>NC_143523.1:49695841-49997403 GCF_031878675.1 Megascapheus bottae
ACTTGTTTAACAGTTATCAACCAGTAGTAATACACAGTGAAATACTTACAGGTAAAATGACACAATATCTAGGGTTGGTCTTAAATATTTCAGCTGAGAGGGAGAGGGAAGAAGAAAAGAAGACAAACGGAGGAGGAAGAAGAAAGAAAAGAAAGGCACATGGGATAGATGAGGGAGAAAAAAAAATGAACCAGAAACATACATCAATGGATCCACGGTGATAGGTACCAGACCATCCATCACCATTCTATCTGGCTTCATAAATTGGAATATTTCTATGATGAAAGGATGATAATCCATTGGAGTGTGATGCAGAGCATACTTTGCTTGTCTTAGCTACCAGGCTGATCCTAAATATCCTGTCACTCTCGTCTTCCACCCCCGAATGACCTTTCTGGGCAGCCCTAAGGCAGAAGGAACAAGGGAGAGCTGGGAAAGCAAGTGACAGTTTGCCTTGTGTAACTACAAAAGGAGCAGCAGAAGAAATAAAAACTATTGCTGTGTGTCAGGCTCTTTGTTTTATGTTACCAAATTCCTGCCAACTTGTAGGACAGACCCCAGCAGTCCCACTTCTCCCCCTAGCCAATGGAGATACAGAGCTCAAATGTCTTGGTCATGTGCAAGTTGTTATGTGTCCCTAGCAGACACAGGCTGCCTTTCTGTGCATCCTCCTCACCTGCACAGTTAGATCTGCACAGTTAGCTGTTTCCACATCTCTCAGCTCTGGGGTCCTACTGCTTGTCCCCCACTGCTAAATCTCTACTGCTGCCCACCCAAGCGGAACCCCCAGTGAGCAGAGCCAGTCCTGGCCCTGGTACCCAGACACAGAAAAGAGCCAAATCCTCCAGCTTTCCCTCCCTATCCTCACTGAGCTGGGTGAGATTTCCAGCCCAGGACTGGGCTTTTTATAAGCACAAGCCGCCTGCTCCTGAGCTGAACACCAAGTCCTATTTCAAACCCCACCGTGAATGGTGGCCATTCTCCCACCAGTGAAGACCTCAGCCTGTAAACACCGGGAGCCACACAGGCAGCAGGGCCACAGCAGCCAATAAATCTTGGCCCCAGGGTTCTCTTAAAGTGACAGATCCAGGCAGACAAGCAGGCCAGGACCAGCATCACAACTATGGGGCTTTCTATCCAGCCCTCCACCCACCTCCCCTCATCCAGCCCACCAGAAAGAAAGACAAGGCAGACACAGCCTGGGATTGCTTGTTCCTCTTGCTTTATGGGACCTAAGCTCCCCTCTCCCTCTGCTGCTCACCTCAGGCTAGAACAGCATTCCTGCAGGTGAGAACAAGAAAGTAATTAGTCTTGAGGTTGGACCACTGCTGCGTGATAGTGGGCAGGCAGGAAACACTGGTATCAGGAAAACCCAAGGGGGAAGTCAGGGGCCAGAAAAGGAAAAGCATCCATCGGACCAGCCTGTAAGGTGGCCGGGGAAGACACAGATACCACAAGGCTGGAGATGGGGCGGGGCAGGCGGTGAAGTGGCAATGGCTAAGTGGCTCACCCAGGGGATACCACAGAGCTGAGGCTGGACCTCTATCCTCTACTAGAGCCTCTACAAGTTCTGTTTTAAGTGTGGGTTGATCTTCACTTGAGGCTGACACAGATTCTCTCCCTCCAGGAAATGCTGTGTGCAGTTGTTTCTGGAATTGCATTCCTACTTATTTACATGGCTACCAGACAAAGGTGTGGGGGCTCAGAGAATCTACCCGCTCTGCCCAGTGCCCTGGAAATGTGCCCAGCAGTCAGCATCCTTTGGGCACAAATAAATGAGTGTGAGTGTTGGAGCCTTGGCTCCTAATCTGAGGAAACGCTGCACAAGTGGGGGCCTCAGAGCACTCTACTCTGAGACCTGGGACTGCCCAAGATGGGCACCGATTTTTGCTATTACCTGTGGTCAGAGGACAGAGGCAAGGTGACCAGAAGGGGGACAGAAGGCTGCTTGAGCCAGGAATTAAACCTGCTGGGCTCCAGAAGATGGGATTACTTTCAAAAGTTGAGGCAGGTGGGCATGTCTATAATCCTAGCTACTCGGGAGGCTGAGAGCTAAGGATCATGGCTCAAAGCCAGACCAGGAAGGAATGCTAGGGGGATATTATCTTTAATTAATAACAGAAAAAGCCAGAAGTGGTATCGTGACTCAAGAGGTAGAACCCAAAGTTCGAGCCCCAGGAACAGAAAAAAGATTCTGCTGGCATGGGAAGGCGTGACCCAGGAAGGAGCCCAGCCCTAGGGGTCCAGATCCTCCCTAGGGGCCTAAGGCCTGGTCTGACCTCAGAATCCATGCTGGAGCAGCACTCCTGAGACACCATTCCATCCACGTTCTGAATCTCAGATTCTCATTCCACCGATGGGTAAGCCCTTGTCATGGAGGGAGGGAATTTGCCCAGCTGATTGGGGTCAGTCCCAGTTCAGAAAATGCCCTCCAGAGTGAATCCGACAAGGTATGGGATTTTACGATCCCTGAGAAGACACATGTGGGTATGGAATTGGGGTGAGGAGCACTTGGGTTTGGAGGAAGAGATTGGTTTCTGACCCATCCACTTGGCCTTTCTGATCACCAGGGTGTTGGACACCTACCCAGGTGTTCACCTGGATTAGGGAGGTTTGAGAAAGATCCAGAACCTTCTATCAGCCCTGCTCTGATGAGTTGCCTTGGCATCAAGGACTGGCAAAACAGGAAGCCTGGGAGGGTACTCGTCACCTGCTCAGAAAAGACTCTGAGACCCAGACAGGGTAGAAAAGTAGTAGCCTGAGCTAGCAGCAGACATGCACAGGTTCCCTTAGACAAGCATGACCTTGGTGTGTGTACATGTGTGCACGTGTATGTGTGTGTGTACGTGTGTGTGTGTAAGGCAGGGCAGTGCTCAGACATCATCCCTTAGCTTTTGTCTCAAGGCCACATTGGCCCAGCTCTGGTGCTGCTCACGTGGCCCCTTTCCCACTACTCCAGCCCACTGAACGCAGCCCTCCCCAGGCTCCCGAGCTGGATTTCCATGACGGACTCACTTCATTCCTTGATGTCAGCCTGTGAGCCCACTTTATACGCAAACAAAGGGACTACAGACCCACATTCTGCTGCTCTGTTCCGACACGTGGGGATGCTGGGAAGTAGGATCAAGCCACAGAGAATGGCCCTTTATGAGACATTTGTCACCAGCATCAAGCTCTGGCTTTGGCACCCTGTGCTCCATCAGCTCAGGCAGATCACTGACAACTGTGGGAACTCAGGGTTCTCACTCAGGGAGTGAACTTTGCTCCCCACTTCACAGGACTGTGGACCCACTGGAATACACACTGTAAATCTCCTAGCGCTTTCCTTGACTTTTGCTTCTGACTGCCTCTGTCCACTCTTTCCAACTCAGGGACCACACCTACAGCCTTTCCCTGGGACTCTGCATCTACACTCAGCACACTGGACAGAGACTGTGGGTGAGGCAAGATGGATTAAGAGCACTATATCAGTGCAATGTGTCCAGGAAGAGCAAATTCCCAGGGTCCCTCCCTGCCTGGCATGGTGGGGACCACACGTGTTTCAAAGACTCTGCCCCCTGAAGGTCTGGAGGTTATGAATTTTATGAGCAGGGAGACATAGAGGGAGGAGGCGTAGAAAGAGACAGCAAAGCAGGACACCAGTAGCTCATGCCTGCAATCCTAGCTGCTCAAGAGGCTGCCATCTAAAGATTGCACTCTGAATGCAGCCCAAGCAGGAAAGTCTGTTGAGACTCTTATCACCAATGAATCTCCAGAAAACAGGAAATGGAGCTGTGGCCCAACTGGTAGAGTGCTAGCTTTGAGAAAAAGTTGCTCAGGGATAGCTCCCACGCCCAGGGTTCAAGCCCTAGGAGAGAGAGAGAGAGAGAGAGAGAGAGAGAGAGAGAGAGAGAGAGAGAGAGAGAGAGAGAGAGAGAGAGAGAGAGAGAGAGAGAGAGAGAGAGAGAGAGAGAGAGAGAGACAGAGAGAGAGACAGAGAGAGAGGGAGGGAGGGAGGGAGGGAGGGGGAGGGAGAGAAAGAAAGGAAGATAAGGAAAAGAGAGGAGGGGAGAGGAAGGAAAGAAGAGCACTTCCTTTCATGTCACTGAACAAGACCCCGACAGGACGCCACACCTGCGCAGGTGAAAGGGGTGCTGTATAGGGTTCTTATATAAACAGGAATTCCAGGACTCTCCCCTCCATTCCAATTCCCTCTTCTCTCTGCTCTTACATTGAGATGGAAGGATCTAGAACAGGTAGGAATGTCCTCTGACACATGGAGTTTTGCAGGTCTGAGGATTTGGGCTGTCTCAACAGACCCTAACCAGGATATCCCAGCCATGAAGTTTCTTCTGAAGTCAGTGGCAAGTAACATTCCATCACCACCACAGCCACAGGACAGAAGCTGGCTCAGACCCTCACCACCTCAACCCGCTTCCTCGCCTTCCACTGTCCCCCACATGGTGTAACTGCTCCCTCCTCTCCTGACATCTCTACACAGGGTCCTGTCCCCGTAACTGTCACTATGGCTCCTTGACATGCTATCTTATCCCATGCAGAGCAAATGCCAAAGTCCTCACACAATCCTGTCTGGGTACCCAGTCAGCCCTCCCCTCGCCTGCCCCACCATCTCACCCCTGGGTCTTCTCACCCCACAGCACTCTGCCTCTACCTGGAACCCCCAAGTTACTCAGGCCCCAGGGAATCACCAGGGAGATACCTGAACATGCCACCATTGCATCCTGCTCTCTCTAAACAGAGGGTCCTCTGGTGGGCAAGGGGGCGGGGAATCCCCTCTGCACCTTATTGAGAGAGAGAAAGGGGAATTGCTTGGAAGATGAAGATAAAAAAAATGTCAGAAATAACACATGGTAGTTAATGTGTGGTCCATCATGGTACTTCTTGTTCCCATGGTGCCTTGGACTCCTGCTCAAACAATTCTCATAATGCTGTGGGTTCTCATTCAAATCTTTCTTCTAAAGGAGCATAGACTCAATGCTCTTCCTCCTTTGTAATAATTAATACAAACCTGGACTCTCCTAGCAGAGGATTACAATAGCTCAAAACCTAGATACATAAAGCCATATAGGATAAGGCTAAATGAAAGGACCTCCAGGATATAGAAACAAGAGCTATATAATGTGTGTTAATTTACTGTTATTTCTCATCTCTTTTGTTGCCCCTTGGTTAATCTCATATTGTTACAGTATCTGACCTTGTTATTTGGTATATTGTATCTACGTTTATTTGTTTATTTGAAATAGGAAAGGGAAGGGGAGAAAACAAGATGAGGGGAAGGGGTGAGGGGAGGGAAATAGGGACAAAAACATGAGAAAGGGCATCAATGTGCGTGTAGTGCACCTTCTATCTGGTGAATATAACTGTAACCCCTCTATTAAGTATAATAAAATTTTTTTTCTTCTTCCCATAACGCCCTAGGTGCCCATTCAATGAAAAGAGCCAGGGTGGTACATAAACAGCCATCAGTACAGAGCCCAGGGGGAGATATAGGGGACCCCCTACTATAGTAAACCCCCTAAAGATTCCACTGGATTCCTTGATTGTCACCTCCCCAGATAAAGGGTCACTGTATTCTTTTATGGCTTTCCTTTCACTTTATAAAAAAAACACAAAAGAAAAATCTTTTTTAAAAAACTGTTTTCTTTAAGTAGTTGTTCAAAGGAGCTGCCATTTAACAAAGCAGTTCATGAGTGCAATGTACCTGATCAAAATCAACCCTTTCAACATTCTCCTCCATCCCTTTTACCCACCCCTTCCCTCATTCTTACTGATCTTGTAGAATATACATTAGGTTATTGTCTGCTTCCCCTCTTCTCCTCTTCATTTCTTTATCCCTTTCCCTTTGGTGTCACCCCATCTTTTTCTAGTACTCACTTTATGGTGTTTTATTTTGCTGAACTTTGATTTTCCCTTTCTAAGGAAATGTATTGTTTGAGTTCTCCCTTGAACCCACTGTATTTCCGTGAATGCAGTTGTAAACACGAATCCATTCCCCTAGATGGTTTTACTCTGAGAAACAATGTCCTAGCCCTGGCACTTCCCATTCCCTTCCAGACCCGGTTTCCTGCAGGATATATAGCACCATCCATGGTAACCTGTGTAATAATTCCCTTATTGCCCATCCTTCCAGACAACCCTCTTCCCAAGCTGTACTTCTCCACCAACACAAGGGCAGATTCCTGAGCAGAGGGATTTCCACCCTGCCCCCCATTTTGTCTCCTGGAACATTCTTTGCCTACAGTCATTGACTGAATCCAGGCCACGGGGACCGTGGTGCATTTTATTATGAGCAGCCTGAAGTTCAGAGATGTTAAGAATTCTGCTTGAGGTCACACAGCTGTCCCAGATGTTCTGGTTGGTCTGTCTCCATGCCTACTCCCTCTAATACTCAGTACCATGGGTGTTGGTACAAAAGTAGGAGAGGCAGCTGCAGATTCTTCTAGAACTTTTGGTATCTTAGCATACCAGGTTTCCAGGACAAGAGGTCCCTCAGTGGCAGTGACTGACAAGAGCCAATAATTCAATGCCATTTCTGGAGAAGTATGAATTTTTCCCCCTGCTTGTTTTACAAGAGAAAAAAATGCCATTTGGCCTCAGAAAGATATTCTCACTGCCAAACACATGATTTTTGAGCATGGTGAGGATGTGTGATTTTTACATATGTATTTTTTCCTCCTTTTTCCCTCCTTTTACTAAAAACAATCTCATCTCTGGCAAGCGAGTGAAAGAAAAGAAGTATAAAAATATTGCTACAGAAAACCATTACTTTGCTATTACAGAAACCAAAAGCCAAGGGTTTAGGATCTTTATAGATGAAAGTGAATAAAACAATTTTACACTGAATCGAAAATGGAGCGAGACGAAAGATCATCAGAGTTTATGAAACAAAAGCACCATTGAGGAGCTGACTGTCACATGTCCTTTCTAAAGCCTCTCAGTCATCACTACTATTGATATGTTACTCAACTCTGAGACAGCCAAGAAAGGGCAGATACCACACTGTCTACCGACCTATGCCCAGGGTAGACATTAGTAATCAATCACAGCATCCTTTCTCATAAAGCAGAAATATAACCTCAAGGATCTATAAAGCCCCTGTTCACTGATTCTAGTTGCAAAGAACAGACACACAGTCACTCTTCTGCCCTAATCAACAGATTCATAAATGTTCTCTCTCAGCTTTGGTACAGGCTTCTAGGCTAGGGTTTCTTCAGAATATTATAAGGAGGAAGGAGCTCTAGGGACTTCACACCTAATGGGAGATGTCAGCATTTGCACAGGTCACAAAGGCCACTTTACAGGACATAGAACCCAGGAGCATGGCCTTTAACCCACGTATGACAATCTTAAAAGGAACAGGCAGAGCCAGACACTGTTGGTTCACATCTGTCATTCTATCAGGAAAAAGAGATCTGAGGATCACAGTTTGAAGCTAGACAGGGCAAGAAAATCCATGAGACTGTTACCTCTAATTAACATGTTTTCAAGACGTCCTAGATTTCATACAAGATAACTGGAACTAAAACAAAATACTTGAAATCAAGTCACCTAGATTTTTTTTTTGGTGTTTCAAAACACATTTCTTTGTTCAAGATAATAAAGGTTTATGATCAAAAACTTGTAGAACATTAAAAAATGTATAGAGGAAATTGTAAATTGTCCATCATTTCACCAAATGGCAATGACCACTGTTCCTATTTTTATATATCCCTTGACTCTTTAGTCTATTAAAATAATTTACAGATACAAGCTACAGCTCAAGCAGTAGTGTAAGAGACAACCTTAAAAAGATGCTTGTGCATTAACTCAAAGTCCTCCAATTGCATGTGTCCTGTGATCTGAGCCATTCTCTGTTGCAGCCTACTTTGAAATTATCAAGAAGACCGGATCCACTGATCAGCATCTCATGTGGAGGACAAAGTACCCCTCAAACTAACAATGGCTTCGTATTCTCTTAAAACAAACAGATCCAGACTCCATGGACTACCTTGTCCTCCTTCTGTGCCAGTAATAAAGTGATAACAACTTCTCTAGAACACCTCCAGGGACAAAGACTGAGCTCATGCTCAGCCAGATCATACCTGTGACTTGGGGCTACTACATAGATCTTTCTCACTCTCTGTGCCCCCACCCTGCTTCTTCCTGTTTAACCTGAAGCTGATATCTGTACCCTTGAATACAGCTGAAGATGCCTTGCAGTGCTGTCTTCGGTGCCTGTCATGCTGCTATGGCAAGAAATCTCCTTTCTCTGCCCTTCACCAAATCTCTTTATTTGGCAGATGGAGGTGAGTGGTCAGACCCAACTTGGAACTCCTGGTTTTTTAGGATCTAAAAATCTAGTTTCAGTGGCGCTATCTGGCTAGCAAGCTCATGGCCCTGAGTTCAAATCTCAATGCCACCAAAAAAAAGAAAAAATGTGGACACAGACTTTGATAAATAAATAGATAAAATACTATGCATAATTTTATATTTTACTGTTTTTTATTTTAATAATTTTCAAAAGTATGACTAAACAAAATAACTGACAGCGCTCCCAGAGAACATGAATGTTGATGGCAGTGGGATAGTCCATTATTTGGAGCTTTCTCTGAAAGCTTTGATGCCAGATCTTTGGAGGTTCAGAATGATTTGTAAAGATGAGGTGCAAACAGTACCTCAATAGTAGTCCATAGCCAACTACAGGATTTAGACAAGAAAACATTGGAATATTTACATACTGCAATCCACCCGTGTCTATAAAACTTCCTTTATCTCAACTCAGATTTTTAGCACCCATAACTCTGAGGCAATCATCACACAAGTTTATTAGTTATGATGACATGGCAGGTTTTAGATTTACACCTATTATATTGTTTACCTGGGCTGTGATTTCCAGCCAAGCTCCCACCCCCTGCAATTTCATGGCTTTACTATGAGACTTGTTCCCAAATTTTCATCTTTACTAAGTGTAGGTGCTGAGAGCATGCTTTCCCATAAACTCATTGTGCATTGATAATTACCTTCTGCAAGTTGAACCCCTGGACTCCCAAACTTTTCGGTCTATCTGATACTGTAGTGTTTTAGAAAATCCAAAGATACCGTATGTCCAGAGTAACTATGAGAAATGGGATGCATCCCTAGTGTCGCAGACCCAGCTCCTGCAACAGCAAGCCTGGTATTAGAAAAATGAAATCTCTTTCAAAGAGCAAAGATACCCACCTCTTGTTCAGTATCACTCGTAGCATTCAACTTTTACTCCTATTCTGAATGATTGCATCTTTTCTTAATGGTCTTCAGATATCCCAGGCATATTGAGGTGTACATGTATTTCTCTTCATTGAGATGATGTACCAATTTTTCTCTCTTCTGAGATGTGCATATTTTCTCCTTTATATATAAGAACCCTTTATAGATTAAATTTCTAAAAACACTTTGACTATCACATAGGCTATAATATTTCCTAGTCTTTCCATTTGTCTTTTAAGTTTCATTTACAGTGTTTTAAGATTTCCATGCATTTTTGTCACAAAGCTATTCTTAACTATGGAGTTAAGAATCATTAAAATAGATAAGAATGTTAAATAAACCTCTTGACGATGGCTTTGCCGTTAGGAGTAACTTTGCTATTATTTGGGTATAGAGTTTTCTATTTTCTGTAGAAAATATCCAGACAGGGGTATGCATTTTGATATGTGATTTCCTAGCTGGCATTGCCTGCTCTTCTTCTGGGGAAAACATTTCCATTTTAAGAATTACTTTCTATGACCTGCTTCCTTCAATGACATGGCATCACCTTCCATCCACCCATCACTTCTTTAAATATTCCCTGGTTGGGGTGTCAAGGTCATCTCCACATTTTATCATTGTTTGAGGAGCTGGGATAAATGACTCTGAGCTACCATTCATTCTCCCATTCTTATCATAAATCCCTATATTTTCTGGGATGAAATATAGGTACATTTGTTTTTAGATTTTCCATTCCTTTTTCCAGTTATCAATATTTATTAAGCCATTAAAAAAATAGTAACGTGATTTTCAAGAAAATAAGAATCATCCACAAATTCCCTCTCTCATTAAGACAGCTACTATTGAAAATATTAGCTTTCCACTGTCTTGTCATCTATGTGGGGATGGGATTATATTGTAAACTGTCTTCTACATGCAAAGAACAATATAATTTTAAACCAAGGTATTTTTTACAGACTGACTATGAATTATGACATTGTTTAGCTATATGGTATTTTATATAACTAGTCATTTGTTATACGGACTTCGGGAGTTTTGTTTTGCAAAATGTTTAAGTCACCTGCAACCCTGCATAGAACACCATATAGGGGCCTTACGTGGGTCTTCAAGATAAAATTCAGTAACCAGGTGCCAGAGGCTCACATCTGTAATCCTAGCTACTCAGGAGGCAGAGAACTGAGGATCGCTGTTAGAAGCCAACCCTGGCAGAAAAGTCCATACAAGAGTTTTATCTCCAATTAACCACCCCAAAGCTGGACATGGTCGTATACCTCAAAGTGGTAGAGTACTAGCCTTGAGCAAAAGAGCTAGGGACAGTGCCCAGGCCCTGAGTTCAAGCCCCATGACTGAAAAAAATTGTTTAAATTGAAGTTCATGACCCACAATTTGCATGTATTTTTTACTTTGATGTATGTTCATAGGTTTGAACTTGCAGGGTTTGAGTTGTCTATATATCTTTTTTTGATATAGAAACCTAGGCTGACCTTGAACTTTCAGTCTTCCTTCCAAATGCTGAGATTACAGGTATATAGCATCATATCCATCTTTTAGGACATTATCTCTTATTGAAAATTTAAGATCTTAATGATATTTTCAAGTACTTTCAGTGTACATGCGTGTGTGTGTGTGTGTGTGTGTGTGTGTGTGTGTGTGTTGCCAGTACTGGGGCTTGCACTCAAGCACTCCCCTACCTTTTTCCTCAAGGCTGGTACTCTACAACGTGAGCCCTAACTCCACTTCTGGAGATAAGAGTTTCATAGATTTTCCTGCTTGGACCTCCTGAGTAGCTAGGATGACAGACATGAGCCACCAGCACCTGGCTAGGTTTTTTTACTTAACAGTAATCTGCAACATTTTTCCATATTTATCAAGTATTTTGCTTTGTCTTCCATTACTTATTTCCATTTGTGTATTGGAGTGTTTATCTTTTTCTCATTGTTTTGTAAGTTTTCTTTACAAATTAAGAATATTAACTTTCTAGCAAGCCATGTATTTTGAAGTACTTTTTCCATTTTCCCATTAGCTTTTGATGTTTTTATTATGCATATGTCCAGAATAATTTCATACAGTCCCAACTATCAGATTCATCTCTATAATTCCTTTTCAACATCCTATAAAGTTAGTCTGGATTGCATGAAGACTTACATTTTCTTCTCGTGGCTTTATGGCTTTATTTTTTTCATGCATACCTTTAATTCACCAGGAATTTGTTTTAGTTTATGACTGGGCTAAGAATCAGAGTTATTTTTTTCCAACAGCATTTATTGACTAATCCATCCTTCCCACAGGACTTGAAATGCCACCATTATCACATACTAAATATTTATACATGCTCGGTCTGTCTCTGCTGTGTGGGGCTGTGTCATCCATCTCTCTGTCTGTTCTGAGCTGAGGGAAGAGAGATTTCTGGGGTAATGCAGGCAGGACTTGATAACCGACCTGATTTGGGGAGGTGTCGAAAAGGAGTCCCAGGTATGAGGCTGAAGACTGGATGGATGACGATGCTATTAATCACAAGACTGGAGGTGAGGAAGGGCTCACGAATCCCTGAGTCTCTCCTTTCTTCAATCCATCATTCACATTTCAGGAAGGATAAAAATTTTAATGCGCATTTATTGAATACATTAGAAAAATAATGCATTTACAGGTTTAATAAAAATTTGATCACTACCAAAAGTTTGCAGAGAAAAAATAAGTCTCCTTCTCACTCTACTTTCTTGCTCATGATCAGTGCTTTACCACTTGAGCGACATTTTCCAAACTGGTACCTGGCTGGTTAATTAGAGATACAGTCTTAAATTTTTTTCTGCTAGAGCTCATTTCAAGCTTTGATCCTCCAACTCTCAGACTCTTCAGTAGGCTAGGAAAATAGACATGAGCCACCAGCAACATCCAGCTCAATTAGGTTTTGTGTTTTGGTTTGTTTGTTTGTTTCTGTTTTGTTGTTGTTTTGGTTTGTTTTTATGAAGCATGAACCTAACCATGCATCTCTTCCAATTAAAATTCCCCCAGGCTTCTCTCTAACAACAAAGCACAATCAAAAGCCTGTGCCTAACTACTAGATCCTTCATAGTGAAACCCTGGTCCAGTGGGCCCTCCCCCATGTTAAGATCTCATCCTGGTCCTTTGGTTCACTGCCTCAGCCATTGGTGGTCCAGGGGACAGAATAGACTTAGCTTCCAGTAAGGTACTATTGACTTGTTCAGGAGCTTCCAGACTCCACGTCTGTGCGGGGAAGGAGCCTAGAATGTGTTTCTAAGAAAGGAGTTAAGGATGAGAAGGGACAGGGACCTAAAACAAAGGTTCCAAGGGTCAAGAAGAGTCAGCAGGGGCTTCAAGCAGCCTTATTGTTCCTGTAGAGGAGAGCCTGGCAGAACCCAGGGCAATGAGTGATGAGAGCCTTTGGAGTTAATGTCCCTAGGCTCTGTCCCTTCTTTAAGAATTTAACAGTTTAAAGAACTGGGCACTGGTGTCTTACACCTGGAATCCTAGCTAATCAGGAGCTTGCGATCTAAGGATTTCCTGACTAGGCAGGAAAGTCCATGAGCATCATCTCCAATTAAACCCCAACAAGGCAGAAGTGGAGCTATGCCTGAAGTGTCAGAGCACCAGCCTTGAGTAAAAAAGCTTTGGTGGGGCGGGGAGAGAGGAGCGGAGGGAGAGGCAGGGTGGGAGAAACAGAGACAGAGACAGAGAGACAGAGAGAGAGAGGTGGTTCTTTTCAACACTTCACGAATGTCTGAGCCTTTCATGGTCCTCCTGTGACTCAAGGACTTGGACTTCTGGACTTCTCCCTCCTAGTGACAGCTGTATCCTGGCTCCTTGGCTTCCAGCCACATAAGCAGGAGGCCAGTCTGCTCCAGATTCACTGGGGCCAGAAGGGGCCACTCTCTTCTGCTGACTTTCCATGTGATCATCAGGCCTGTTGGAGGGCTAAATGGCTACATTTACATCAGGAAGTCTAATAGCAGAATCAGAATGTGGGACTCTGTAAATGAACGCAAACTCCAGGCCACAAGGTATGTCATGTGTGACCTCAGCCAGTCTCCCTTAGGTAACCTAAGATTCTGTTTCCTCAAAAGCCAAGCCAATAGGAAGAACTCATGTCCCAGCTCTACCTGAAACAAATGAAGCAGACAATAATCTTAAGCACTACAATGTTGCCCAAATTGAGGGAAGGAATGGCTACAGGGAGCGTTTGAACATTTCCCCTGTGCCCAGTGGCAGACAAGGGTTATGTGACTTTGGGCCTCCATCTGACAGTAACAATTAGGCCTCAGCTGGATATTTCTTTTTTGGGGGGGACACCTTCATTGCTGAATGGAAAGAGTGTTATCAAATTCCAAGGAGGGTTGTAGCATTAAAGGAGATGAGGCAGAGCTCAGAGTATGGTGTCACGCATAATTGGCAGACATTTCTGCTCCCATCCTCAAGCTCTAGAACAATGAGGCTTCAAGCTCTGGTGTGGGGCAGAGTCAGACCCACAGGCCCACACAGACCCCCACCTCCCAATGAAGATCCCTTTGCCATTTCCACCTCTCCATGAAGCAGCATAGCTATGACAAATGGAGCCACGCAGGAGCGTTAATGGGGGATAATGGGTTGATTTGTTACGACTCCTAGGGTCAGGTTTAGAGTTGAACCCGCAGTCAAATCTCTAATGGCTGTGCTCTGGGCGCTGTCATGAGCAGGCTGGCAGGCAGGATGGGGGCCTCACTGGTGATTCATCTCCTAGACTTGCTGGGACCAGGCTGCTCACACATCTCTCCTCTGTGTGCTGACTCTCAACACACCCAGGCAGTATGTCTGGGTTGAAGATTTCGGAGTGATTGGGAAAGGCTACTAGCTTAAAGAATTTCCACTTCCCTTCTAGAAAAAACCCAGCCCCCAGCCCCCATCTCTGGCAAACAAATGATTCACAAATTGGTGTCCAACTCTCTTCCCTACATCTACAAGCCAATCACTTTCCTATTCGGCACTTATTTACTTTTATTTTTGTGGGTCATGGGGCTTGAACTCAGCCTGAGCATTGTCCTTGAGCTCTTCAGCTCAAGGCTACCACTCTACCCTTGAGCCAAGCCTCACTTCCCATTTTCTAGGGGTTAATTGGAGATAAGAGTCTTAGGTTCTTTTGTGCCCAGGCTGATTTTGAACCTTAATCCTCAGATCTCAGCCTCCTGTGTAGCTAAGATTACAGGCGTGAGCCACGGTGCCCGGCTGTATTCAGCACTCATTGCACACCTATAGTATACTGTATAAAGATACTCAACTCTTTGCGTACACCATTTCATTTGGCCCTTTGGAAAACCCCATGACTCATAGACTGTTAACCTCATTTCCTCCGCAAAGGGTCAAATTTGGGAGATGTTAATTCAATTGTTCCAAATCACAGGGAGGGTAATATAAACTCGAATCCAGGCTCAGACTCAAAAGTCTTCTGCCTCCTCCCTAATTCCTCTTTTGGCTTTTCCTGAATTCAGACAGTGGAGACACTCTGCAAAGATGACATCTTGAATGCTTATCAAGGGCCTGGTAGAAGAGCCCTGAGAAGGTCTGGACACTGGTGCCCACCCCAGGAAGGACAGTATGTCTGCAGGGTCACTCCAGCAACCCTGCCCTGCCTGGGAGGCCTTGTGGAGAGAGAATCAATCTGCTAGAAATGGCTGAATTATCATAGCATGAGAGTTCTTCTCCAAGGAATGTCTGCCATCCTTGACAAGCGTAGATGACAGCTTAAACACTGGTATTACCAGTCCTCAGTCCAATCCTGCACATTTTGGGGGACATGGAGGTTCTCCCATGGCTCTGAGTCAGCGCCAGGTGTGGTGGGGAGGGGGCTGCCTTGTGTGACTAGGAGAAGCATGGCTTGGCTCTGCTTGGCTCTGCTCTTCCTCAGAGGATGCGTAGAGGCCCCATTGGGGAAGAGACTCTCCTCACTGGTCTCTAATTGCCCCCACCATCCTATCTCCAGCCAGCCCTGTGCCTTTGTTCTGGCTCGACAAACCTTCCAAGAAGCTTGAACCCGTTTCTGAGCTTCTCTTCCATACTCCTCTGCAAAGCCACACCATGGGGAAGTAATGCAGGAAGGAAACTGAATCCCTTTGGGAATCATGGTTCCTTCAGATCTCTGAGAAAGGAGCAGAGAGAAGCAGTGGCAGCGTCCAGTGCTTCTGGGATGCTGAGAAGGCTGCACCAGCAACAGATTTGCTTCAGTCCCAGCCTATAACTCAAAAAACACCCTTGGCACCTCACATCCTCCCCTCAACGTCCCTCTTCCAGCACGAGGCCATAGCTTTCCTATTCACCCTAGCAGCTCTGCATGGCAGAAAGAAGCACCATGGTTCATTTCCAAGGCCTGCAGAGATGAAGACCAGTTACCATGACCTTGGGACTTCCCTCCTGAGGCTACCCTGCATGGATGGCTTCTCAAAACTGCTGTGTAGATGGAATCAGTAGTCTTGGATGAGCTCAACATACCCAACCATTGCTGGCAGGTCTTGTGACACAAACCCCAAGACCCGCAGACTCTGATACAAGGGTTGCCTGAGCACACAGGAAGCACACAGGAAGGCAGATTCCATGCTTCCCAGCACAAAGGAGTTCACCTCTCTGGAGAGAAGCACGTGCATGCTCAGATGAAATCCGAAGCTGTTTACTGATGTGGATTCACTTCGGTGTACACAGATCCAAGCGCCCATAGCCTAGGTCAGCACAAACCTGCAGACAGGCAAGACCTTGAACTGAGCTGCTACAGAGCCCCACAGGGTCACTGCTCAGGGGTGACCCCTGTCATTTTCAAGCTGCTTGGGTGGATGGGCTGATACAAGGTGACAGCCATCAATCTCCTGGCCAGGGTCCAGCCCATGAGGCATGTTTCATAAGTGCTAACTACTCTAATTACTATAGTTGAAATCATACAGGTTCCTGGGGAGGATGAATGAAAGAAAGGGTGACTGACAACTAGCACGCAGGTAATAACTAGGAACTAGTTACCTTCTGGGAAGTGCAAAGTCAACGATCTTACCAGATGGGTCATTAAAGCATCCTTCTCCAAAAGGTGTCCACATCCTGAGGCAGAACTAACACATATTCTGAGAGAAAACCAAGTAGTGTACTGTGATTGTCTGTGGTGAGCTGAGCAAACACGTACCCCGCCTTGGGGAGGGGGTATCATTCTCTCCAGAGGCTCACCTGCCAGGGAAGAACCATCACACCCACCCGGCAGGTAAGGACCCAGCACGTCCCTGAGGGGACAGCCCAAGGGTACACACCCAGTCTGTAGCTGCTCAACACAAATCCCTTCCTATTACTCACGACTGCTTCTAAGGAATCAGACTGTGCTCAGATCATCCCTAGCATCTTCACCCAGTACTTAACCCTGCAGGTTTCCCCTGTTGGTCTCAGTCCTTAAGATATGGCTCCTGAGAGCCCCTCACCCCCCACTTCCTCTTGACAGGCTGGCTGGCAGCATACCAGAGCTTCTGAGCTCTGGGAACAGTGAACGGAGGGAAGGCAGCTTTGAAGTCTTCCCTCATACTGAGCTGCAGAAAGCAGCTTGTTGTCTTCTGCACGGGGCAGTTGAAGGTATCAAAGGGACGACGGATGTTAAATTTTGAGCGATCAATGTTTAATAGTCGGCGTTGTAAGCTGTCATGAGGGATGCTGTCTGTGAATTTACAGGGTTTGCTATGCTGCAGCTAGGGATAAACAGCCCTCCAGAGTCCCCCATAATAAGAGAGAACTGACTACGGCAACCAGGATTGAGCCCACCACCCTCTGCCTGCGTGCATGTCCACCACGGAAGGGTGACCAGACTCCAGCCATCACAGAGGGCATTTGACATGCTCTGGCTCACTCCTTATCAGGATGATCAAGGACAAACACCCAGTCAGATGGGGACGGTCCAGTTGGATCAAAGGAGTTTGAGGATCTGGCATGTGCCAGGATACATGTATTTGTCTTTCCACCAAAAGCTCTATGGCCAATTCTAGCCTCACGATGGGATAGGGAATGAAGAGCGATGGAAGCAGGAAGCAGTGTGGATGCTGGAACTGAGAGTGGAGAGGATGAGGATGAGGTGGAGGTGAGCCCTGTTCCCTTCTGGACATTTCCGTACCTATGATCCCAGCTTCTATTTATTTAAGTTATCCAAAGAGAAACCCAAGCCCCTGCAGGTGGGTGGCCTTCTCAGCTCCCCCCTCCTTTGGAAAACCCTCTGTCCTCACAAGTGCTCCCCCACCCCGGCCACAGAGAATACAACACTGGTTCTACCCCTCTGGAGCTCACACACATGTCTCTGACATGGCTGCGAGTGGGAGGAGTTTATCCTAAAAGCTTTCTTGGCCGAAGAGATTGAGGCAGGGCTGGGCAGTCCCGATCTACAGCCCTCTTCTGTTCCCAAATTCAGGAAAAGCTTGGAGGACTGGGCTCCTGGGGAGGCCCAGCTGAGCTCAGGGATGCGGGAGAGACTGGCAGGATAATGAATTCTGGAACCTGAACTCCCTGTGCTTCGCTGGGCTGGGGAGGTTCATAAGATCGCACATGCGGGCCTACCATCTCCTAAGCAAAACACAATTTCACGACTCTTTGGGGGATTAAAAAAAAAAAAAAAGATTTTATTTACCTCTTTTCAAAAGCCTCAGAATTCTTCCTGAACATCAAATACCTCCTGGCAAACATATCCTGATGAGTAACATGGAGGAAAGTAGAACCAGATGGGCCCGGCTCACTCTGAGTTCCATGCTGGAGAGGCAGGGAAAATCACATTTGGAGGGAGGCTGGGCTCCAGGCCACAGGAAGCACATCAGGAGGGGACTTTGCCTTCCAGGCTGGGAGGGGGCAAAGTCCTCCGGACCTTGCCAGGAACTGGAGCCTCACCGCCTGCCATCTGGCTTCATGTGGGAAGGGAAGGAAGCAGGGGTTTCAGGCAGCCCCTTGGTTGGGTCCTGGGGCTGTGACTTGGGCTGAGCCTGGTAGAATAGCCATGGTGACCCTGAGGACAGGTGTCAGCATCATGTGGTCAATAAGGCAGGGTATTTAGACACTTCTGACTACCACCTAACCACCCAAACAAAACCTAGTTGAATTTCCCTGCTTACAGTCAAAACCCACATGCCTGTTCAGGTCAGTGGATGCATCTCATGCTTCAGCCTCTTTCCATACCTGGGAGGGCTTAGCTTCCCCCTCCAGGTATTGCTGCCTGGTCCTTGCTTCGTTCTTGGTCCCCAGGCACGTGCTGGAGGGTTCCAGCAAGAGCCACCTTCCTCAGCAAAGAGATACACAAAAGTGAGAAAGAAGAAGCATGAACCTCACTAGCTTCGGGGAGCCATGGTTACAGCCTTCCAAGTTTCCCTCTGGAATTCAGGTTGACCGGATAATAACAATAAACCACCGTGGAGATCAGGCAGATGTTATTTGGATTTGCTAATGTCCTAAAGACCAGAGCAACTTATGGAATTGTAACCTCTTTGTCCAACTACTTAGTAATAACAATAAAACAAGTAAACGAATAAAACTTAAAAAGGAAAAGACCAAAACAATCCCTACAACCCAATTAGTGGCCTCAGCAATTTATAGTCTTCAGTATTTGCTGACATTTACTAGTCTTTCTTCTTCTCCTTCTTCTTTTCCTTCTCCTCCTCCTCCTTCTCTTGTACACTTGGAAACACACCCCCTGAAATCATTTGTGGCCATGGGCCACCCATTTCTGTGGCCGTCAGCCTCCATATTTTCAAGACAGGATGCTTAGATCTAGTAACCATACAGTTTGCCTAGGACTAAGGCGTTAAAAAATACAGTACCAGCTCAGCTAAAATGGAGATCATCTGAGACAAAGCAGGCTGAGTGGTCACCCAAAGTCCCCAGAGCAGCACAGGATCTTGGGGAGTAAGGGATTCTGATGGTTTCTACCTGTAATTCCAGTAGAAAACAAATGTCTTGGGTGAGACCTCCCTATGTAAGACAGCCCTGGTGGGGCTGATCTAGGGGAGCCCGGGAGGTTTCACTGGTCCTAGAGGAAAGGGAAGTACCAAGCACTCAGCCAGCCCAGGGGGGCAGCTGCAAGTGGCAGCAGAGGTACAGCAGCCTCCCCCAAACCAGAAGCCCACGACTGAACCCGTGTTGACTCTCATGGTTTCCTCTAACAGGTCCTTAATTGAAGTCCTCCCGGCTTGGGCCCATGCAGTTACCATGGCTGCCCTGCTGCAGTTCTTGCCTCAGTCTCCCTACTAGCACCATGTCATTCTGCCCCCTGCTGCTGTCTCTCATTTACTCTCCCAAATAGCCCGAAGACTAATCCAATGACCTCTCTCTAATTTTAAACACTGTAGCTAGCTCCTCTTGGCTTGGCAGTCAAGGCTTTTTCCTGCCAGTCCCACCCTAACATTTAGACTCATCCTTTCCCCCATTTTTACCTCCCCTTGTCACCTTTTATTCCACCACTAACTCCTTTCCAACAGGCTGGGGCAGTATCCTGCATGACCCTAAACTCATGTAATTCTGTTCCCTCGCTCCTTTCCTTGGATCCTTTTTGCCCTCCACCTGGCAAAGCTATCCTTCGTCCCAGACAAGGCTCCCTTGTAATTCCTCTGTGGAGCCTTTCTTGATGCCTGCTCCCAAGGCCACCACACCTGGGCCATCTGGTTTTGCTATCTACCCCTTGTCCCTTTCCTTACCTGGCATCAGACCTGGGTACCCCTCTACTCTTCTCTCTCCAAGTTTTGGCTATTAGTCATTTTTCAGGGTGAATATATGACTGTATGAGCATTCATTCATTCACAGGAGAATGAATATTCAACTTCCTTTGGTAAAACAAGGTGAGTGTAACATGGGTCTCCCTTAGCTAGCTCTACTCGGTCATCATGGTCAGCAGCCTGGCCTCTTTCTGGAATTTTCCTCTTCTGTGTGGTCTTGTTGGGAGGGAATTCTAAGCTTCTGTCTCCCATTATAAAAGTCAAAGGGCTCACTCTAGTTTCCTGTGCCCTGACCTCTCTTCTGGAGTTGGGAGTTTGCCTGTGTGGTGACACACAAATGTATCAGTCAAATTTCTTGGTTGCCAGTGACAGAAAGCTGTGTGGTCATATTGATGCAGGCACAGGTTCTCCATGAGAGGTGAGAGGTCACACATTCACTGGAAGACCTGGAGATGGGCAGGAAGGAGAGGGCTCAGGCCATACTGGGTCACAGCAGGAGAGTCCCCTAGAACTGTCATATAAATGCTAGGTATGGGATGACACTTGCTCCTCAGGCTGGGTGTGGCAGATCCCCTGGAAGTGGGCACTGCTGCTGTGGCGGCGGCCCTCAGCCTCCTGCAAAGTTATGTCATGGTCTATTCCCCAAGGTGTTGCCTGCTCCTGATTCCTCAGGGTGGTTGGCATTTGACCATCCTGGGAATGCATTTGGGTTGTAGCTGCTGTAAAGGATGCTGAGCCTGTGTGGATCTGTAGCTCAGCCCACAGAAGGGCTGGCCCTGGACCCCCGCCCCTCGAAGACTTCTAAGGCAGGGATTTAGCAAGCCCAGAAAGGAGAGATCATCAGATACCAGACAAGAATGACAAGAGCCACCAGACATGGAGACAGAGGACAGAGCTGGAGGTCACTCATCTCAACGCAGCAGTGTGCACATCAGCTGCTGCCCTGCTTCAAGGCGGTGGCTGTGACTCCTAATCTAGGGCTTTGTGGAGGACCTGGCTCCCACCCTTCCCAAGTCTGCCTCTCTGGGCTCCTGTCACTTCTGTGAGCTCCCGACATCCTGCCAATAAATTCCTTTTTGCTTAAGTTAACCAGTGTTAGTGTCTGCCGGCTGCAGCTAAGCAACGCTAAGTGAAAGCACATGTAAACACGGGTACATGCTGCTTGTAAAGCTCTGAGTCTCCTGATAAGGCTATGCCCCCCCTCCCCAGTCCCCCAGGCCTCAGCAGTCTTCCTCCCAGAGGCCAGAGGTGCAGGTCAGCTGTGTGTATCCTGGAACCCAGAGCACTGGAGCCTGCAGGCTTCAGCTAGCAGCAATGATCGTTCTCATTTGCCTAAGAGCCTGCCCTTGTAAGACGCATCATATTGTGTGCACCATGAAGAAAGAAAAGAAGTTGCCAGTGAAACTATGACCCAGCTCTGAAAGCTGTTGATTGCTCAAGCACACATTTACCACGGGTTCCAGCTGGGAAAAGATGTATGTATTTGAAAAGAGGAACTATGTCCCCAGCTCACTTCCTTATCATGTTTCTTCAGGCTGACATAGAATTATCTAAACTTACGGATGAGCAACCTGGGACTGGGGACAGGGTGGGGGGTGGATGGAGAAGTCAGGTGAGATTTGGCCCATGTTAAGTTCAGTGACATGACATGTAGACTCAAAAAGAGTCTGTGTTTAGGGCTTGCTCACTTACTGCCCATGGTACAGTGTGTGTGTGTGTGTGTGTGTGTGTGTGTGTGTGTGTGTGTGTGTGTGTGCAAGCATATCTATAGGTTGCCTAGATGCATCCCATTGTACCTACAGGTATACTTTTCAGTATCTCAGTTGTAATCGTTGTGGATCTCACTCATTCCCATTGCTCTGCTGGTCTGACACTGTCTGAGAGTTTCCACAGCTGTGGACTTTGACATCTATCTTCAATCTTTCTGGTTACTGAGAACCTCCAGTTTTTCCCCCACAGAAAGGTTGTTTGTTGTTGTTTTCTTTTTCTTTTCTTTATGTGTGTGTGTGTGTGTGTGTGTGTGTGTGTGTGTGTGTGCAAATACTGGGGCTTAAATGCCTGGCCTAGATGCCGTCCCTTAGCTTTTTTACTCAAGGCTGGTGCTCTACCACTTGAGCTGCAGTCCACTTCCAGTTTTTTGGTGATTAACTGGAGATAAGAGTCATGTGGACTTTCCTTCCCAGGCTGGCCTTGAACCCCAGTCCTCAGATCTTACCTTCCTGAGTAGCTAGGATTCCAGGAATGAGCCACAGGCATGCAGCTATGCTGCCCCATCCTACACTGTTGCTAACAAGATTGCATGAAGCGGGTTTGTACGGCACTCCATGAGCCGCCCACTAATGAAGTTAAGTCCTCTTAGGTAAACAGAGAGATGTGAAATTGCTCATAGTGAGGAAAGTATATTTAGAATCTCAATAACTGAGCTAACTCTGTCTCACCAAATCACCCTCATACACTTGTGCAAGCCCACTGTCCACCAGTGTGGCTGCTTGCCCATAATTTATAGCCTGACTCCTCGCTAGGCTTCACCTACCTCAGCTCAGCAACTTAGGAACCTGGAGTCCCACCACCCTCTTCCTCCTTGCCTAGAAACTCTTCCTCAACATTCAGGCAAATCCACATGGTTGATTCTGAACCTATGCAGTGTCACATCTCCATCTGTGAGCTCCCCACTGGCTCACTGTCTACAGATGACAAGAGGGCCAAGAGAAGAGGGCTAGCACATACACTCAGTCTATGGGACCAGAAAAGATTTATACAACCCAGTGGGCCTTACAGACACCAGGAAGAGTAAAGTTGCTGCAGGACTTCTCTGGGGCTTTAATGAAGGAAAAGCCATGTGGCTCGGGATATGGTAGCAAGACTGGGCTCTAGTTGGACTCCAGTTGGGCTCTATCACTACCGTCTTATGGGAGGGCAAATCTCTTTCTCTGATCTGTTTCTTCAGTCAAGCCAAACTGGGGGATTAGGCAAACTTCTGATTTCCTGGGACCCCAGCCTGGGTATGTATGAGTCCATTCAATTTTTCTTTCACTCAGCATGGAAGTGACTTGCTCAGTGGGGCATGGTTCTGGGAGTGTGGGAAGAGCTGTACTGAATCTAGGGATTCCTGCCTGAGTCACAAATCAACAGGACATGAAGCCAGGCTCTTTCAGGAAGCAGGGCAAGCAGAGCCAACTATTCAAGAGGGGTTTGTCAGACTATCAGGAGAACTCAGGAAGGCTTGAGGAGGGGGTTTGTCAGACTATCAGGGGAGAACCGAGCAAGGGCTTGAGGAGGGCAAAAGGAAAGATTCAAGATGAGGAAGGGTAGCTAACATCTTGTCCAGCCCCCAGGATTCAAATCGGGCCCTGTCAAAGTGATATTCCCAGTGCAATGAGAAGCAGAGGTTGAAAAGGGGGACAAACATCAGCAGCAGGACATGGGGACTGTACAGGTGTCCTCCTATCCTCCTGGGCATTGATGAGTTCCTTTCCCTTCAAGCATGGTTTAACCATAGCCTGATCAAGACAAGAGAAACATGTGGTTCTCCAAATTCTGCCACCTGGACCCCTCGTGTCTGGGACAGCCCCAGCTTGCTTCCTCATTATCTCTACCAGGGCATCCTAAGGCCAAAAGCATGCCCAGTCCTTGCTTGTACCTGGATGTCATTATGACGACTCTCACTTGAAATTATTTGTTTTTCTGTATTGATCTTGATTCCGCACTGGAAAAAAAAATGTATTCTTTGTACAGGATTCCCAAGGGCTTAATTTGTCCGTGCTAGAAACCTTTTTTTTTTTAATAGGATTCTGCCCCATTGTTTATTCTGAACATTGAGTTCCGAGAGTCGAGATTCAGCTCTTTTAATAGAAACTCATTACCAGGGTCCCGTGCATCAGAAAGCTGATACCGGTGTGGTGACGAGAAGGCAAATTAGGAGACTGCCAAGGGCCCCTTGTCTAATCAGAAAGCCCCCTCCCTCCCAGGAGGCCATGCTGTCATCCAGCGCCTGTCGCCTTCCTCCTGTGCTGAGACCTAGGGAGGTGACAGCCATCAGGCTGGGCACGCCCAGAGCTTTCTCCATCCCTGACCAGTTGTTTCTCTCAGAAAGCTTTCCCACTGCTCCTCCTGAAGCAGGGCTTCTCAAAGTGAGATGCCATGGAACCTGGGGCATCACAATCCCACGGGGGGGGGGGGGGTCTTGGTATGCCATCGGGCTGTGGGATACACCCCAGGCTTTGTTGCCCCCATACTCAGGCTAGGATATCCAAAATCTTAAGGGGTTCCTCTGAAGGAAATCTGGCCCTGTCTCCCTACGACTAGCTATGCCTTGATCCCACACCAGACTTCTTTGGGAACCCCAGCTCCCATTTGTTTCTCTTCTCCAAATGTTGTCTGCCTCCACCACATCCAGGAGCAACCCAGGGATACTAGGAATCTCCAAAACTGGACTCATGCCCACCATCCCACAGTATTGTGGGGCCCTGTGTAGGGAAGGCATCCCAGTGGGTAGATTTCATCTACCGGCCAGGGAAGCATTCCTATCACAGAACTACAGGCAGCAAAGCAGAGCTCACATGATTGTTGAATGGCTTCGTGGTTTACATAGACAACATGCTCTAGAAATAAAGTAAATGTACAGGTCTGACACTGTGGAGATCCTGAGACTGGCCCTGCTTCTCAACTTGATAACCTAAACACTGGGAATAG
Organism: Megascapheus bottae; assembly: GCF_031878675.1. Lineage (NCBI taxonomy): Eukaryota > Metazoa > Chordata > Mammalia > Rodentia > Geomyidae > Megascapheus > Megascapheus bottae. The sequence continues at coordinate 49,720,450 of NC_143523.1, forward strand.
AACCCAGGAAGCTTGAAATGTAGTCATCAAAAAAAGCTTAGCTTTTAGGGTCACCCAGAACCAAGCCTAATTTACATCTAGCCTGCTGAGTGAAATGAGCTAGTTACTAACTCTCTCTGAGCAGTCCTTCCCACTTCAAGGGACTTTCAGAATTCTTTCTAGGCCTTCTAAAAGACCCTGCCAATCCTGCATGGGTAAGTCAAGAGCCAGGCCTACCTCTGACTTAGTCTGAGTCACAACTGACATAGTGAAGGAGTAAAGCACTTGCCTGAATCATTTAATCATTCCATCAGATCCTACTATGTATCAGACACTGTGTAAAATCCTGATTGGATAGCAACACAGGTGCAATCCTTTGCCTTCATAGAGAATGATAGATATTAGGACAAAGATGACTGTCATTCGTTTACTAGTAAAGCCGGCCAGTACTATTTGGCACCAGAGAGTGTGTCATGATAAACAGGGAATGCTCATGTAACCATTGGAGGAATCTGGGTGGACTTCTTGGAGGGGTTGACCACTCCCTTGGGGTCTGGAGGTAAAGCTGTAGGAGAAGGGGCAACATGAGCCTTTTCTTGTCTGGGTTCTACAGTCTGGGCCCTTTCTCTTCCTGACACAGCTCTATCTAGAAGCAAATAAGATAACCGATTAGGCAATCTCCCTGCACAGAATATGAGTTCAGTGATTGTGGACAATGGGAAGGCAGGAAGATGAGCAGTGGTATTGCTAGACTTAGCTGTGGACCATAGGGTTAAAAAGCACCACTCTGAGTCATCTCAACCAGGTCCACAGAAGGCCACTCATCATCCTCACCAAACTGATAAGGCTCAGAGAGGTTAAGGAACTTGTCATCCAGTAAAGTCACAGAGCTCATATGGGGTAGAGTGGGAACCCAAGCCTGGGCCATATGACAGCATGCACTGTAGACCAAGACCACCACACCCTGCCCATGTCCCCATCCTCCCAGCCCACTCAGAGCCCACCTTGTCTCTTAGAGGGTCCAGACCCATTAGGAGAGAGTGGACTACAATGCAGATGAGAGCTCACGGCTGGGATCTATGGCTTCTGCGCTTCTGTCACTGCCCTCTGTGAATCACTACAACCCGGTTTCCAAGATGAGAAGCTTAGAGCCCAGGCAGAAATTTTCCAGATCTGTTTCTCAGAGAGCTCATTGCCTTGGGTTAGAGGGTGACCCCTGTCTCCCATCCAGTCACTCCAGGTAAGCAGAACTTCCTGTGAGCAGCTGTGGGAGGGCAGTTTGTGTGGCTGTGCCAGTGCAGGAGTGGCCATCGAGAGCTCTCTTCCTAAGGATCCACATGCCCGGATCAGTCAACCCACACTGTGAGTTAGATGAGGACGTTTCAGATAGGGATCTACCCAGATGAGAGCCAGGAAGTCTGAGAGTGCCCAGGAAAACCCCAGGTTTCTCCCAGACTGGGCAGGGGCTCAGAAAAAGAAGGTGGTACAGGCTGCACCACCATTTGAACTCAAGATCCTTGGTTCACGGGGCCATCTTTTTCCCAGTCTTCTTATATCAGGTAGGTTGGCTTGAAGATTCTAAAAATGGCCTTGTCTTGTGGTAAAAATAAAATAAAACAAGTTCTGGGCAGTCTCAGATATGCAGAGATCATGACAAAGGAAGAAAGCAGAGGTTTAATCATAACGCGGAGTGTCAGGACAGTATCCATAAGAAGCCAAATAGGTTGGAATTCTTAAAACTACTGAGCAAGAGGGTCTGAAGTTCACAGTCAAGGATCTGCTGCCAGAGGGGGCAGAATTACCAAACTACAGTACTGTCTACAATGATAGCCATATTACAAGCCATCCTACATTAGTCATTGTTATTGTCTGCTGAGGCCCACATTAGTCAGGAGGGTCTCAGCCTGCTGCAGTAATGTATAGCTCTCAAACTTCAGTGGCTTAACACAACAAAGATTTGTCTCCTGCTCATACACCATCCACTACAGATCCTGCCTCTCCAGGGCAAGGGTTCTCCTTTGCAGTGTCCGGGTCAGTCCTCTGCCATCTACAGCTATAGCATCTGCGACACATTGCCTTCACAGGGGCTGCAGCAGGAGGGAGACAGGACGATGCATGGGCTTTTCACTCTCTGCCTTAGTCAGGGCTCTCCAGAGAAACAGAACCATTTGGATATATATAGCTAGATAAAAGGAGATTTATTATGGGAATTGACTCATGCAATTATAGAGGCTCAGAATATGGTCTTCAATATCTGCTGTCTGAAAGCTCCAAAGCCAGGGAAGCCAGGGGTACAATTCAGTCCAAGAGCAAAAGCCTAGGACCCAGGAGCCCAGTGTCTATGAGCAGAAGATAGATAGCCCAGCAAAGGAAGAGAGATTTGTTACTCTTTTGCCTTTTGTCTGCCTAATCCGTGGAGGGGATGGTGCCTGCCAGGCTGGTGGGGTGGGTCTCCTACAGACACAACCTCACAGGCCCCCAGTAGTGATGTTTTACCAGCTACTGAGCATCCTTCAGACCCATCAACTTGATAGATGGAACGAACATTCTTCCCCAACTCATAAGTGACATCTGTCACTTCTCAGATTCATCAGCCTAAACCTGACATTTGGTCCACCCCAACCTCAAGAAAGAGGTGAGGTGGAAAGTCCTATGTGCCACACAGTGGAAAGGGAGAGACTAGACATGACTGACATTAGTAATATTTACCCTGAGCCCTGAGGGACTGGATACTTTTGCTATGCTTTAAGCGGTGGGTTATATTCTTTACCATAATCTATGCTACAAATAAGGGAAGTGAGACAGAGAGAAAGTGCATGGAAAGTCACAAAGTACTGGAAGACCAAAAGTACATATTCAGATAGTCTGCATGCTCATCCTACATTCTACAACTTCCCAGATTCCTAGGTTCAAAAATTCCCAGCCATGGGGTCCTTACATCCTTTGTCAATCCAAATGGGCCAGGTCATCTTGGCTTGAGGTGAATGGAAAGAAAGACTCACTTCCAAGGGGCCTGGGCCCATCTCAGACCTTTTTGATGAGCAGTCCATAGACTAAAATGTTTCTACATGAGGAAGAGACCTATGTGCCATAGACAGACAGGCCTGCTTGTGAGACGACTTGTTTTGTTTGTTTGTTTGTTTTGTATTGGTCCTGGGGATTGAACTCAGGTCCTGGTTACTAGCTTTTTCATTCAAGGCTGGCACTCTAGCACTTGAGCCATACTTCTACTTCCAGATTTTTGCTGGTTCTATGGAGATAAATGATCCACAGATTTTGTACCCAGGCTTTCTTTGAACCATGATCCTCAGATTTCATCATCATGAGCAGTTAAGACTGCAGGTATGAGCCACTAGCACCCAGCTTGTGAGACTTCTGGTACCATGAAGTAGGCAGGGGAGGTTTTCCCAGAGATGCAGGCTGTCTGGAAACTACAGCCACAAATTGCAAGTACAAGGGTTAGAGAGAGAGAGATGCCAGGGTCTGAAATGTCCAATTCAGGGCAGGAAAAATAATAAGTAGCATTGACTATCATATCCAGGTTCATTGACCTCAAGGGTCGTATATTGATGGACAAAAAGCCAAGGTCAATATTTGATTTTGAGGTGCAATAAATCTTGATACTGTGAAAAGAAGGTTTCCATACAAGTTCTATTAGGTGAGGACAGAAATGTCTTCACAATGTCTCCTCAGTGACCAGATAAAGATTCTATGCAAAATGGGGAGGGGTTCTGAATATGCCTAGCAGTTTCTTGAAGTTTCTGGGTGGTAGGTGTTTCAAAAGAAGTGCACAAAAAGAAAAGCAAGTTCTATCTTCAGAGAACTGATTGCTGGAATATGCCATGTCTGCCCCTATTTACCCAAAAGGAGGGGAAGTTTCTCTCTTGTATCCTTCCTGCTCCCCTAGCCTGCTAGTATTTAATTTTTCCTTTCCTCTTCCAAGTTGAAATGTGGATGGAATGTCCCCCTTATCTGCCTTCCACCTCCTTCCTCTTCTACCCCTCTCTGTCTTGTAGTTTATCTCTCTGAGAAAGGCACACTGCCAAACTGGAGCCCCGGCAAACCATATCAGCCTCACTGAAGAGCTGCTCAGTCCTTTTGTCTTCTCAGGCTCTGCTGCCAGCTCTGTCCCATCTCTCCACCACAACATAGAGAGTTACCTGGAAACAGGGTGTATCTGCTGTTGTCACTTCCAGGCACCATTGTACTCCCCTGCACCATTGTACTTACTTATTCTGAGCTGCCCACGTGGACATTTTGTCCTTGGTGTAGCTGTCACAATGTGTGACCCTTCTTCCACCTACTCCATCCTGTCTCTACCCCTGAAGCCTCAATTCTTGGACAGTTTCTGGCTGTATGCCCCTGAGTTTCCATGACTGAATTCTTCTCTGGGCTGGGGTTGGCCCTACTTAGCCCTGTAGCCCAATTGCCTGACCATGGGAAATGCTTGACTTTTTTTTTGCAAATGAGTGATTGGACAATGGAAGGAGCAAGCAGACCAGGTGAGGGACTTGAAGCTGAGTCTTGGCTAGAGCTGGAGGGCCAGTAGGACCTGCAAGAACTTCAGGATAAAATTCCTGCATGGGAGCTGGGAGAGAGAGAGAGACAGAGGGAGAGAGATGGAGTGGGAGGAGAGAGGGAGGGAGGGAGGGAGAGAGAGAGAAGAGAGAGAGAGAGAGAGAGAGAGAGAGAGAGAGAGAGACAGAGAGAGAGAGACAGAGAGAGAGAGAGACAGAGAGAGAGACAGAGAGAGAGACAGAGACAGAGAGAGACAGAGAGAGAGAGAGAGAGACAGAGAGAGAGAGAGAGAGAGAGGGCACACACAGAAGGGGGCCTCCCTGATCCTCATCCTCTCAGGCTGCTGCCCTGACGATATTAATCAAGGCCCGAGCCTGTGGAAATATCAGTCCACTGTGTTCTATTCAAGTTCCCTGGAACTAAATTATGTTGTCAGGATTGGACAGGGCAGGAATGGAAAAGACCAGGCTAGATGACATGGGGCTGTTAAAAGGAGATGAATGAGCCCAGTGGTTTCCATTCAATTTTTCAAGGTTTCCCAAGGCAAGGCTGACAAATACCACCTTATAATTCCCCAGCACCCTGCACATTCTCTCCACAATCTCATTTTTTTATTTCTTCCCATCAGATTAGAAGGACGAGGGATTCTTCTTTCTGTCTCATGAATCAGAAAATGGAGAAACTGGAGTATACAAGCACTTTGGACAAGGTCAAGGTCAGTCCAAGGTTAGGCCATAAATCAGTGACATCATCAGAAGGACAAACTGAGTTCACAGTGCAATAGTCTCCCCAAACCTCTAGAGGATCAGCTTTCTCTGCAGATGACAAGCCCTGTCTCTCAGGTGCTACAGCTGAGCATCAGGGCCATGTGTCTGAAAGCACTTGAAACTGCAACGCTGCTGTTCATTCATTCTTTCATTCATTCATTCACTTGATGGTGATGGAGGACACACCATGTGCGAAGACTTGCCAAGCTGGGGTGTGTGGATGTGGGTATGTGTGTGGTACGTGTGTTAGTCCTGGGGCTTGAACTCAGTCTGGGCATTGCTCCTTAGCTTTTACACTCAAGACTGGTCTTCCCTCACAGTTCCACTTCTAGCTTGTTGGTGATCAATTGGAGATAGGAGTCTCATGGTCTTTCCTGCCTGGGATGGCCTCCAACTATGATCCTCAGATCTCAGCCTCACAAGTAGCTAAGACTACAGGCATAGACAACTGGTGCCCAGCAAGACATGCTAGGTTCTTACTGAAGGGATTCAATGAAGGCACAGGACGGGTTGAATAGGAGAAATCTATGAATCAAGTAGCTATTGGGTATAGGGTCAAAACTTCTCTGAAAGGACTAGTCAATGGCAGGGCAGCACCTGGGATAACCCTTTAAAGGCAGAAGTTCTAAGTAAGAACTTTCTGATTCTGAATTAGTAGAACATGGAGCCTTCCCTCCATGTAAGAGGAGCATCGTTTCAAAAATGGCAGCTAGTGCCCAGCTTCAGCTCTGCAGTGTGCTGAAGCTCAGACTCCCACACAAGCCAGTGGTGAGAGTGCCTGGGTTGTAAACAAAGGACTAATTAAATTAGCATAAATGATTTCATGTAAATTAAAGAGCCACATTACGGCTGTTTATTGGTGGCAGCATCACATCTCACCATTGCATGTGCTTGTTTAAAATGAATGTGCATAAATGCTCCAAATACCATATTATTAATAATGATAATAATGTTGATGAGGATGATAATAATAAACATATTCTCATAACAATGGCTCCCAGCTGCCTCTGAAATCTCAGCAGGGAGTATTCTGAGTGTCACAGCTCCTCTGGGAGGCAGAAAAAAAATGTCACAGGACCTGCTCCATCTCCCCAACCCTCCCACGTGGTACCATTTTGATGTCTTCACTGGTTCAGCTAACTGATGTCCTCTTCAAATCCTGTCCATCTCTTGATGGCCTCACTCAAGGGCACTTCCACTGTAAATCAGTCTGAGCAACCTAAACTTCTTCTTTTCCTTTTCTGACATGACTTCTCCCCATCCCTCCTTCCTGTCATTTCCTCAAACTCCCCTCAGACGTGTGAAGCAGATAGCAGTTATATTTATGATTCCCACTTTGGAAGGGGCCGCGCTATTGGAGGTCAAAGAATTTGAGCTACTCAATATCATATAGCTAGGAGATCAGAGAGCCAGGACTAAAGTTCTTCTGACTTGGGGAACAATGGAGAGTTTGGTTTGTAGCAGATAATCACAGAACACTTGTGAGGGTTGAAGGAGAGAAGAAAAATGGGAGTAAAGGAGTAAATGAATACAGTTTTCAAAAATTCCTCAATATAATTATATGAATCTCTTCCCTCTTCATTACTGTCTCTCCAAGAATCAATCCATCAAGGAACCTGTGGCTGTTTCTTTCCAGAGGCCAGATAGCGAAGGACCATCACTGCTCCCATGGTCCAGTCATTCTTCTTCCTTGTGATGGCACTAGGTTGAGGCTACCCACCTGGAGTGTGTGTGTGTGTGTGTGTGTGTGTGTGTGTGTGTGTGTGTGTGTGTGTGTGTGCGCGCGCGCGTGAACATGTACATTGACAGGAATGTGTATGCTTCACTAAGCTGATCTCAGTACCAGGGACCAAGGGAGTATAGACCAATTACTGTCTTGAACTCCACCTCCACCAGTACCAGGGAGAGAATCATATGGGCTCATAGACTTGGATAGAAAACTAACATACTTTAATCACAGACAGAGGCAGCAAATCACAAAGGTATTGGTAATACTTAAGATTCATATCACCTGTAGAAATCACAGTCATTTTCCTATTTCTTTAATACTGCTCTAGACAGCCCAAAATGCAGATTATAGCAGAAGCCAGCAAGCATTTTCTGTACATGTTCACACAGTAATTATTTTAGGCACCAGCTCCCTCTTGTAACTGCTGAGCCCTTAGTCCTACCTCTAAAGCAGCCATGGATAAAACAGAAATGAATGGACATGGCTGTTTCCCAATAAAATTTTATTTTTATAAGCAGATAGCAATCCAAACCATAGTTTACTGGTCCCAGATTAATGAGTCATACTAAAAAAATCCTGCCATACTTAGTAGCATCTTATTATTTAGTGACTTGATAGAGAAGCCCGTATCTTACTACATCAGAATTTTTCGTATTTTAAAAATTGCATTTCAGCATAGCCATTTGCCTCTGTGACTCAGTGTCAATCCATGGGCTGAAAAGTGTTATTCTAACACAGGGTCACGTGCTTTACCACCCTGCCCAGAGAATCCTTAACCCCTGAAGTTGAAGGACTCCTGTCATCTCATCCACGTCAGCTTCCTTTCCTCCCTGTAAAATGATAAGGTGATCATGTCAGAGGCTCTGTGCAAGAACCCAATGCTTTAAATATAGAAGTGTTGGATAAGCTAGAAAGAACTATAGAGATTCAGGGTATGTATTCCCTTCATGGCACACATTGAAATGCTCTGAATCCAGCAAGTCCTTCCTTCCTTCCCTCTCTCTATTCCCCCTCCCTCCTTCCTCCCCTTACCCCTCCCTTCCTCCCTCACTCCTTCCTTTCCTCTCTCTCCTCCCCTCCCCCATCCTTTCTTCCTTACTTCCCCTCCCCGCCTCTCTGAGGTACTAGGGTTTGAACTCACTTGCCAGGTAAGTGCTCCACCACTTGAGCCACACTTTCAGACCTTTTGGCTTCGTTTGTTATTCAGATAGAATCAAGTGATCTCCCCCTGACACACACACTAGCCACAGACCACAATCCATCTACCTATGCTTCTTCATAGCTGGGATTTGAGGCAAGTATCACAATGCTGTATTTGTTGAGATGGAGGTCTTGCAATCATGTTTTCACTGGCTGACTTCAAACCATCACCCTCCTATTTTCATTGCCCAGGTACTTAGCAAGTTCTGAATAAGTATTTCTTATGATCAAGATGATTAAGCTAAGAGCCTGGCAGCCCTCTAAAAGGAAGATTTCTTCAGAAACATGTAAGAAAAGGAAAAAATAATAAGGAGGGGGTAGGGAAAAAGGGAGGGAGAAAGAGGAGTAAAGGAAGAGGAAGAAGAAATGGGAGAATAAAGGGAGGAAAAGAGGAGAGGGATGGAAAATGAAGAAGGAGAGAAAGAAGGACGGAGGGAGGGAGGGAGGGAGGGAGGATTCAGAGGGGGGAAGTAATTCCTCTATTGTCTATGCAGTCTCTTAAGATCACATCTATTTAAAACTTGGGGTATTGGAAAGAAGGGGGGAGAGGTGGCCAAGCAGACTTCCTGCTGACACGGCAGCTCTGAAGAGCACAACTTGCAGTTTGTGAAAACACATGAACCTTGAAATAGAAATATGGACCTCTTAATTCATCTCGCCACTATTTGATCAAATATAAGGTAGTGGATGCAGAATATTTTGCCTTTAATTACACAGTGGGTGGGGGCAGAGGCCTGAGGGTAAGAGGCTGGGGGGACCCCACCACCATTATGGAGAATGACATGGGGAGGGGCTGGAGAGCTTCATCCTGGGGACGGAGGTTGAAGCCATAGGATCAAAGAGAACTCTCCGGGTGGCGGGGGGGGGGGGGGGACTTCCAGAGGTTTCTGAGAGTGACAGTGGAGCCATCACTAAAGGGCTTAAAGAGGTGACAAAGGACTCCAGTGGCATCAGGACTGCCCTGCAGGGTCTCTGAGCATCCCTTTCCAACCATTACTAGTGCCTACTGGTTGTTTCCATCATCCCCATCCTCAAGAACAGGCAGTCTAGCCTAGGATGGGATGGTGTGAATAAACTCTGCCTTCATGGACAGATGGGACTTTGGGTATAAACCTCCCTTCTTCAGACCCTCCGCTCTCCATCTCCTGCAATGCTATCACCAGCAGTAAGTGGGTGTAGTTCAGGATCCTGGTGTCCTGTCATTCAATTTATTTAAATCTCTTTTTCTGTCTTTTTGGCTCCACCCAAATCCTATTTATACTCAATGTGATTTTGATGGGTTAAATTAAAAGTAGTTTTGGATAACAAGTGCCTATTGGGTGAGGAGTCTGGGTGAATAGGATTGAACTATACCCTGCCCCCATTCGTAGGCAGATCTGTCCCTCAGCACCTGACCACGTGACATTATTTGAAAATAGGGTCACAGGATGTGTGCCTAGTTATTAGAAGATAGAACTGGTCAGACTGGCCTCTGATCCAGTGTGGCTGGTGTTCTTATTAACACAGGAGGGATTTGAACATAGAAACATGAACCTGGAGAGGGCACTGGATAGAGACAAAGGTAGAGACTGGAATGATAGCTTCACCAGCCGAGCAGTGTCACCAACTGCCAGCAGACCTTCCAAAGCCTGAATAAAGGTAGGCACCCACTCCCCCACACAGCCCTTAAATGGGCATGCTCATATTTGAGTATTGACCCCTGTCCTCTGGAACTGGAAGCCAAACACTTCCGTTCTTAAAGGCTTGGGTCTGTGGTCCTTTGTCAAGAAGTGACAGGGCTCTAATTAGGTTTCTGCCTGCTGTGTGGCTTCAGCCTGTTCCTCCTCTGGGCTCCATGGGAGAGGCAGCGCAGCTCAGTGACGGGGGCCAGCTGGGAGCCTCTGAGCAGCTGCTGAGCAGCACTGTAACTGGTGTGCTCTTGGACAAGACCCTGAACTCTGTGCCCTGGCTCCCTCTTCTGCAGAAAGATTTGTCTCCAAGTAGCTTCTGGCAGCTATAGTCTATAAGTCAAGTATCTGCTTCTGCTATCTTGTCTCACTGGCCTCTAAGGCCAGCTGGCCAGTAGAACACAAAGGCCACCAAGCAGGACTATGAACTCAGGAGCCCCTGGCCAAGAATGGGAAGTGTGGGGCATGACAGGTGCAGCAGTGCGTGCTGGCACTGGGGCTCTGTGCGGTCGAGGGGGGAACATCTGTGACCAGCTGGAATGCCTCCGTCCTTGGAGGAGTAGACAGGCTAATGACGGTAGCATAATGCCCAGGGTGACCTGTCAGGATGGGCTGGGGGAAGGGCAGGAAGGGCCTGACTGGCACTTGCTGTGCCAGGAAGCCCAGGACTGATTGCATGTTGACTGCAAAAGGTCACCATATCTGCACCTAGAGGGGGGAAAAAGAGTAAAGGGAAAGGCCGTGTGACAGTTCCAACCATCTTCCTGCCCAGTTAACTTTTATTGTAGAATAACTCAAAATAATATTATATCATTGTAAGTACTCCATGTCTGTTCTGAATTAAGAGGTGGCAGAGATCCCAGGTCCTATGTGAACCTGCAAGTTCTCTCTCTTCCCCACCGCCTGCTGGAGGCCTCCAGGGAGCCAGCTCCCTGCACCCCTCACTGCATGTGGGACGGCCACATGGAGGGAAAACTTCAATGGGTTTCTTGCAGTATTTACCAATGTTGCATGTGTGGCTTATTGAGACTGATCCTGTATTGAATGAGTGTCCTTGCTTCTTGTTGGGGAAATAAGAGGGGAACAGGAAATAAGACTAGAATTCCATAATAACACAAGCTCTCCAGCAAGCATGCCAGCTGCTCCTGAGGCAAAAAAAAAAAAATTCAGGATCCCTCAGCCAGGGAGCTGTCTGGAGTCTGGCTGTGGGCAGAGTGCCACCTGAGGTGGTAGAAAACATGTGGCAAGAAGCAAAACCTGCATGGACAACAGTACCTCATTCTTTGGTACAGTTCCACTGTGTGATGCCCATGCTGACATTTCATCCAAAAAACAGCTGGAGCCACTGGCTCCAAGGGAAAATGGAGGAATGGCCAGCTCCAAGTTCCCAAGTCTCCACTCGTGGGTGCCAAGACATAGGCAAAGCACTTGCTGTGGATGGACCTCTGAATGGGGGTCAAGGAGCTCTAGGAGGACTGGCTTCAGCCTCAGAGACTTGTGTGTGTGTGTGTGTGTGTGTGTGTGTGTGTGTGTGTGTGTGTGTCTGTGCTTGTGCAAGTACTGAGGCTTGAACTCAGGGTCTGATTGCTGTTCTTGACCGTTTTCACTCAAGGATAGCCCTCTGCTACTTGGGCCACAGCTCCACTTCCAGACTTTTGGTGGTTAATTGGAAATAATTGTCTCATGAACTTTCCAACCCAAGCTGGCTTTGAACTGATATTTTCAGATCTCCGCATCGTGAGTTGATAGGAGCCGCTGGTACCCAGCAAGACCTGTCTATTACTGTGTCATGAACAAATAATACATTGAGTTGTAGCTCTTCCCAGGCATTGTCATTGGGGTTGGGGACACAAGCAGGATTCAGTAAACAAGAGAGTCAATAGAGCCTACCCTTGTGGAGCTCACGCCTGTAGTGCAGCCCCGACACAAGGCACAGAAGTAGGAGATGACACTGCCTCAGCTCACCTCACCAGGTGACTAGCAGTGGCCTTGGCTGTTCTGGGCTCCATCGAGCTCACCAGAGAATAAGAGACATAAGAGGCTCAAGTTCTTCGGGGATGACCCTGGGCCCTGCTTCAACTAGCTTTGTGGCTTAGGACAAGTTCCTAAACATCTCTGTGCCATCGGTACTTTGCTGGAGCACTAGTGGACAGCTGAGCTGAGACAGGGAGGTGGCTATGCAGGACATTATCACTATGTAAAAAATGTTCTGGCCAGGTGCACAACTCCTTTCCTACCATTGCATCTTCCAGAGCCTCTCCAAAGACCACAACCACCCTCCAGACTCCATCTCTCCTGCATCTCTCACCCAGACTCCCATGCCTATCTCTCTGCATTCCCATAACACCTGCAAGCGGGATGGAGCCAGCCTCAAAAGCCACATCCTAAAGTGACTTCATAGCACAATGTTTATCAGGCCAATAAATCCAGGTCTGAGTCCAGACTCTGCTGCTTAATAACAGTAAGGGCTGAAGCCAGTTACCCAGACAATCCAGGGTCCTAGGAAAAAAAAAAGAGCAAGTATCTGCACCCAGGCTGCTGAGGGGTAGGGATTAAGCAAAGAGAAAGTGGGAAGCTTAGGATGGCAACCCCCAGAAAGGGGAAGTTGGAACAATGAGCTTTTCAACAGCCCCACAGCAGAGGGGAGTTGGGGGGCAGACCCCATCATTGAGCTGTCTTTCCCACTGCAGAGAAGCCACTCAGCCCTGGGAAAGCTTGCAGCAGTCTCATGAACATCTTTATTAATGGTCTGAAAAAGGACATGGAAAAAGGGCTTATCCAATTGGAAGCTGGCAGAAATTTGAAAGGAGAGGTAAATAAACTGAATAAAAGTCTGATCCAGAAATCTTTCAACAGGTAGGAAACTTAAGATATGGCAAAGCAGATGAGACTGAACAAAGGAATCTAAACATTGTGCTTGGTCCCCCAAGAGCACACACACACACACACACACACACACACACACACACACACACACGGACACGTGCGTGTGACAAGGGACAAATGGACAGCAGCAAGTTGTGGGAAAATAATCTGACATTTTCAATTAAGAGTGAGTTTAAGGGTCAGATGGGGACTCATACAGTAATCGCAAACATTCAATCCCACCCTGGACAAAAATCTAGGGAAACCTTATCACAACAAACAAACCGGGCATGATGGTACATGTATATAATCTTAGGAGGTACTGGTAGGAAGATAACAGTCTCAGCCTGATTCATGCAAAAACTAAAACAATGCCTCAAAAGTAGTCTAAAGCAAAAAGAGCTAGCGGGATGGTTCAAGTGGGAGAGCATGAGCAAATACAATATCCTGAATTTGACCGGCAGTGAGTTTAGAAAGCCATTTACATAGCATGGTCACAAAAGAATGACTCGTACCTTAGGCTATGCTAATATATGTAGTCTACAACAAAGAAAGTGAATAGTCAGAACTTTATTTCTATTTCAGAGACCATTTTTCAAGAGAAATTCAAATATCCTGAAACATGAGCATAAGACCAATCCCAGGAGCCATCAAGGTTTCCAAGGAGGCCATCTAGAATTTCCCAGCATTCATGGCAACAGGTGGGTGGCTGCGTGGTGAGGTGAGTGACTGCCACCAAATAATGGGATGCAACAAAGGAGAGACTGAGAGCTCGAGAGGCGCTAAGACCTGGGACAGCTACACAGGAAGAGGTACAAAGCACCCAATCACAGCTACCCTGGCCCCCAAGCTGGTATGGAAACCTGGGGAGATGGTGAGCAACAGAGTCCCAGCAAACTCCACCAGCATAGATACCAGCCATCCCGGCACTTGGAGAGACTTGCAGTAGCCATAGGCTTGTAGGCCACTGACTGAGCCCCTTGGAGCCCCACACAGTGCCATTGCCCCATTGTCTCCAGGCTTCTACATCCTGAGAAGGCAGCTATATTTTGGATGCACCCTGCTCCAGGGGTCAGACACCCTTCTGCACCACACTGTCCTCAGGGTCTCATGCATTCTACCATTTCACAAACTCAAACAGCCCAAAGTTAGCCCAGAAGAGAAGCTGTGACCTCAATAGCAGCCATATCCACTAGGCACCCTCCAAGATAGATGGTCCAAAATGGGGATGGGGGAACAAAGGCTGCTACCTTGATGAACTGGGCAGAGTCAGCCGTGTATACTCAAGCTAACACAGGCTAAAAGCCAGTGACCGTGCAGTGCCCTGCTGCCTCTTCCCCACAGGCAATTCGGGTGTGGCTTCATTGCCTGAACTAAGCACAGCAACTCCAGTCTCCCATTGCTAAGGGGGCTGCCAATACCAGATGCCCTTGCCTGCGGTAGGGTGCCTTTATCAGTGCTTTGAGGGAACCAGTATTACCTCTCCACACCTTCCTGGTCCCCCAGAAGGCCCACACCCCTGAGGGTCCACAGAGACAATGGGTCTCTTCCATCCAACCATACCATGCATTGCTCTCAGAGCCACTACTTACAGCAAAACAGCTATGTGAAGTCCTCATCATGGTCCTGCTGCTGCAACCAGAGCCAACATTGCACACCAAGCCATCATTACACCCCAAGCCACCATTACACTCCAAGTCAACACCCGGAGACACATCTTCATACGCATCTTATAAAAGTAGTAGAGGAAATTAACTGAACATAGTGATCCATACTCCTAGCTACTCAGGAGCAGAGATTTGGAGAAGGGTATGGAAGAAGGCGGAGGTGAGGGACTGGGGAATCATAGTTTGAAGCCAACCTGGGAAAAATAAATAGATAAATAACTTAGCAAGATTTCATCGTAAGTTATAAACCAGGCATGGTGATGTATGCTTGTGATCCCAGCTACATCAAAGGCCTGTGGGCAAAGACACAAGACCCTACCTAAAAAATAACTTTAAAAAGAAATGTCCTGGAATGTGGCTCAAGTGGCATAGACTGCCTACCTGAGGTGAAAACTAAGAACCACATCAGAAAAAAAGTCAGTAGATAATGGCTTTACCAGATGTTCAAGAGCACAAGAAATATGGAAGACCAAGGTAACACGATCCTTCTACAAGAACATGGTAACTCTAACCACATGTGGAAGTGCACAATTACAATCTAGCACCTGGGAATCAAGGCGAGAGGATTACAAGCTCCAGGCTATTCTCGGTTATATGATAAGTTCAAGGCCAGCC
Organism: Megascapheus bottae; assembly: GCF_031878675.1. Taxonomy (NCBI): domain Eukaryota; kingdom Metazoa; phylum Chordata; class Mammalia; order Rodentia; family Geomyidae; genus Megascapheus; species Megascapheus bottae. Next base: position 49,735,457 of record NC_143523.1, read on the forward strand.
TGAACTACATTATGAGATGCTAGTTTAAAAGGCAAAGAACGGAAAACAACAACAACAACAAAAAGAACATTGTCATTCTATCTACAGTCCCCCAAACATATGATACTTATTTTTTAAAAGTTCAATGGAATTCAAGAGAATCTAGACAGAAAGAAAATAAGGGAACAATGTGGACTGTGAATAAAAACTTTAGCAAACAAAGAGATTAAAAAGAACCAAAGAGACATTTTAGGAAAGTTCTAAGAAGCAAATCAAAACTACAGTTGAAAGAACTCCAATAGGGTGGATGAAGCTGAAGAAAGAATACCTTAACTTGAAGACAAGTCCTTCAAAATATCCATCAGACAAGGAGAAAAAATAAAGAGAGCCTCTGAGTCTTGGGGAACACCATTAAACCAACTAATACTGCATTTGTGAAGGAGAAGATGGGCATAGAAAAATCTATTCAGTGAAATACTGGAACACAATGTCAGGAATCTCAGAGCCATACTGTGGTAGGATGGACTCACCAGGAAATGGACCCTGAGATCTCCTTCCTCAGGTGGGGTTTCCCACTGCATGGAGGATAGCAACTTGTGGGACCTTCTATGGAAACCATGAATAAGACTGGCTATGGATGATCCTCTTTTCTGTGCCCACCCCTGAGGCTCTGTTCCTTCCCCTGCCATCTGACACAGTAACTTGCTATTTCTACTTATACAGTGTAGGCCAGCTCTTCTTCCAAGCTTCTGGGAGCCATCTCAGTGGTGTGTCCACCTCTTCTACCAGGGCCTTTATCAAAGCATGGCATCCTCCATCCAAGGAGAACTGTCTGTTGATCAATTTTCCTCATCATCCCTGATTCATATTCTCAGTGTGCCAGATCTTCAGGTCAGCCCTCACCCACACCAGTGTGTTGAGGGAGGGATTTCTACACCAATTACATCAGCAATCCCACCCCCAGAAATTTAAGCACTCACCTGGATGCTCTGTAGAGCTCCAGTCTTTTTGTTTCATGTGCCGAAAGAAGCTAGCAACACATCACCTAGTAGGCAGAGATCCTACGGTGTCTTTGAGCCAGGGCACAGCATGGGCCTTTGATGTTAGAGAACCATTCTCTCAGTAGCATAACTTTCCAGCAGACTCAGACAGAGGAACTGAAGTTTCTAAGTGCTCATGGCTTCTCACCCAGCCATCCCCATCAAACTCCCAAAGCCCCGCTCCTTCCCAACCAGGGCTTTGACCTTGACCTAGTGGACTCACCTGGACTACACTTGTCCTTGTAAATAAGCCTAGGTCTCGAACCTCAAGATTCTCAGCTATCCAGCTGCTAGAGAAGTAGAACGTGGTATATGCAGCTTAGGACACCTGTGACTTCAACACTTTGCCCTCAATCAGCCTTTTCTTTATTTTTCTGTACCATCCATTGCATTCAGCCATAACACTTTAGTGTCCTTGTAATTGTTAAGTTATCTAGTCAGTCTTGGAATATGAAGCCTGCCGCACTTCCTCCATCCTGGTTTCTCCTCAGGTTAAAGTCTTTTACCTGAGCCATGAGCTCTCAGCCCGCTGACCTCTGACCTCTGATCCCAACTGCGAGGGCATATCAGTGTCTGCAGATAAGCCACCTCCTTCAACCCCTGGGAAGCTCTTAACTCATACCATTCCCAGTCTCATTTACCTTGAGTCGGATCCCCAGAGACCACACACACATACACGCGCGCGTACGTGCACACAAGGTCCAGCCTGCAAGAGGCTCACCAGAATGTATACCTGTGGGGATAAAGTGCTGCAGTGTGGACCAAAGGGGAGATCTTAGCTCTAGGATGAAGACTTCTCAGGGATTCCTCTAGCCACCATCCAATTTGTTTACCTCTCCTTCATGTAGTAATTTCAACAAGACCTTAACTAGGCCAGCATCCTTTGCTTGGGAACTTCTCAAGGGCCTCATCCTGGAGGCAGAAGCAACAGAAGCAACTGGAGGTGAGCCAGTGAGCAACAGAATGAGCTCCTGGCTTTGAGGAAGCTGAGTGTTGGCCCAGTGTCCAGCGCAGGAGGAAGAGCTGGAGGAACACAGGCCTGGAAGGAGAAGGCTCTGTAAAGTTAAATCATGCTCAGGAGCCCTGGAGGATGGCACCTGTGCTCTGGGAAAACTCGACTTCAAGGGTGGTAGTTGTAAAATGACAATGCTCACCTTGATGAAGGAAAACCGTCTGAACAATCCTGCTCTTAGAAGCGGGATTGGGGAAAACTCCAGAGGAGAGACAGAGTGTATGTTGATGCCATATCTGACTGAGGCAAAATTCCAAAATCCTTATGGAGTCTTTCCTTCCAATCTGGATCTTTGGAGGCTTCAGTGAAAATTCTCTCTAGCCAGGTGCAAAGTGGAACTGTGAGGAGCCTCTTCATTCTCACCCATGGCCTTCTCCTGTGGAAAATGTGCGTGTGTGTGTGTGTGTGTGTGTGTGTGTATGTGTGTGTGTGTGTGTGTGTGTGTGTGTGTACTTGCACTCTGGACCTGGCCCCTATCTCTAAGCTTTTTTGCTCACACCTAGTGCTCCATCACTTGACCCACAGCTCTACTTTCAGCATTTTGGTGGTTAATTAGAGATAAGAGTCTCCCAGACTTTCCTGCCCAGGCTGGCTTCAAATCTCAATCCTCAGATCTCAGACTCCTGAGAAGCTAGGATTACAGGAGTGAGGCACCATGCTTGCCTTCTGCCTTGTCTTACCCCACTGTGGGATCCTGGAGCCCTGCTTAGAAGAGCCCAATGAAGAGCTCAGGCTGGGTGGATACAATGCCTATGTATCAAACACTGGAGTCTCTGCTGACGCAAGCTGTGGTCCAGAAGGATCTCTGAGTGTCCAACTCACCCTTGCTTCCCGCGGTTACCTCCACGGGCCCCTCCTGCTGGTTGGCGCTTCTGCCAGCTCTGTGCCCATGCGATGCTCACCTCCCTGTGTGTATACAGACACGCACAGGAGCTCTTCCCAACACAAATATATATTTAAGATTTACTGTTCTGGAAAACCTGGTGAATAATGTAAATGATGAAAGCCAGCGTCTGACAGAAAATATTGTTCGGGCGGCCTCATTGAAATGCAGTCTCTCATGCACACTTGGTAATACACACGCCGTATGAATTATGGATTCCAGGCTTTATCTCCCACACTACACATGAATGTTTGATAGAGATTGTTTCCAATATTCTATTTTGTCAAAATGCTCATCTAAAATTCAGTCAAAACTGCTTTCCGGTAATTATGCAACTTGACTTCCACAAGGAGCTGAGGCAGGGTGGGGGGTGGGATTGGTGGGGGGGGGGGGCGTAGAAAGTGGCCTTGCCTCGCTGGGGGTCATGCTGTGCATGTTCTGTGTGTTATTTTTCTCACCCTGGGTGCTTCTGCAAGCAGGGTACAGGAGACTGGCAGCGCTGGGCACTGGGACTCTTCATTAGGAAGTAGCTAGATGAAGGTGTCTCTCCCCAGTCTGGCTGACAATTCTGTAGCTCATTTGGTCCTCAGATATTTTTAAACCCAGCCCTAGCTCACTGACAAATACAGCCTTTATCTTACTTACTGGGCTCCCAAGTTTCCAGCTGGTCTACAGTCAGTGCCGTTGAGCAGCCACTGGGCAGTCCCCCCCCCACCACCCCCCCCAACCCTTCCCTCATGGCTCCTTCCTGTCTTACAGAAGTGGCTCATGCCTGTAATGCTAGCTACTCAGGAGTCTGAGACATGAGGATCACAGTTTGAATCCAGCCAAGAACGAGAAGTTTGTGAGATTCATCACCAATGAATCACCAAAAGTGCTAGAAGTGGAACCATGGCTCAAGTGATAGAGGGTTAACCATGAACAAAGAAAAGCTCAGGGACAACTCCTAGGCCCTGAGTTCAAGCCCCAGGACCAGCACAGAAACAAACAAAGATGACAAATTCCCACTCCAAAACCACCACCATCTATCCTACGGTCTCAGCAAATGTCACTCAATGACTATGTGGCTCTCTCAAGTCTACTTCACAATCCTTCTTCTTTTTCTTTTCTTTCTTTCTTTTGTCAGTCATAGGGCTTGAACTCTCCGCCTGGACACTATCCCTGAGGTCTTCAGCTCAAAGCTAGTATTCTACCACTTGAGCCACAGTGCCACTTCTGGTTCTTTGGTGGTTCATTGGAGATAAGAGTCTTAAACTTTCATGCTCAGGCTGGCTATGAACCACAATCCTCATATCTCAGCACCCTGAGTAGCTAGGATTACAGGCATGAGCCACCAGCACCCGGCTTCAGAATCCTTCTTAACAGGTGTCCTGGGCACCCAGTATCAGCAAGAGGAAAAGAGCTTACAAAGCAAAGCCCACGTATCGTCTCTGAGCTTCAAGGTGGAGTTCCACCTGTGTACTCTGACCCTGACCACAATCTGTCTTCCAACCTCATGCCCAGCCGCTTGCCCAGCCTCTCGCTGTTCTCTGCTCCCCCAACCCACACCTTTGCTTCTGCTTTTCCATCTGCCTAGAAAGTTCTTCTCACCCTCCCAACTCCTTGAAAAACTCTCACTCATACTTCAAGATTTTAGTAACGCCTGCCTGCTCCCAGTACATGCACTGTTATACTTCAGTCCCCGTGCACAGTACTGATAGCCATAGCCTAGAGAAGTTCATAATGGGGTCGCCGGACAATCTGATTCAGTGGTTACTGTCACAGGAGTCCATGCATGCCCTCGGAATCCCAGCACGGAGAAAATTAGAATAGTCACAGACTACCCGCTGGCACCTGCTGGTCCACAGCACAGCTATAGAAAAAGCCCCTGTACCTGCCTCAGTACAGCAAGCACTGATCTGTGGACAAGCCTGGCTCATTTTGAAGACAGCGATGTACGTGAGTATCAGTGAAGATGGACAGCCAGCTCTAGCATCTCCATGGAAGCTTTCCTTTCTTCCATGAGCACCTGCTGCTTCTGAGTCCATACCCACACACCATCACCCCAACAGGTCCCTCTTCCCTCCCATTGGCCCTCACCTTGCAAGAGGAGTGGCTGAAAGATCTCTGCTGGGTCCCTGGAAGTCCTTCCACCTCCCTCCATTCTGATAGCTCTGCTACTCTGTGCTGTGGGGCACCGTCATGCCACCAAAGAGACCGGAAGAGCCTTGAGGTCTCCCTATCTGCTTCTTGTCTCCTCCAGGTGATGCTCCATCTTCTGATCTGCTCATCTCACTCCCTTACAAAGATCCTCAGGTGTGTCCCACTGCCTAGGTAAGAACTAACCCTCCCTCAACAGCTTGAGAGCCAGGAATGCACACCCAGCCTGAGCAATCAGAAAGTCTCACATTACTCATTGCTAAGGAGGCTGAGGAGAGGTCACCAAGGCCAGATGGTGAGCACTGGTGTGCTCTCCTGCCTCCCTGCCTCCCTTCGCCCAGCTTCCCAGCCCCTCATGCTCACCTGGATGGCTTGGCTTTGCTTCTCTATTGTTCCTATATAACCAGGCATATGGGAGCTAGGTGAAAATGTGTTTTAGCACTGTATGTTAGATTTCATGAAAGGCCTAGGATTTCAGCAGCACCAGGGCTCCCTCAGAATATTGAGCTTTAGCATGGCAGGGCTGTCTGCAAAGGTGACCTTGGTGCAGTGGGAACAAGTGAGCCGGTACTGGATGCACTGAGGCCCTTGGCTTTCGAACACTACAGTGTAATTGTGCGGGGAAGACTCACACCTGGGGTCAAGCCACTTCCAGGAGGGCTTGCAGTCCCTGACAGGGTACCAGTCAGTAGAGGAGACCCCTCCACATGCTTGCTCTCTAGGGTATGTATATCTATTGCCTTCCTGCCCATAAACTAGGTCGGCACTAGGCACTGTGCTGGGAATGTGGGGTATAAAGATAAATGCTTCAGGTCTCACCTCTCCAACTTCTCCCCTTCTGAGACAAATGCAGTCATTGGGGCAGATTAGCAAAGCTTCCATGAGAACTTGGTGGAGAACGTCCAACTGAGGCTGGACTTCTCAGGGAAGCTGCTAGCCGAAGGGGCGGTGAGGCTGGGCTCTGAGACATGAAGAGGAGTTTGTAAAGTAGGAGCTGAGAAGGGGAATATTAGACATCAGGAATAACACGTCCCAAACTCTCAGGGCCAAAGAGAACCCTGGGGTGCTGAGAAGTATGCAGAACTTCAGCAGGCCAGACTGAGGGCCAGATAAAGATTCTCTGTACAGAGATGAGGAGTCTGGATGTTGCCCACAAGTTTCAAGTGGAAGCTTTCCCAGAACTGGAATTGGCAGACTCAGATCAGCTTAATTTTCTGCAGACCTGAGTCTTATGAACACTTCCAGCTATAGATAAAGCCCAGAGACTTATCATGAGTCGTTTAGACAAACTTCAATCCACCCGGTGTTAGCAAGCTCTTCATCATTGTGACAAAATGACTTAGGGGGAAATACTTAAAAAGAGGAAGAAATCTTAGGTCTTGTGTTTTCACAGGTTTGGGATCATAAGCACTTGATCCAGTTGCCTTTAGGCCTGATGTGAGGAACACATATTCTGGCAGAAGCTTTTGGAAGAGGAAGCTGCTCACATCATGGTGGCCAGGAAGCAAAGGAAGAGAGAGAGAGAGAGAGAGAGAGAGAGAGAGAGAGAGAGAGAGAGAGAGAGAGAGAGAGAGAGAGAGAGAGAGAGAGAGAGAGAGCGCAGAGTCAGATCCTCATATGCTCTTCCTCTGAAGTGACCTACTTCCTCAGACTAGGCCCTGCCTCCTGAAGGTCACACAGCTTTAAATAGCATCTCCAGCAGGGCACCAAGTCTTCAGGTGTGAACTTAGATGCCATTTATGACCCAATCCATAACAGACCCTACACAAACCTGGGGTTCCTGAAAATTCAACAAATACTAGAAAGGCAATTGTCTTGTCAATGATTTCTTGGTTCAGAGGCCATCATCACAACCAAGACACACACACACACACACACACACACACACACACACACACACACACACACACTTCCCTACCCCCAAAGTTTTTCATGCCCCTTTTAAATCAGTCCCTCTTCCTAATGCTTCCAATATAACCCCTGGAAACCACTTGTACGCTGATGTCAAGGTGAACTGGTCGGCAGTTTACAGTTTCATTTAAATGAGATCTGTTTTAGGTGACTTCTTCCAGGCAGCATATTTATTTAGAGACTTTTCATTGTGTGTGCCTATCATCTGTCCTTTTATATTGCTGAATAGTATTTCATTGTATGAATGTGCACCAATTTGTTTATGTGGTCACTCCTTGGTAAGTGTTTGCTTATTACAAAGGCAGCTGCTAAGAATACTTGTTTCTAAGCCTTTGCATGAATGGCCATATGGTTCTTTCTCTTTTCATTTTTGTATCTGTCCTGGAGGGTTTGAACTCAGGACCTGGCATTATCCCTGAGCTTTAGTGTTTAAAACTAGCACTCTACTACTTGAGCTACAACTCTACTTCCAGTTTTGTTGTTTTTTTTTGGGGGGGGGGAGTTGGAAATAAGAGCCTGACAAACTTTCCTCTCTAGGCTAGTTTTGAAACATAATCCTCAGATCTCAGCCTCCAGAATAGCTAGGATTACAGACATGAACCACCAGTGTTTAGTTTTCATATGGCTTTCTTTTTTCTTGGGTATATACCTGGTTATTTGACTGTACAGATTATATGGCAGACATGTTTAACATGTTTAAGCCAGCAGCCCATTTTCCATATTTTGCTGGATTTTGCATCCTCAGTGGAGTATGCAGGGAGAATCAGTTTTGACTCCCATCTTCCTAATTCCCTTATGGCTTTGGGCCACCTCTAAAAAACATCTGTAGGATGCCCAATAGGGTAAAAACTCTGCCAGAGGGAAAAGGAAATAGATACTTGATTTTAAAAAAACGTCATGTGCAAGGGGTGTTCACACTTCTTTCTTCACTCCTTCCTGGCAAAACACATGAAGCTCACTCTGCCCCATCTAACCCAAGAAGAGTCAGGCTCAGTCAGACCCAGGGTCATGTTGCAAAGCCAACACTGGTCTTTCCAAGTCCAGAGCCCTTTTTGTCTCCTGTTCCTTATATAGTATGAGTTCATTGTCTTTATATCTCAAGATGACCTTGCTGGAAGAATAAAAATAAGAAGGCCAGTGTCTATAGGACCTTGGACAAAGGAAGGAGAGCTGGAGTGAGAAATGGATTCCCGCAAGATGGCATAAAAATTATAGCAAATATGGAGGGCAAGGATAGCTTCCCAAAGCAGATAACTCTTTTTATTTTCAGAAACAGGGGAAGAAGATTGGAAGTGAAGCTCTAAAAAGTAAAACCACATTTAAAAAAATTCCTCGACAAGGAGCATCAGGTGACATGCATGGAGACTGGCACAAAGGTGCCAGGCAGTCAGGAGACCATGCTCAGAGAGGCTGGCAAGGTCCAAGGCATGAGGTCTTGGGGAAGGTCAGGGTGGCAGATCTGGGGACTACACATGGCAGGAAGCCATCAACACAAGAGCGAGATGGCATGGCAGGTGTATGGCTAGAACATTTCCTGGGGAGGTTGCAGTGGAAGGAGATCTTGAGCAGCAAAAAAATCTTGGAAAGTTTATTCCAAGTGTCAAGTGGGGAATAAGGCTCCTGCAGAATACCCAGTAGCTCATATCAAGAGAGCAAGAATGGAGTGTGAGGCATGATTAACCCTGAAGTCATCGCTAAAGTTCCATATGTAGATGAGACTACTCAGAAACCTGTGCAGAACCAGACGTGGACTGCATAAATAGAGGAAAATATGCATTCTGGGAAAAAGGACAAAGAACCGGGACAGTTGAGCTAGGGACTAGAATGGTGCTAAGAAATCCACGGTGGAGGTAATACCTGGTATCAGACCTCACAGCATAAAAATAGACATGCGTCCCAGCCATTTGTCACCAACAACACTGACAAGGATCCTTTGTTGAGACCTCAACTCCAAGTGGCTGACCCTAGCTGACCAGAAGTAACCAGGTAAACTGCTCAACAGAGTCTCCACTTTCATACATTTCCTGGGGTACACACGTGGAAGAACATTCCATTAATCATGGGCACAGGCTTGGGGGGTTTTGTTTTGTTTTGTTCTGTCAGTTGTGGGCCTTGACCTCAGGGCCTTTGTGCTGCCCCTGAGCTCTTTTGCTTGAGGCTAGCACTCCAGCATCACTTCCAGTTTTCTGGTGGTTCATTGGAGATAAGAGTCTCAAGACAGAAGCTGGAGGAGAGTTCACACAGAACAGTCACAATATGAAGATAGAGATGACAAGACTATTTTCTCCTTCTTTAGTTACCCGTCAGACTTCTATCTATAAGCTGTATAAAGAGTTAATGCTTTTAAGAAAAGTAGGCTTTGGATTTCAATAACATAACATAGGCAATTGTTATCATAACCCAGCTGTCAGTCATGTACCGATAGGAAACCTAGTGAGAAACTAATACTTGATCAGGTGTGCTACATTGGTCATTTTTTTTAAGTTAACCAAGAGAAAATGCTATGATTTTGCTCCGACAGATTGTCCAACATCTGAGTCGATTCTGGTAACAATTTCCCTTGGTAACAATTTCCTTCGTCTGGGTTTCTCATTTGTGTAGTCATCCGAGAAGCCATTCTTCCTTTAGTCATAAGGGGCTTCTGGTTTGTGCACATTCTGGCCTGTGGCCTAACCAGGTGTGCTATGACAAAGCAATTGTAAGCATGTTTTTAACAAGTTAAGGATCCAGAGTTTATTTTCCCTTTGTTTCCTTGCAGTGGACACTATGTGTTTCAGGGGGAGTTTCAGGAAGAAGAAAATGATCAATATTAGCTAGCATCAGAAGTAGCCAGGATAGGCAGGAATAGGCAAGGGCCCAGGCTTCATCCAGAAATAGGCGCCTCTGACCTCAAGGAATGCAATTGTAGTGGAGTCCTGTCCTGTGAAGCAGGTGCTTGGAAAGGTGTGCCTGTGACGTGGATACTAGGATGTCACTTCAAGAAGTCCCAGGAAGTTCTCGGGCATCTGCCAGAAGGGCACAGAGGTCCTCAAGACAGAAGCTGGGAAATGTTAGTGATCTATTAGGAAAGACACATGAGAGGAGGTAGAGTCGAGCAGAACAAGACGGGGAAAGTGGCATGTGGAGGAAGTTTTGGGAGAAGGACAGAGTGACAGGATTGAAAACAGAAGAGGGGATTTAGCCTACAGAAAAGCAGGGCAGGAAGGAAGAAACAGGCATGGATTCGGATAGCTACACACTTCCAGGCGCAGAGTAAACAAAATTCAAGGAATAAAGCAGACAAACTACTAGCTAAGCTAATCAAAAGAGGAAAAGCACAAATAATACAAAACTTGAAATGAGTATGGGGAAATCACCACCTGCAATAAGAATAAAGAATTATAAAAGATTACTCAGCTCTACACTTCGAAAATCAATATGAACACATGGACAAAATGGGTGATTCTTTAAGGAAAACATAAATGATGGAAATGTACCCCAGAAAAGATAGAAGATCTAAGCAGTCCAGTTACCAGGCAGGAAGTGGAGACAGCTGTCCAAGAGTTACTATTCATTAAAAAAAAAAACAAGTCAATGGTCTCGCAGGAGAACTCTATCAACTTTTCAAGAAGTGGATAATGTCCAGGCTGTGCACATTGGCACCTGAGCACTGGTGAAGGAATCCAGCAGAATGGTGAAAGCAAATCCCAAGAAAGGTCAGCCAAAGAGAGATTATAGCTCCTCCAGACTTACAGTGGGGTTATGTCCTGGTATCCCCATCTTACGCCACCTATATAATAAGTAGAAGACACTCCCTAGAGAGCCAGCCTAGCAACACACACAATATAGAGGGTCAGCTGTCTCCCCTGGGAATCTGTGGCTGGCCCCAAGGCTGTGGTATGTTCAGTTCCCCTTTGCAATATTGTGGAGACCATATATGCACCTCACATCATGCACCCAGGGAAAGATAAATACCCAAAAGTCAAAAATACAGCTTCCGCAGAATGCAGAATCAATTTTACAACATCGTAAAGTAAAAACATCCCAAGCTGACCCATTGGGAGCTGGATCGTCTGTACTCTTCTTAAGATAATATACATGCAGAAATCCTAAGTAAAATAGTAGTCAGAACATATCAGTAGTTTAAAGGTGGTAACAGGACACCACCACAGTAGTTTATCTCAGGAGTACACAGATGTTTCTTTATGAAAGGATCTTTGAATACAGTTTGCCATATGAAAGAAAACAATATGATTTTCCACAAACATTTGATGATTCATTTATAAGACCCAACTTTGCTTTCTGATTGGAAAGCCCTTTGGGGTGTGTGTGTGTGTGTGTGTGTGTGTGTGTGTGTGTGTGTGTGTGTGTGTGTATCCTTGGGCTTGAACACAGGGCCTGGGCATTATCCCTTAGCTCTTTTTGCTCAAGGCTAGGACGCTACTACTTGAGCCACAGTTCTACTTCCAGCTTTTGTGGTAGTTAATTGGCGATTGTGGTAGTTATTGTCGGGATAATGTATAGAAGGGTTACAGTTCCATTTGTCAGGTGGTATTTCTCAAACTTGATAACCCTTCTCATGTTTTTGTCCCCCTATCCCTCCCAGTCATCTTGTTTTCCCCTTCCCCTTCCCTATTTCAAATAAACCAATTAGGGTATACAAATTCAGATACAGTAATCTCATGAGATTAGCCATAAGTGGAAAAAAGAAAAAGAGAGCGAAAGGAATAACTTTACATAGTACATTAAGAACAGCAACCACAAAGATAAACCTCTTGTTTCATTAACCTAGAGTTCATTTCGTTTAATCTCGTCCTGTATGACCTATGTACACAGCTTTTGAGTTTTTGCAGTCCTCTGTTAGGAGAATCCCAAATGTGTCCTAACAGAGGATCAGGCTAGCTTGAGCTGTGATTCTCAGATCTCAGCCTCCTGAGTAGCTAGAATTACAGGCGTGAGCCACCAGCGCCTGGCCTGGAAAGCCCATCATGAAATAGGAGCACACTGGTTGAGAAGTAACAAAAAATATCTTAGAATTACTTGTAATGACAATCCACTGGCATTGTTCCTGTTGGAGAATGGATAAAAGCCAAAGTTACTGGCTGCTGTTTGGGTCATCTTGAAAGCCTCCCCTCCCTGTGTGACAGCCCTGTGTGACACCACAGCTTCTCTTCTATGAGAGTATCTTCCTGGTCCCATAGATGTCATATGTTGGGAAGAAGCCAGCAGAAATACATCCCGAATCACACGCTTGCCTCTCCATTCAGGCACCTCCATCATCACCTTGAGAACAAGAGAGGGCCATGGTTTGCTGCCGGTCCACACAGAATAGGGAACAGGAAGAACAGACTAGACCATGCAGAGCCTGAGAGCCTGACTGGATCAACCACCCTGGGGTGACCTTCATTTACCAGAAGATAAGCTCTTGACCTGTGATGGCCATTGTGAGGATTATTAAACATTGTGTTGGAATGACTAGCCAATGCAATTAAAAGAACAAATTAGAAGATGTAGCATTAAAGCAAGAATAGGAAACCATCAATTCATAATTCTGTGGTTATATACACTTTCAGGACACTGGAGAAAAACTCACTTTAAAAACACTAATAGCCAGGCACCAGTGGCTCATGCCTGTAATCCTAGCAGCTCAGAAGGCTGAGATCTGAGGATCATGGTTCAAAGCCAGTATGGGCAAGAAAGGTCATGAGACTCTTATCTACAATGAACCACCAAAAAGTCAAAAATGGAGCTGTGGCTCAAATGGTGGAATACTGTCCTTGAGCACAAAAGCTCAGAGACAGTACACAGGCCCCCTGAGTTTAAACTCCAGAACACACACACACACACACACACACACATATATACACACACACACACACACACACTCCTTACAGTTTAGTAATAATCAATCTATACAAAAATCAATAACTCTCCTATATAAAATAATACCCAGTTAGAAAAGACCACATTTACATTCATAATTAAAAAGAAAAAATATGAAGAAATAGAGTTGGCATAAAATATACTAAATCTATAGGGGGAAGGTAGTTTCCAATTTTGCTGGAGGTTATAAGATAAAACTTTAATAAATAAATAGATGCACCTTTTTCTTGGATTAGAAGAGTTGTTTCTCACAGAGTCCAGATTTCTCTATATTACTCTACATTACTATGATCAAAAAATACAGACAGGGATTTTTTTTCCCTGTTGTTATTATCTTTAAGCACTGAACAAGGGAATTGCCATTTAACAAAGCACTTTATGAATACGAAATAGCCTGATCAATGTCACCCTTTCAACATTCTCACTTATTCCTCCTCTACCTCCCCCCCCATTCTCCTTTATTGTATAGGCTATACTTTATATTCTTGTTGTATTTCCTCCCCTTTTTCTCTTCATTCATCTATCTTTTGCCCCTCGGCCCCACCCCATCCCTTTCGCTACCTGAATTTTTTTTTTGTCAAACTTTGATCTTGGCTTTCTAAGGCATTACATTTTTTGAGATCTCCCTTGAATTGATCCGATTTCAGTTAATACACTTATATATACTTGCATATGCTATCTAATATATTTACTTATAAGTTTATAAGTCAAATCGAGCTTCTACATATAAAGGAAAACATGGATCCTTTGTCTCTCTGGGCCTGACTTACTTCACTTAACAGAATTTTCCAGGTGTTTCCATTTCTTTACAAATGGTACAATATTATTCCTTCTAATGGATGAGTAAAATTACATTGTGTTTATATACCCCATTCTCTTGATCCATTTGTCCATTGAGAGGCATCTGGGCTTATGCCATACCTTGGCTATGGTGAATAATGCTACAATAAACACATTTCTGCTGGTGGCTTTGCTATATTCAACAGAGCTTTAAATTTAAAAAAAAAACAAACTTATTGATAACACACACACACACACACACACACACACACACACACACACACAAACACGGACGAGAAGAGCTGAAAAATTCTGGAAAAAAGATACCAACCACAACTAGACATTAAAACATTGTCATCTTACTAGCGAGAAAGTCCCATGTGTGACAGGCAGAAGGTACAACAGGCATTTGTCCTATTTGCAATCTCCCGGAGTCCTTTGGCTACGTGTTTTATTGGAAGTATTTTGATCTCTGTGAATCCACCTCTCCAAAGCAGGCCAGCCACCCTTTATAGCAAGCACATTGCCGTGTGGCCCAAACTGCAAACCAGGCTTCCACATGAGCCAGCCCAGAGCAATGGGAAGGTAGGCATGGCAGGCATGGCACAAGATCTGAGCTCTGAGCTCCCCAGGCATGGCAGGTAATTCTCAAGTCTGGGCCCAGCCACAGTGGCAGAAGTCTGTCATCCTGGGGCCAAGCACAGACTTCCTGACTGTTCCATCATCCACCACCGAGTCACGTTCTCTGCCTGGTGACCTGAAGACTGTAGGCCACCCGTCAGTCTTCAATAAATTTATTTTCTGCTCCAATTGGCAGCATAGGCTTCCTAGCTTGCAATTTCAATCCTAGCTGGGACACTTACTAAATGAATAGAAAACTATCAAGTCTACAGAGAGACTGTGGCTATCTGTAAGCAATAGTGGTGGCAGTTAGCATTTACTTACAGAGCACCTACTATGTGCCAGGCATGACCCTGCAAACTTTCCAGTATTTTTCACAGCCTCACAAACAATCCTAAGTTATACTCTACCAATTTGGAAGCAAGAGAGGTTTTCTGAGGTTCATACATAATTAAGTTGACATTTGAGTTCGTTAGGAGAAAGAATATCACTCAATAAATAATTTGAGGTTCGTTGGCCATCTGGGAAAATACTGTAGGTCTCCACCTTACTCTTTACACTGAAGCTAATTCCACATAGATCACATTGGGAAGAAAGAATTATATAACAGAAGAACTAAAAAGAAGTTCAAGAGAAGTACTTAAAATTCTGGAACTGAAGCCAGGCACAGTGGCTCACAGATGTAATCCTAGCTACTCAGGAGGCTGAGATCTGAGAATTTCCCAAGCACTAAAAAGCCTGTATGACTCTTAACTCCAATTAATCACCAGAAAACCAGAAGTGGCACTGTGGCTCAAGGGGTAGGGCAGTAGGCTTGAGCTGAAGAGCTCAGGGACAGCACCCAGGCCCAGAGTTCAACTCCCAGAACTGACCAAAAAAAAATTCTAGAATTGAGAAGACAACATTTATAGGCTACTAAAATACCCAAAAAGTTGATTCTGTTTTCAAAAAACATTTCATCCTGATAAAGAAAGGGAGCAGAGACAAACCATGAGAAAACAATTGCCACCTAGGGGCCAGTGGGCCGATATATGTAAAGATCTCATAAGTCAACAAGAAAAAATAGCCAACACAAAGAAAGAGCAAAGGCATCAAATCACATGTCATAGAAAAATATATCAAGGGACTTGTAATCCTTCATGCTTTTAAATACAAAAATTAAAACAATAGTGTATTACAGAGCTTCCCTTGACTTGATAAAGATGCAATGGTCTGATGATGAACGTTGTTGAAGGCAATAGGGAGAAATAAGAATGTCCTTGTCAGTGGCACATGAGGAAAATCTTCCAATAAATACTATTTTTATCCAAGACTTGATATCTGATACTTTCTCTCTTTGGCAGACGCTCAACCACCTACGCCATGCCTTCAATCCTTCCAATATTTTAAAGGTTCATATTCCTTTTGAACTTGACCTTCTCGAAATGTATACTGGAGGCTACGCCTGTGTTTAAATTATCACTGCTTAGAACAGCTCCATCCTATCCATACAAGCAAGCACAGGGCCGGGCACTGGCAGTTCACACGCTAGACAGGATATGCACAGAAAGGGTGTCACATGCTACCCTCCTCTGAGGCGAGTTTATTACCATCTAGTTTGTCTGCGATGGTGTCTCATGACTGAAATGATTGGCTTTTCCCCACTGGGGCATCGCCGGGGACCGAAAAAACACAGGGAATGACTTAGAGTTTATGTGTCTGGTGCTAAAAATCAATGGTCTCCCTCTTGAAGAGGTACCTCAGGGGCAAAATAGAGCAAATCGCTTATTAGCCTCTGCGTGCACTTGGCAGATGATGGAGCAGCCAGGAAAACTAGTCATACATGGTAATAGAGCGCCCTTCACCTGCCTCCAAGCACCAGCCAGCTTGCACCCCGCCCCAGCCATGGTCCAGTGCCATTAACCCCCATGGTGCCAGGTACCACTCGCCCCCAATTCACAATGGAGGTTACCCAGGGCCCCCACAAGAGAAGACCTCAGAAATACAAGCTGAGGATTCTAAGACACTGCAGGTGGCTCTGTGGGTGAAGGGCTCCATCCAGAGAAGTGGGTCAGTTGATTTCTGCAGGGTGCAGAGCTGCTGCCAGTGAGCTATCATGATCCCCCTCCTCTGGCCATCTGAGGGTGACAGCTCCCAGCCCCTTGGCTCATCTACCCCCAATCACTTCGTTCTCCCTGAAGACATTCGCTCTCACTCCCAGAGCCAAGGCTAGGGTCACTGAAAGGATTTTTATTTATGACACTGCTGAGCAGCCAGAGTGAGCTTCAATGGATGTGCTCCACTCTCTGGGGCCCTGTGTGCCATCCATGAAGAAAAGCTGTGAGATGGGATCTCAGATGAGGACCGCAGCATCCATGCTGTCTCTTTCCCCATGAGGCTGCAGATGGAGAGAGTCTGTCCTCACGTGTGAGGGGCTGGAGTCATAGCCGTCTGAAGATAAATGAGCTTTGTCTATTATGCCCAGCATGGGGTACAGGTTATCAAGGGGGGGTGGCATTTTTATTTTATAGTAGTGATGATTGAACTCATGGCCTCATGCCTATAAGGCAAGCACTGTACCTCGTAAGCCATGACTCCAATTCCTTTTTGCATTGGTTATTTTCAAGGAAAAGTCTCACTCTATGTCCAGGCTATCCTAGACTGAAATCACCCTACTTGTGCTTCCTCATGTTACAGAGGAATGCAGGCATGTGCCACTGTGCCCAGCCTCACTGTGTTTCCCCCACAGCAGGGATCCCAAAGGAGTGCTACCCAAACCTAGGCATTGAGTAAGATGGAGTCTTGTACACTTTATACTTGAAGTGGCTTCAAACTCTAATTTTCCAATCTCCATTTTCCAAGTAACTAGGGCTCTAGGCTTGAGCAACTGTGTCTGGCCACCAGAAGCTGGAGATACACACACACACACACACACACACACACACACACACACACACACACACACACACACACATATATATTTCTGATCTCCAGGATCAGAAATAGGCTTCAGAGTTGGCCAACAAGACATTCCCTCTCAAGAGTCTCAGGAAAAAGCAGATGAGACCAAGCCTGAGCCTGGTAGAATTTGCTCATGGTGGTGGCAGCAGAACTATTCAATCCCCAGAGACAATATGGTGACATGGGGCTCTAGAGCTACAGCATCCCAGACACACTTTGTGTAGTGCTAGCAGGCTGGTTTAGGCTGCCAGCTAAGAGCCCATCTACATCCAACAGCTGTAGGGTACTGTGGCCCATGGTGAAAGTTTAGCTCCTGAGCAGAGGGAAGTCCCACCTCTGATCACATCACTGAAGAGGAGAGGCGGAAGGCAGCTTTGTGGTCCATCTTCTCTCCGCCTTCAGTAGGTGTGATGAGAGCTGCTTGCCAGGTGACCGTCTGGCTGAGGTGGCACCAACAGGGCTCTACAAATGGAGGTGATGTTGATGGTGAGGAAGGAGGAGACTCTGAGGAAGTTCCTAAATGGATGGCTGACCCCAGGGCCAAGGCATCTGGCTGTCACAAGCCAGTGCCACCATCCTGAGGCACAATGCTGGCACAGCTGTAAGGCGGGCCCTTCACACTGGGTGCTGTGGGTAAGGACTGACTTCCCAAGTGCAGCCTAAACCTTCTCTCTCGAGTACAGCTCGTGAATGACTCATCCAATGCCAAGGTCACCTGAGAGCTGAGGCTAGCAGAGCCAGCCCTCTGTGGCCAGTGCAGCTGACACTGCCCCCCTAAATGCAGTTTGGGGTGTGCTTGTGGTCCCAGTGCGTGCCAAGCTGGGCAGGCAGGCCTGCCAAGAGTCTGCTTCTCCAATGAACATACAAGTGCCAGGCCAGAGGCTCTACATGGGTGCTTCTTCACCAGCTGTGGGGCTGATGTTGCAGGCCATCCTACGGCCAACCAGTGAGAGACTGGTTCTCTGACAGGGCCTGGCTTCCTGCCCCACTCCACCCCAGCCCAGCCTTCCTTGAGAGTCTCAGGCTGTTGCCTTCCTTGTGTCCTCTTGGCCTCTGGCTACAGTGTCCACTTGCTACTTGTCTCTGGGTCTAACTGTGGTTTAATTGGAAGCTTACAAAAGCCCTGATCATCCCATAATAATAAGGCAGAGAAATTACCAGAGTATCAAAGGTTGCTCCCAATTTCTCTATTAATTGTCCTTTGCTATCTCTCTCTATAAAAGCCCACAAGAGAAAGGCGAAAGGCGCCAGCTATTAGTCCACAGACGCCTGACAGGAGGGTGGAGGCTTCTGTGGAATCGGTTCCACGTTCACAGACCCCCTGTGCCAGCCAGACTCCAGTGGCCACATGCGCCACCCTGCCAAGACCAAGACACAAAGACCAAGTTAAACCTCCCCTCATGCCAGCCCCACAGAGCCCTGGCTGTTCCCTGATGAAGAGAACAATCCCCACGCTCTCAGCTGCTTTTCAGGTGCTTTTGGTTTTGAGTTCTCTGGGTAATTCATGTGGGGATCATTTTGGGATGAACAGGACAGACTGTCCGTGTGCCAGGAGACACGTAGAGTGTCCTCCTTGCTTCTTTTTGTGGCCATACTTCTGCATGTGATTTTTATATTTGTTTTGCAGATGGAGTTCAAAAGGATTAAGTCAACTTCCAGGAATCATGCAGCCTAAGATGAGCTGGTGGTAGGACCAGACCCAGGGAACTTCCATGGGGGTCTTTTTCCCTGCTGTACCACTAAACAAGTGGGGGTGAGTCTGTGGATATTTGGGGGAGTTGTGGATGCTTAATGTGATACCTAAGCAATAAACTTAACTAGGAAACTGTCAACGTGTCGCTGTACATTTGACTTTGTTGTTGCTGTTTGATTTTTATATTTATTGATTTGTATGTGGTGTGTTGTCACTAGAGCTTGCACTCAGGATCCAGATGTCCTTTAGCTTTTGCGGGGTTCTTCCTCCAAGTCACAGCTCCCCTTCCAGCTTTTTGATGTTTAATTGGAGGTATGATTTTCACGGCGTTCTCTGCCCAAGATGGCTGGGAACAGCGATCCTCAGATCTCAGCCTCCGGAGTAGCTGGGATAACAGGTCTGAGCCACGGGTGCTAAGCTTGTCTTGGCAAGTATCCAGATCCAAATAGGGCCCCTCAGAACCACCAAAACAAAGAGGAAAGTAAGAGTAAGAAGCAGGACATGGGAGCCTCTCTCTTTTGGGGCTGGAATGATGAAGAGTGCTGCTCTTGGACAGCCTGGAGTAGGTCCCCCTGGCTTCTGGACAATGGCAGGAACCTGGAGATGATGGCCTGCCTGGTCACCATCCTTCAACAGATTCCACTGTGGAATTCCATCCCTGGTTTTGGGCTTCTCACTCTCTCAGCTTGGCCCCAACACCCTCCATGACTGACTCTTCTCCTCCCCAACCACCCCATCCCACCCCTTCCATCCCACCCCCTTCAGCCACATCAGGCTGTATCCTGGTGACTGGCTCTTCCCACCTCTTTCCCACCACACCCCGTCCCCAGGCCTGGCCTCTACCCAGCCACTCCCTCCTCCCAGAATCCTCTCCCTAGGGAGAGCTGCTCAAAACCTATCCCTGCTAGAGGATGCAGGCACAGACTTAGATGCCAGCTGAGCATCCCGGGACAATTTACAGCACCATGCTTGGGTGAGTCCCACACTAGGAGGCAGAGTTTGGCCAGTGGGACGGGTCTGACCCAGGAGAGTGGACAGTTTTCTCCCAGGGGTTCCCGGCCCCAGTTTGGTAAATAGCCCTGGTGGAAAATGAAGACTGCTGCACCAAAACTACATGGAAGAACCAGAGGCTTGGCTACTCTCCAGGGAGGGAGGCTCAAGGGATAAAACACAGGGGCAGCAGGGCAACCAGCTGAAGGTACCTAAAGACAGGCCCTGGCCAGCCCTGGGGGATGTCCCTGGATACACAGAGGATAAGACCAAGCTGTCCAGGGTGATGGATTAAAGAAAGGCATTGGAGCCAGGCCATAGCACAGTGTCAAGTCTTAGTCAGAGGACATGGCAGGTAAGGTGAGAGCCAGCTCAGGACCAAAGTTATGAGGAAATATACATATCATGCAGATGGATGCATGCAGGGGTAGGCAGTGGACAGCAAGCATGTAACAGGTTGCCTCCGACAGCTCAGTCCCCAAGATTATGATGGCCTGTCCTTGCCCCCCGAGGTGAGCTTCTCACAGGCAGAGCAGGACAGCAGGCATGGGCAGAAGCTGTTTGAACTTCTCAGCCCTGTATCTGAGGGGGAATTAAACCGATCTGTTTTATTCGGGCATTCCATTGACTTCTGGCAAAACACGATGTCCTGCTTCAAAGGGGCGGCAGCACGCAGGCTCTGGGAGGCTGGTTGGACATCAAAGAGCTATTAGAGAACACAGCATCTGATGAGCTAATTGCATATGCAGCCCGCGCAGAGGGAGCACATTTGCCCAGGAACATATGGGCCCACACATCAGGGAGAAAGGGTACTGGGGACAAGATGTGTGCTGGGCTTGGGTGGACCCAACATGCTTACAAAGTAATTCAAGATGTTTCTTCAGCCAGGGCTGCTGTCCCCTCCCCTCCGACATTCCATCAAGCTGCAAGGGAAATAAAAAACAGCATCTTGGTGCCTCTGACTAGCCAGGTTCCACACACAGTCCACACACACAGATGAGCACTGTGGGTGGAGATGGCCTCTTCTTCCTTCTAAATGTGCGGTCTGTCTGGCCACTAGGGTGGTGATCTCAGCAGGCTGTTTCCCATCCCGGGCCTCCTTGGGTACAGGATGCCATGTTTCTCAACCCCGAAACAACTGTAGAATCGGCTCCCAGCCCTAATGTTGCTACATATCCAGGACGTTTGAGACTACTCAACCTAGCTCCTCCATCAGGCCCACTGGGGCTGGTCCTGTTGAGTGGGCAGGTCTCCCAGTCTCTTGTCCACCACAATAAGCTGAGCTACTCAGGTTTTTTTTTTTCTTGAATCTGGCTTCTAGATGAAAATTGTCTTAATTGATGATCAAGAAAATACGTTTGTAAAGCAAGGAGTCTATCCTACAAGAGAGGAAACTGAGGCTTGGGGGATGACTGCTTGCTTGCAAAGTAAATGAAGGATCGAGTGAAGCAGAGGCCACTAAAGGCAGCCCAACTCTTGTCAGGTTGGACTCAATTCATCTCCATGCTTAGGCAGAGGAAACCAGGCCCATAGCTAGGTTCCAGCCTCCCGGGGCCCTCTGTGTTGTCACTTTCCTGTTATTTTAAAGTAAGCCAGCTTAATAACAAGTGTTTGTTTTACTTCACTGTTTCAGTTCGTGGTCACTTTGGCAATAGTACATCATGGCAACAGTACCTGGCAGAGGAAAGCAGCTCACCTCCTAGCAGCCAGAAAACAAAGACAGAGGAAGAAACCAAGAAATTCCGATTATCCCTCCCAAACCACACCCCAGTGACCTAACTTCCTCCCACTCGGCCATGCCTCTTAAAGGTTCCACCATCTCCCAGTTATGTCATAGGCTGGGGACTAAGCCTTCAACATATGGGCCTTCCATACCCTCCTAAACACATGAACTACTGCCTTCAGCCCTCAAGAGGTGGGACTCCCTCCCCAGGATCAGGGCAAGTGCCTCAGAATCAGGCTCTCCACTCTTTTTCAGCCTTGAAAGGCAAAGACATCCAGGAGATCAAGGTAGACTGTGGTGCCTGCAGGATTGCCACTGGGAAGAAACACCATGTGAAATAACCATGAACTCCTTGGTATCTTTTAAAATGACAAGCTGGGGAAAGGGAAATAGAGCAGTGAGGGAACAGATGTAAGGAACTTTTTGGAGTCCAGAGAAGGTCTTACCCGGCCTAGCCATTACTCAGGTCAGAGATCTAAGCCACCGAGGTAGGGAGGGAGGCATAACCTATGCTCTACCTCAAAGCAATGGCTAACTCTCAGCCCCACCAAGTCATCCAAAGCTTTGGGCACCTGGGGAAAACAATCTGAACTCATCCATGTGGCTGAATCCCTGCTCCAACCTCCTCTGCCCTGTGGCTGGCTCACTTTCAGTTCTTGGGGCAGCACACTGGCCTTGTCTCTGCCCTGGACACTGCAGGGAGCTTCGCGGGGTGGCTCTCTCCTTCACTCTGGCTTCCCTTGGACAGCACCAATGGCCCCACCTTGGAGCACAACCTCTGACTGTCATGTGACAATCAGACCCTCCAGAGTATACTTTCCAAGTCTCCCTCTACCACAGAAGCCTGGTGGACTGAGGCCATCATAGGACAAGAAGTGTGGCCCCACCACACACTGCGTGTCCTCAGTGTCCCCAGACCCAGCATCCAGTCAGATGCCTGCACTCCCAGTCCCCTCTTTTTCCTGCCACACGTGGATCAACTTACACCATCTGGCTCCATTTCAGTGTTTTTTCTTGTCTCCCTCAATGCATCCAGAACTTTCTCCTTGCCTCCCTCTAACCTGCCATCCTTTGGTTATCCCCACATGGGAAGTACATATGATGATAACAAGAATACCAGGCTGACACCTTGGGTCTGGCCTGCTATTCTCAGAAGCCCCCACCCCACTCTGGGCCCTCAGGTCACTAGTGTCTTACTGGCTCCCATCCTGAGGAGAAACTTCATACTGGTGGCCTTCAGCCTAAATCTAAAAGGGATCAAACTCCCCTCCAATGGTTTCACAACTGTGTCCCATCTTATGACAAGACTGGGCCTACGATGCTTTCTAGGCCAGGAAGAAAGAACTGGTCAGCTTTCAAACGTTCTGCCCTGCATACATTCCTGGTCACTATGGAATAGCCCTCAGAAGAGCCTCCAGGTATACATCCCTGACCTTGTTCTGCCTTCACCTACCGTGGGTGCCTACACTGTACACAACTCCTCTGTCTTCACTGGGATGCTGGGGATTGATTTCCCCAAGGACTATGAGGAGAACACAGTAGGGCAACAAGCTCAATAGCCCAGAGCTAACAGCTGGGAAAATGAACCCGCGAGTCAGGGATCGCCATCTCCAGATGCCCAGATGGAACTTCAAGATGGGCTTTTTTTTTTCTCATGGGCACAGGAAGGTACAAGCCAGTGATGTCACGTAAAAGGTCCTCTTTAGAATTGCATAACAACCGGGGGAATCCTGCCCACCCAGCCTTCAGCTGAACTGCCTGCCCCAGGAGGCCTCATGAGCCCCAGAGAGCCCCATTTGGCACAGTCTTTTCTGTCTGCACCCCACTGCCTGGCTGAGGCTCTGAGGATGCCACCCTGTACACATGTGTCAGTACTGGGGTTTGAACCTAGGGCCTGGGCACTGTCCCTTAGCTTTCAACTCAAGACTAGTGCTTTGTCATTTGAGCCACAGCTCCCACTTCTGGCTTCTAGGTTATTAACTAGAGGTAAGAATCTCCTGAACTTTCTTGCCTGCCAGGCTGATTTTGAACCATGATCCTCTGATCTCAGCCTCCTGAATAACTAGGATTGCAGGCATGAGTCACTGGCACCCAGCCCAGCTCCTTGCTTTTAGTCTCGGCTCAGAGCGCCCTCTGCCTTGAAAGTGACCTTGGAACCAGACTGGCAGGTAAGGGAGCGAGAACGGCAAATGAAGAGTGACCATCCATCTCCATTCCCGGGAAAGGCCACCCCTCCCCTGTGTCTGTGCAGCATCCACGTGGTGAGGCACAGACTGTCACCAGAGTCGTCTGAGAAGGCTTCTTGTAGGAAATGACAACTAGGCTAACGTCTAACAGTTCTGCAGAGAGAGGCCAGATGTGAGAGGGAGAGACAGTATGTTTTTACTGACATGAAATATGGAATTTCTTCTTTCTGTTTTTGTTTGTGTTTTGGTGATACTAGAATTTAAACTCAAGAGCCTTGCTGTTTGTAGACAGATATTCTACCGTAGAGCCACTTCTCTTGTCCCTTCTGCTTCAGTCATTTTTCAGATTGGGTCATTCATTTTTGCTCCATTTTGCCTGAAACCGCAGCCAAGATGATGGGCCTGCACCACCACACTCCATCTGGTTTGTTTGAGCTGAAATGTGTTCCTAGCTTAACTTTTTGCCCAGTCAGACCTTGAACTTTGATTTTTTTTTTTGCCAACTTCACCTCCTAAGAAGCTGGAATTATAGGCATGAACCCTCACATCCAGACTGCAATCCTATTTTTTTTTTTTAATGCCTACTTTGTCCCAGGTACCATAGCTCAGCCACGGGTAAGAAAAACACAGCCTTGCCTCTGTGGAGCTTAGAGCTTGGCATGGAGGCTGATAGGACCTGAGTAACTATGGCAACACTGAACTTCAGTGATAAGAAAGCAAGGTATACAGAGTAGACCTGGGAAGGTAAATCTGGGCTGCCATTTGAGGAAACGTGAGAGGACCACCAGACAAAGAGGAATGCAGAGGAAAGGAACTGAATTTTAGGCAGGGCAACTTGTGCAAATGCCCTGGGGCAGCAAGAATTACAATACTTTAATAGACCTAAAAATGATGGGTAAGGGTGTGGGGGGGGGGTAAAGAGATGATGTTGTAATGATGCCTCATTATTGTGATTAATAGTGCTGAGAATTTATAAAGTCTTCTGGGACTTTCTTCCTTATTATAGATAAGGAGGGGCTGAGCATTCTCCCCACTTTACAGATCACAACATTGAGGGCCCAGCGGTGAAGCTAGATATTCATGGTACTACCGCCAAGGAAGCAGATTCCGGGTTCAAATCTAGACCCAAGTGACCCCAATAGAGCTGCTTCCTCCCTCCCTGTGTCTCCAATAGGCAGCAATAGCCATCCCCTTAGCTTGCAATCTATAAGATTGCATGGCTCAAATCTAAACCCCAGGCCTCTCATTTCCCAGTCTTAGGGGGAGGCCCTGGGCCAGCTCAGGCTGCACCCCTAAAGCTGCTCCCTGTGCCTGCCAGCCTGCCAGCCAGGGATTGAAATGCTAATTATCCATAAAGTTTTTCATCTCAACAGCTCCCAGCTGTGACCTGGCCAGCGGAGTCGGGGAGGAGGAGGGAGGAGGTTGCTAGAATGTGGAATTGGGAAGTGGTCATCTCCTTCGAAATCAAAAGTGTGTTTTTGTTGCTGGCATTTCAAGGGCCTCTCCTCTCCTCCATCACCCGCCAGAGTTCCTGTTGCTCAGTGACTCCGTCTTAATTGACAATTCAATTGGCCCAAATTGCATTATGTATGTAAATGTGTATCTGCCAGTCAGCAGGGCTTGGACAAGGCTCTGCTGTCTCCTGCAAGCCTCCCGGGCCCTCCAGGGGCCAGCAGGAAGAACTGAAACCACAATGGCACTGTGTGCCTGGAGGTGCCATGGGGAGTGAGCGAAGCTGGCATTCTCACCATCCCAAAGGGGACCAGTCAGGAGGGCACAGGCAATGGAACCACCAGCTCTGGTGGCACACACACAGGTAGAATTGGCTAATACCCCATGGTGACCCTGTATCCTGGAGAGGGAAGTGTGACTACCACACAAGGAACCCAGGGCTCACACCTGTAAATCTAGCTGTTCAGGAGGCTGAGGTCTGAGGAACGTGGTTGGAAGTCAGTCCAGGAAGGGAAGTCTGTGAGGCTCTTATCTCCAATTAACAGAATAAAAAAAAAAAAGCAGGCAAGTGGTAGGCAGGAAAGAAAGAAAGAGAGAAGGGAGGAAAGCAAACAAAGGAAGAAGGGAGAGAGAGGGAGGGAGGGAAATGCAGGCTGAAGAAAATCTGAATGGGCTCAAATTCGACCTCTTCTTACCTGGCGAGCAGCTTTGAGCAGTTTCCTAACCTCTCTGAGATAAATAATGTCTTCCCTGATTTTCACAACACCAGGGTAATACTGAGTATGGCTGGTGTGCGCGCGCGCGCGCGTGTGTGTGTGTGTGTGTGTGTATGTGTGTGTGTGCGTGTGTATACGTGTGTGCACATGCGTGTGTGTGTGCCTGCCGTGGGGCTTGAACTCAGGACCTGAACCCTGTCCCTGAGACCTTTTGATCAAGGCTGACAGTGTACCACTTGGCCACAAATTCTTTCAGTGGTTCATTGGAGAAAAGAGTCTCATGGATTTTGCTAACCAGGCTGGCTTTGAACTGAGATCCTCAGAGATCAGCCTCCTGAGCTGCTGGAATTACAGGTGAGAGTCACTGGCCCTGTGGGGCAGCTGATTTAAACTAGGACAATGCCCAGCATCATGGGACATCGACTCACATTCTGGTGACATCATGCTTCCTGCTGTGATTTGGCTTTAGAGCCTTGCGGCGTCCCTGCACTTGGCCAGTATCATGTTGGTCTGCTCAGCTCCACAGGGGCCAGGCTAGAAGTGACCTGCAGAGAGAACCAAGGAAGAACCATGGCATGCCGCAAGAGTTTAGGAAACCCCACACTTCTCAGGAATCAAAGCCGCATTTACAGCTGCCAGTCAAGTCCGAAACCCATGCTATGATGCACAAAATGTAGACATTTAAACCCACTCCATGTGTAATGAAGTGAATTAGTCACTCGAGCTTTCAAGTCCTGAGCACTAGCTCATTTCACGCGCGTGTACACACACACACACACACACACACACACACACACACACACACACACACGGCAGGGAAGAAGTAAACAGGGGAGAGGGATGGGCTTGACAAGACTTCCCTGTGAGCCAGTGATGGGGGAGCTGGGATTTGTTCCCTGCTCAGCCCATGCAGGGCCATCAGCCAGCCCAGGGCATCACTGAGGCAAAGAGGTCACAAACATCACACTTGAAGCGTGGTCTGGCTAAGAGCATGCCGGCTAATGCAGGGAGGGGGGGGTGTCAGGTCCTGTAGGTTCCCCATGGCCTCCTCAGGCCTCCTCTGTGCTCTATTGTCTGCCTTGCTCCTGTGGAAAGCAGAGTCTGGGACCTCAGCCGTGACCCTGATGGCTGGTCTTTGTGATTAGGCCTGACTGTGTCCTGGGACTCTCCACACAGTCCTGCCAACCCCGCCCGCTGCCCTCCACCCACCTGTGCACTGGCCTTCCAGCCTGACAGGCCCTGCCCCTCCTTTCTTGCCTGGGAAATGTTCCTCGTTCTTTCAGGATCCTCCAAGCTGGGCACTGTCCAGGGTGACATACAGTATGACTGGTCCCTTCCCTTGCAGAAACATGCACACACACACACACACACACACACACACACACACACACACGAGCCTCTTTAAACTCTGTGTTACCAGTACTTTCAAGCTAGGATCAGAAAAAAACAGAGATCTTCATTTCAGTATTCCCAAAGGCTCTAGTGCCTGTCAAGAATGCATGAGCGAATGAGGGAATGGATGAATGAATGGGTGAACTGATTAGTTGCTGCTCTTGGAGTATTTGTAGGTGCACAAGGAGCTTGGGGAAAGTTGACTAGCCCAGGGTGCACTTCCCGTCTGCCCTCTCCTATGTGAGACTCCATTTCCACTTTTCCTGGGGCCAGTGGATCCAAGTACATGGCTTGGAGCTAGGGAACAGTGTGGTGCAGGAAGACAGACAGACAGATGCATGGAAACACTGGGCTGCACCCTGCTGCACCTGCTCTGGGCTGTGTGTGAGTGTGTGCGTGTGTGAGTATGTGTGAGTGTTTCCATTCAGCCCCAGCGTTTCACTCTTGTCCCCTAATTGCTAATTGGAATTGTGCCTGGTAAAGCCAGGGGACCCAGTCCTCTCTCAGAGGTGACACAAACTGACCTCGAACAGAAAAGGAACGAGATGAGAAAAAGGGACTTTGTCATCCAGCTAAAGTATGAGAATGGATCTAGGATGCAGGGAAGTGGCCTGGACAAGGGGACAAGGGGCAGAGAAGGGAAAATGGTGTTGAAAATCTGCCAAAATCAAACCATGCTGAGGACATGGAAGGGAGGTGGGGACATAAGGATGGTGTGAAACGGGGTCCAATGAAAAGGAGCAGAGGCACACAGAACAGAGCAAGGAAACAGCCCAGAGGCCCATGGCAGGCTCTGTGCCCACTCACCCCCTCCCACCTTCTTCCACCCGGCACCCTCCATACCCACTCACCTGCCCCCAGGTGACTAAAGGTCTCTTTCTTCTGGCAGGCAGCACATGGACGGGAAGTGACATTTGGTGGCACCCTGATCAGGGGTGCGAACACCACCGTTTCCCCCAGATTGGCTTTCCGACTGTAAATTATAATTGCTCTCACTGTTCTAGAACTCAGGGACTGAGATTAATTGCAACTCCATATCCTATGGTGCTCTGAACTTTAAGCACAGCATGGCGTGGAGGTTGTTAATAAGCAGGAGGATCTGGGAAGACTTTTCAGATGAGCAAATATAAAAAGGAAAACTATTTAAATTACATTCGCCACCTGCCGGGGGTGAGGGGAGGAGGCGGCGGGGTGGGGGATGAGGAGGGAGCTTTGGCTTGGAAGGGTGTTTTCCTTTGTGTGTTTGTGTGATCAGAAACACACAAGATTCCAAGGAACAAAGACAGGTGGCTGATCTTCATCCCTGGTCCAGAATGGACCACCCGCCACCCTGGACAAACAGACAAGCAGACACAGGTCCAGAAGGGGCAGGAAAGGTAAAGGAGACACATGTGAGACTTCTAGAAAGGAAACACAATGGCTGGGGATACACCGTGTATCCAGTGCCCCCCTGCCTGCCCCAGGCCCAAACTCCCTCCTCTCATATAACAGCTAGTGGGAGCCAAACCCTCCACCAATCACCCCACCTCCCAGAAGTCTGAAGTCTGTACCACTGAGCTCCCTAAACCTTATCTGCTCCCGGGAGCCACCACCCCAACACTCATCCTGCTCAGGATTTCCTGAAACAGCCATTGATTTGGCAGAAAACACAAACTGTAGCATAAGATGGTGAAATCATTTGTCTTATTAAACTGGGTTCTGGCAGCCGGCTCCTGTGTTGCCAGGTACTCAAGGGTGGCACACTGAGCCTAAAGCCCAGTGGTTGGCCATGGCCATGGCTGTGGCCCAGTCCTTCCCAGGGCAGCTGCTGCCCAAGCCACTGGTGCTAGGACTACCATCTATACACAAAGGATGGAAAGAAATAGTGTCGTCCTGCCAGATCTCTCCCTCCGACCCCCCCTCGCGGTCTCATTTTCAGTCCTACAAAACATGCAGATGTGGGAGAAAAACTGCAAAGCCCTATATTTCCAGGTGGAAAGAATGCTGAAGCCCTGTCCTGCCCGGTGACCGTCCTGACCACCCAGTGAGAGGCAGACAGAGACTGGCTCCCTTTACAGAAGTGGAAACGTAAGCTGCAAAGAGGCCTACGCTGCAGAGGGCGAGTCAATAGCTATGGAAGCCCTGCTTCAGATGCTGTGGCCCAGCCTGCAGAGATACCTGCTCACCTTAAGTTTCGGAGGAAATTAAGCAGCCGTGAACATGACTGGAAACACAGACAGTAAGCAGACAACGCCTCTTTCTCAGCATGAGCAACACTGCAGCCGCTCTCCTCTCCCAGGCATGCTTGCTCCAAAACTTCCAGACTTTCTTCAGACAGGTGTATAAATATGCATCTAAAGTCCTGTCTCCAGGCATTTTTGTACGATATTAAAGGCATTCTTCTATACCTCATTTCCTTTATAACGTGTAAATAGTTTTAGTCTAGGAAATGACAAAAAATTCAGAGAATTCTCAGGTGTCTTGGAGAATCCCATCAAACTGGCATTAATAATCACAGTATGATGATTCTAACCAGGAAACAGAATAGTATGATATATCCAATGACTAAAATGAGTAGATTTTACTTGCACTGTTTTGGGGGAAAGGTCATAGACTAGCTGGATGAAGGGTTTTTTTCCATATATTTTTTATTGTAATTAATAGAAGGGTTACATTATATTCGCCAGATAGAAGGTGCATTACTTCACATACATTGATACCCTTTCTCATGTCTTGGTCCCCATTTCCCTCCCTCCCACCCCCATCCCTCATCTTGTTTTCCCCCCTTCCTATCCAATTTCAAATAACCAAATACAAATATATCCAATATATCAGATAACAAAGTGAGATACTGTAACAATATGAGATAACCAAGGGACAGCAAAAGAGGTGAGAGATAACATAGTATATTAAGGACAACAATCACTAATTATATGGCTTTTGAAGGTTTTTAAGGTCCTTACAGACATACCACCCTAAAACCTGGCTACCAGTGCTTTGTTCTCATTGCTAGGACTCTGTCATTTCACAAATGTGAGGCATTCCTGGAATCCCAGCACTCAGGGGCTGAGGCAGATATCCACAAGTTCAAGGCCAGCCTGAACTACATACCAAGACCTGACTCAAAACGAACCATTAAATAAAAATCAGCTCTAGATAGATGGACCCTCACCATACTCAACTGCTGAGATTCATTTTTCTTACCAATCACAGTGCCCCCAAAATCCATGCAACATCTTCCTTGAACCAATTGTCCCCCTCCCATCTACTGTTTTTTTTTAATTTTTTTTTATTGTAATTAGTAAAAGGATTACATGATATTTGCCAGATAGAAGGTGCATTAATTCACATACATTGATACTCTTTCACATGTCTTGGTACCCATTTCCCTCCGCCCCCCACACCCCCCACCTCCCATCTACTGTTGAGTGCTATGCAGGTCTGTCTCTTTACCTTTGGGGAGACCTTCAGGTTGTTTCCATGTTTGAGCTATTAAAAAAATGGAGCAATTAAGAACATTTGTGTGCCAGGTTTTGTATGAGTGGAAGCCTTCATTTATCCTGTAAAACTCAGGAGGAGAAAGGTTGGATCCTAGACCACATAGACCTCTCACTGTACAAGAAACTGCTGCATTCCGTTTCTGGGTGGCTAGTGCATCATTCATTCCCACTAGTAAAGCATAACAAGCCCTAAGTCTCCACTCCTTTGTCAGCACTTGTTTTTTGTTTTTTGTTTTTTTTTTTCCAAATCTTTTTGTTAACCCATCCCTAAGAATAATATGGCCACCTCTTACTCACATTAGCTTTTCAACTCAGTGCAGCAACCGGGAGCCTGGAACTCTTTCTCCATCAGGAAAGAAAGCTACTTGTCTTGACCTACAGATACCTCCCATTCTCTTGCATGGAAACACACCAAGATTTATTTAACTAATGTCCTGTGGCTCAGCATTTGAGATTTCCACTGAGCCTTTGCCATCTCAGATATCTGAAACCCAATTTCCAACCAGAACACTTAAAATCAATCATTACAAATATCCAAAGAGTTGTGTATGTACACCTTGTCTTCTTCCAATTGGTTTTTTGGACTACCAACAAGGCACACCCAAACTTAATGCAGCTCAAGATAAACTGAGGAAGCGATTAGGTAACAGACCACAACACTGACCCCCAACCACAGGAGACCCAGCATCAGGTTCCCAGAAGACACCGGGGTGTCTCTCAGCCTCACTGGCTTCTCTTTGCCCTGTGAATGTATGTAGGTCATTCTCCATGGTTGAAGACTAGCTTTTCCCACCCACCACACTTGAGTGTCACATTGTTTTCTTCCTGCTACTGGGGATGAATGACCTCTTTGTGCCAAGGTGACAGGGAAGAGCTCCATCCTGGATCGAATGGCAAGAGATGTGCAAGTGTAATTCTAGCCATCTTATGTGGTGCTGAAGGCACACTGTTTGTTCAGGGGAAGCCTAAGAGAAAAGAACACAAAGGTGCAAATCGGCTCTCTTATCTTGAGTACACTCCTCCCTACACAAATAGCCCCTATCAGCACACATTAGATGCTGCAGGTATACCGGAGGTCTTGAACAAGATCTGTGTCCATCAATCAAGCAGTCTAGCAAATGGTCCTCGTTACTTGGCATGCTGGGAGAACCCACCATTTCAAATAACCCCATTAAATCCCTGGGTGAAACAGGCTTGCTTTACCTTGATGATCACAGCAGGATGGGTTTAATGTGGGCCATGCCTGCAGTCTCAGTTCCTGGGGGAAACCTTTGATTTTCCTGACAACCCACTGAGTTAGGCGAGGAGGCTTGTGAGGCCAATGGTTAATGGCTGTGAGAGCTTCCTGTGACCTGTAAGTGGTACTGAAACGCAGGACCTTGCCGTCACGATTATGATTACCCTCATTTCATCTCTTCTTTGAAGAGCTTTACACTGTAATTTGGGAAGTGGAATCGGAGGCACCTCGCCAACAGTTCAACCACATGGTACTTCGCCCAGGCTCAGTCCGAGATCTCAGAGCATCATTTCACACAGGCCGATGGCTTCTGTTCCATCACTGCAGGAAGAAGCAACTGCAGCCAGAGACCTGCGTGGATGGGGATAAAAGAAGGTTCCAAGGCAGGGGCTTCCTGAGGTAGCATTTAATCATTTCCACATAAGCCAATGGCAGCACGCTTCTCTCTTCCCCACACCTGGTGATTTAAAACAACAGTCCTAAGCCAGGAACTGATCTCTCACACCTGCAATCCTAACTACTGGGAGAGGCAAAGACCTGAGGATCACGGTTCAAAGCCATGATCATGACAGGAAAGGGAAAATCTACAAGACATATCCAATTAGCCAGCCAATACCAAGAAGAGGAAGTGTGTCTCAAATGATAGTCATTCTTGAGTAAAAAAAGAAAGAAAGAAAGAAAGAAAGAAAGAAAGAAAGAAAGAAAGAAAGAAAGAAAGAAAGAAAGAGAGGAAGGAAGGAAGGAAGGAAGGAAGGAAGGAAGGAAGGAAGGAAGGAAGGAAGGAAACACACACACACACACACACACACACACACACACACACACACATCTCTCCTTGTCTACTCTCCATACTAGGTTTTCTGCAAAAATCCTGGTTTACTTGCTCACTCGCTTGCTCCGCTGGACCATAGTGAAACCTCCTCAGCTCCTAGAGCCTCTGTCATGAATCAGTTTCTCTGGAGGCTCAATCACTTTTATGGCTGCCTGCGAACATCCTGCCATTCTTCTCCAGGTTCCACATATTGGCTAGTGTGGAACTCACAGCAGTTTTTCCCAGACCCATCTCATTAGAGACATGCCGACTGCTATCTGCCTTTGTGCTCTGAGGGCTCCCTAGCCAATTATCCTGACCCCATGGTGACTTTTGGCAGACACCCCAAGAAAGCCATTAGGGTCACATCTATATTATTAACTGGGAGTCTCCCAGGACCCTACCATGACAACCCTTTCTTCTTTCTACTCTTTCCCATTGCCAGCAGGGACCATGGCTAGAGATGGCACTGGGGGCTACTCTGAGCACACACACCCCTGACCCAGCCCAGAGGGGATCTAAGGAACTGCCACATGTTGGAACAAGCATCGAATTGAAATCAAGAGGCTGAGCAATCATTATTGTGCATAAAAACATTGTGCTTGCACAGTAAAGATAAAAGAGAATGGAATCTATTGGAGTGGGCATTAGGCAATCCCCATCCACTCTAAGGAAACAAACATTTTACTAAGACCTTGAAGATGCAGGCAAAGCATGAGAAATCACTGCTGACTGGTCACACCTTGGCCATCTGAGGATGAGCTGAGCTGAGCTGTGCTGAGCCGGCCTTCCGATAGAGGTCTATCTGAGTATGCATCCTCCTTCATACTTGCAACAACCAATCAGAGGACAGCATCCCCCTCTTAGAACTCAAACCTGATTGGATGAATGATCTCATTAGTTCTACTTCTTTGGTGAAGTAAGGAAGAGTTTCCTCCATTCTGATATTCTTGGTCCCAGAATATTTTCAAGAAATCAGATGACCCCAAGAGCAAAATAGAAAATGCTTTCTTCCTTGAATCTGCACACACACACACACACACACACACACACACACACACACACACACACACACTTCTAACTGCAGTACCACTGACACAACAAGGCACTTGGCCCTTAGCATGTGGTGCAGAGGGAATAGTAAATGCACTTCTGTCAAAAGCCACCTCTTCCTCATCTTTCTAGAACCAATAGCAGATGCCATGTGTTACAAGCAGGAGGAAAGCCAGTGAATGGCATGGTGGCTTGGCAAAGATTACTTGGGAAGAAGAGTAAATAATAAAGCAGAGAGAGAGAGGATTCTCTCGGGAAAAAAAATAAAATAAAGTCTAGGTATTAGATAACATTTCCTCCGTTAAAATAGAACTTAATAAAAATAAATTTATCAAGAGAAGAGCCTCAAGAGTAGGTGGGAAATGATCAAATAACGTCTACTTCCTTTTAAAAAAAAAGTATTATATTGGTATCTATTCATTGTACAAGGGGATTTTATTGTGACATTTTCTTACGTGCATACAATATATCCCCTCAACCTCTTCTTCACCCCCTCTTCTGCTTGCCCCCACCCCTCCCACTTTTTAAAACAATCCTGAACGTTTTTATTGTTCAATTGACATGACATGTATGTACTGGAAAAGTGAGGGTGTCCTCTGTCCCTTGAGCCTCTTCACTGCCTCCAGTAGCAAGCTACCCATAGCTACTGTCTCATGTAATCAATTGCTTCTTATCTCCAAGGTTTGCCTCGGCTACTCCCTGACTGTGGCCAAAGCTGATCCATCTAAGATCCCTCCTTTCCTGAGAAGGATTTCCTGAATGCCCCCTTCCTGCTCACCAGGCTCAGGAACCCCTTTTGGGGAATCCTGTTACTCAGTGAGCCAGCTGATATCCAGCCAGCACAGACCCACATGTCCTCTCCTAAGTTTTTGCTTATTTCTTTAATATCATCCTAGACCTGGGCACATTTGTATTACTTTTATTAGAATAACCCAAGTTGGGTGCCAGTGGCTCACACTTGTAATTCTGGCTATCCAGAAGGCTATGATGTGAAGATCACAGTATAAAGCCAGATCAAGTAGGAAAGTCCTTGAGACTCTTAGATCCAGTTAACAACCAAAAAGCCAGAAGTAGAGCTGTGGCTCCTGTGGTAGAGCACTGGCCTAGAGTTATGTCTTTTTTAGTTCCAAGGCCTCTATGGTAGACGAATGCATAAATGAACAAATGAATAAATGATGGGAAGTCCTTCAGAGTTTGATCAACACAGAGCATCTGGAGAGATCCTGTGACAGGCAGAGTCTAGGGCAGTATGCTTTCTAAAAAAAATAGTGACATGTATAACTTATACCTTTATTTTTCCATCATCACCACTTCCAAATAGCCAGCAGAGAAATAATCAAAGTAAGGCACAATAAAATGATTACTTCTCTTCCTCCTGGTGTCCTACATGTTCTAAGATACCTTACTTTTCAAATCACTCTCACAGCCATCTCATCTTCAGAGCCCCTAAAAATCACCCTGGGGTCTAATTCAGAAGAGAAGACTAAGCACAGGTGAGCTCAACACCTGACATCCAAAGGTACAATTATATGCACTAGTTCTACAAAGAACTCAAGTTCCTTTTGGTCCAGGGCTATGCCAAACTGATTGATAAGATACTATAAAGGACCCTCCCATGATAGCCTCCCCACTTCCGGATTTGAGATGTTACATGCCTTGGGATATGAGATTCCTGCCATCAGATATGATCTAGTAACCAGTCATGAATAGTTTCGTCTGTGAGCTTTTCACAGTTTACCAAATGCTGCCTAATTTGACCACCTTAGTATAAATTGCTCTAAAATGTTATTTTATGACGATAGAGTAGCCAATAACAAATAGTATTTTTTTGTGAAATTAATTTCAATTTAGCCTTAACTAATACTAAATTGCTATGGAATTACATATTACATACACATTACTACAGAAAGAAGTTCATCATGATTAATGTTATTACAGCAAACACCAAAGGAATTAATAATGATTTGCAGTTATTATAAAGTGGTACTGGTGTAGGAAAAAAGGTTAAGTCTAATTAAATTCTGGCAAGCACTTTAGGGCTCGGCAGCAACGAAGACGCTGGGCTTCATGTTAATTAATTCTATATGAAAAGTTTGCTAGATTGTTTTAATACCATTGGAAGAGCTATGTTTTTACTACCCATGTTTTAATTTTTTTTCCACTGTGACCAGTCAACATGGGCATGGTGGCTTTAAATTCATGAGATCCATAGGCTGTTCAAAGGCTGAGTAGGTTCTCATTCCCATTCCAGTGTAGAGCTTGTTGGTGGTAAGGGCAGGATCTTCCAGTTCCCTTCAGTGAGAACTTATCTTTGACAATGGCTCTTAGACTACCTGATTTTGGCTCTCTAGGTTAAACATAGCTCCACAATTCCACCTTTACCTGGGAGGCGTGAGGAGCTGGGACATCTTAGAATAACCGCATCTAGCCCAAAATAGGACTAAGCAATCCTGTGCCTGAAATCCCACTCTTGGAAATGGAAGTCTTGGACTCAGGACTTGAGGAAATCAGAGATCCAGGTTTTCTCCCTGTCTGTAGCTCATTTCCTTTGTACCTCAGGGCAAGTCATTTAAATTCTCAGTCTGAATATTGTCATACTTCACAGTATTGTTGTCTGAATTCAATCAGAAAATGGATGAGGTAGGGGGTAGCTCTAAGAGCTAAACATCTCAGTGCAGTTATTTGTGACTCCTCCCTGAGCTGGAATTCTGCTCTGAACACATCTAAGCCAAGCATCTCAAAGATGGGACTGGACGTCAGGATTGTCCCAATCCCATGTCACCTAGAAATATTGAATCCATTATTTTAGATAGCAATGTTTGGTGGAAAGATGTGATATTTTGCAGTAGATTTTTTATATGTGTAATTTAGAGACACGTGATGAAATCTCTGTTTGAAACATTTCTGAAAACCCAGGAAATGTGCTTGGCACCAAGCACCAATCAATACATTTTGGTTAAAAAAAAAACAGGTGGAGTGAATAAGAGAATTGGTAGGTATATGAATAGATGGATGAGTATGGATGAGTGGGTGGATGAATGGATAGATTAATATAGGTAGATGGATGGATCATAGATGAATGGATGGAGGGTGGATGGATAAATGATGGATGAATGGATAGATGGATAGACAGAGGATACGGTGGATATGGTGATATGAGAAGTAGATATGGATGGATGATGGATGGTATGGGTGGATGAATGAATAGATGTAAGAAGAGATAGGGCTGGGAGTTTGGCCTAGTGGTAGAATGCTTGCCTAGCATGCATGAAGCCTCAAGGTTCGATCCTGTGGTACCACATACATAGAAAAGCCAGAAGTGGTGCTGTGGCTTAAGTGGTAGAGTCTTGAGGAAAGCCCAAGAACAGTGCTCAGGCCCTGAGTTCAAGCTCCAGGACTGGCAAAAAAAATAAAAAGAAAAAAAGAATAG
Source organism: Megascapheus bottae (assembly GCF_031878675.1). Lineage (NCBI taxonomy): Eukaryota > Metazoa > Chordata > Mammalia > Rodentia > Geomyidae > Megascapheus > Megascapheus bottae. Next base: position 49,772,786 of record NC_143523.1, read on the forward strand.
ATAGATAATGGATAGGGGAAGATGAATGTGTGGATGATAGGTGGATGGATGGGTGGATAAATTGTGGATGGGTGACACAGATGGATGCTTGGGTCAATCAATCGATCCATATGCATCTGATTCAATGTTATCTCTAGGACCTGATATACACATGGCATGCTAATGTGATGCAAGTCAAATTTGAATTCCAGCCCTGACCCTGGTGATCCTGGTGGGAGCAGGATAGGTCCTGACAGATCTATCATCACATTCCCCCCCCATGTACTCTTCTCCACACTCTAATGCCTCCCTAGTACCCAGCACCCCTGTGCCCTCCATGTGTCCATCTCAAATACCATTATTCCTGAAAAGCCTTCCTGTCCACACCTCCAGTCCATGATGGCCTTTCCTACCTGGAGCCCATAGAAAGAGAATTTTTAACGCAAAGGCTCTATAACTTAGAGTTACTTCAGAGGCTTATGAAAACGTAAAATGTTGAGCCTCACCCCTGGAGTTTCTGAGTGAGTGGGCCTGGAAAGGAATGTGAGAATGTGAATGTTAACACATTCCCGGAGGCTGCTCCCGGTCTGTTTTCTATGACTCTAAGAACCGAGGGTCTAGCCCACCAAACTCTGTAGAGGTTACTGGAAGTGAGTTCTTTTTTCCTTAGAAGAGCATTATTACCAGGAAGGAGTTTGTAGGCCGCTGAGATGGCAACTTCTCTCTGTCTTGCAGCAAGCCCTCAAATATGGTGCCATGGATACCCTCATTTTTCAGAAGAGTAATTAGGCTGTCAAAGATTCAGGGACATCTCTGCCAAGGCCAGGGGACTCTAGATTCTCCCCTCCCCCACTAACCTGAACTTGCAGTTGATCGAAAACCAATTGTCCCATGACTCTGCGGGGGAAACAGTAGCTAAGACAATGAAATTCCCAATCCCCCAATCTCACAGCAATGGTAGGTGAACTGATAGACGGAGAGAAGGACAGTCTAGCCCAGATCACATGACCATTAACAAGTCAATTAACCACTCTCTGGCCCTTGAAGGGAATGTGGCCCAAAGCTCTCACTTCAACTTCTGTGCTGAAGCATCTGGAAAACTCTGACTCTATATGGCGACAGCCCAGTGAGATGAGCTTTGCTTCTGCACTGCATGTCTGCCGTGCCTCCCAGGACAGGGGTGGGTGGGGGCAGAGGCCACCTCTTTCTATCCTTTAACACTAGGGATGGAAACTGGCCCCTGTGACCTTTGTAGAGCCTCAGAGGAAGTCACCAGGAGCCAGCAATGCAGGCAACACATTTCTGACTAAAAGGAAACCTAATGTGTGGAAAGAAGAAGAAGGAGAAGAAAAGAAAGAGCGAAGGAGGAGGAGGAAGGGGAGGAGGAGGAGGAAGAGAAGGAAGGGAGGGAAGAAGGAAAGAAAGAGAGAAAGAAAGAAAGGAAGACAGAGAGAAAGGGAAGGAAAGGAAAGGAAAGGAAAGGAAAGGAAAAGGAAAAGGAAAAGGAAAAGGAAAAGGGAAAGGGAAAGGGAAAGGGAAAAGGAAAAAGAAAAGGAAAAGAAGCACTGCAGCTTCTCCAGTAAACTCTGTTTCACAGGGCTGGGTCATCAGCCTTGAATCCATTCTGAGTCCATTAGTGGCCTGAGTGCTGGCACGAAGACACCCAGACTCTCTGGAACCTCAAGAGTGAATCCCCAGAGAGCTGACTCAGCCCTCTGCCTGCACAGAGGTAGAGAAATTGGATTCCAAGGCTCAGAGGATGGCAGGTCTGCATTCAGAGGCTTTTGAGACAAAGTACTCTGCTCCAAAGCAGATTGGCATGCTTTTGTAGAGCAGAGGGTAGAGGTTCCAGGAAAAGGATGGAAAGAGAGTGAGGGAAAGAAGAAAGAAGGAGGAAGGGGAGATACATTGATTGCCCTGATCAAGCAGATACTCTGTATGTCATGGTATTAATCCCAACAACAGGTCTTCAAGGGATACATCCATTTCTATCCCTGTTTTATAATTGTCATAACTAGCTGGGTGCCCGTGTCTTGTGCCTGTAATCCTAGCTATTCAGGAAGCTGAGATCTAAGAATTGTGGTTTGAAGCCAGCCCAAGCTGGAAAATCCCTAAGCCTCTTATCTCCAATTAATCACAGAAAAAGCCACAAGTAGAGCTCTGGCTCAAGAGGTAGTGTGCTCGTCTTGAACAAAAGGAACACCAGGAGAATACCAAGGCTTAGCATTCAAGCTCTGGGAATGGCAAATATAATTGTCATAACTGGGGCCAGGACTTCAAGAAGACTTCATAGCTAAGTGAATTTGGGCAAGTTGATGGAGCCTAAAGTCAGACTCAGATATTGCCAACTGAAGGCTATGCTCGTGGTCCCACAAAGTGCGGTGGCGTCTAGATCCTAACTAGACAGTCCCGTGGTTAGGAATGGAATCCAGATACCCAGTAAAGACTCACTGAATTCCTGATCTGTGCAGAATAATGTAATGCTAAAGACTGATCAAGTGTGGGGCAGGTTGAATGAATCATGGTTCATTTGTGGGTATTTGTCTGCACATTAGACACAGAAGTCGTGCACTTGGGATTTAAAAGGATTGGGGACCTAATGTAGTCCAGCTGTGAGGGCTCCATGACACAAAGAGATACAGGAATATGAAGCCTGTTTGCACACCAACAAAGCTAGGGCTTCAGTTTCCCAACACCCGTCAGCCCAAGCCACCATCTTCCAACATGCCATTATTCCCCCTTCTCTTCAGACATAGGAAGTCCTGAAGGATGGGACTGGCAGTCCCAGGAACCTCTCAGCTGCTGTCCCCGTGCAGGCTGACATCACCATCTCCTGGCTCTCTTCTCTGAGACAATATGAGCCTCTTAGCTATGACCGCGACGAGGTGAAAAAGCACATGGTGTCGCAGGCACTGGGCTGTGAACTTCTATTCCCTTTACTACTGAATCCTTAGTGTGTCGTCTCCATGTAGGCATTTTTCTTACAAACCAAGATCAGCACGTATGCAGCTATGAGGAAGTAGCCCCAGTGGCCTCAAAATCCTGTCAAGCCCAATCTATACGTTTGACTTCCATCTTCTCTGGGTCGAGGCTGTTGTTGGCTGTTCTGTCCATCCAGAGATCATGTTCAGTCCCTGCTCCCTGCTTGCCAGCGTCTTTGAGATGTGTCACCCCCTACCCTGGAGACAAGCACAGACCAGGTCCTGCACCTCTATCACCCCCTTTCCAGCTGTCCCCTCTCCAGCTGTGGAATGCAGCTCCTTTGCCCAGACTCTCAAATAGGACCTGAGTTCTGTCCTGGTGTGATGAACTGAAGGAGGCTGAAACTACACAATAAATACAGAGGTAGAACAACTGTCCCGAGTCCCCTGTGGAACAGGAATAACCAATTGGCAGGAAGGCCAGTCCTGACCCAGGCGATCAGGGAGAACCCTTGTTGTGCTGTTGTATGAGAGTACTGAGTGGGTGACAGGGCCTTCTCCAGGTGGAAAGTTCAGAAAAGGGAAAAGGTGGGTCCACGCAGAGACTAGAATGTGCAGAGATCAGAGATAGAAAACATCAAAGGTATCTAAGGCTCAAGGCAACCAGGTGCTTTGAACTCTCTGGGTAAGAGATAAAGAAGGTGTAGAAATAGGGTAGGCCCACAAGAAGACCTGGAGTCTGCCAACAGGAGTGATGTGGTCAAGACTACATTTTTTTTTCTTTCCTTTTATTTTATTTTATTTATTTTTTTTTTTTGCCAGTCCTGGGGCTTGAACTCTAGATTTGCTTGATGCCCCTTAGCAGCTTCTTGCTGAAAGCCAGCACCCTGCCATTTGAGCCACAGCACCCCTTCCAGTCTTCTGAGGGTTAATTGGTTATAAGAGTCACGGACTTTCCTGCCCAGACTGACTTTGAATTACGATCCTCAAATCTCAGCCTCCTGAGCTAGGATTACAAGCATGAGCCACTGGTACCTGACCTCAGGACTGCATTCCTAGGAGGTCTTTCCAGCTGCTGAAGCTGAGCATAAGCACAGATGGCTGGCTATTCCCCAAGCTGGTAATGTTACCAATGGTACTCACAGTGACTCTGGCTCTCCGCACACAGCGGTCCAGTGTCATCTTCAGAGAAGTCTCAGTGCCTGCAGATCTGACACTGAAAGGCCCTGACTGCCAGGAAGTCATGTGGCACTCCAGCTTATTGGTTGATGGTCACCCCCAGTAACTCCAGGTGAGCACCCAGCTTTGACTGACTATAGTGGGCTGTGATGTCTCCCACCCAACTGACACATCTTGAGGGGAAGATTCACTCTCCTATTTCCAAGTCTCTCCCACTCCCTTGCTAGTTAGTAGCAACTAGTCAGCGCTGTCCAGAAGGTTCTTTTGGTGCTCTCAATACAGGATTCATTAGCCCTAGGCCACTACTGAACACTTGACAGGAGGCTAGTACAACTGAAAAACTGACTTTTCTTGTTTTATTTTATTTTAATTATTAGTACAACTGAAAAACTGACTTTTCTTGTTTTATTTTATTTTAATTAATTTCAATATTTTCTAGAGACTTCATTACAATTTCTTTCCTTGTTTTTTTGTTTTTAAGCTGGTACTGGAACGTGTACTCAGAGTCACTCAACTTTCTGATTCATTCTCACTCAGCTTTCTTGTTCATGGCTAGTGCTCTACCACTTGAGCCACACTTCCAGTCTGGCTTTTGGCTGACTATTTAGAGATAGAGGATCATGGACTTTTCTGCCTAGAATGGCTTCAAACTTCAGTCCCCTGAGTCAGGTTATAGGCATGGGCCAACAACTCCTGTTCTTTATTTATAACAGCATGAAAGCATTGCAACTTTTATGGAGTATAAGGTGATGTCTCAATATACATGATACATGCATCATGATCAAATCAGGGCAATTTGAATATTCATCCCCTTAATTAGAACACCAAGACTTATGCCTCCTAGTTTACCATAAGGATGCATTATGTAACCAGCCTCTCCCATGCCGCCTCCCTCCCCAGCCTCTGCTACCCACCATTCTGGAAACTTCTACAAAATCAACCTTTTCAGATCCTACTTAGGCGTGAGGTCATGCAGGACTTGTGCACACATATACAGAGCAGCATCTGGCTGACAAGAATCTCAGCTGCAAGGACAGAGATGACAACAAGCACACATTGTCTCTCAGTTCCTCAAAACACACAGAGGCCAAGCTCTACAGAGAATGGACCCTCCTCGTTCAACAGACAGAAAAGAACAAATCAGGGAAACCCTACAGGAAGCCACGCAGGGAGCCACGCAGGAGAGGGAACTGTGACACACTGGTCTCTGGTCACCTGTGTCTCCTCAGATAAGAGTCCTGTGTGATGCAGCCGGAGGTGAGAAGTCCCCAGTGACACAGGTGAATGTGATCTTCCTGCCCGGTCCCTACACACCTCCTGCCCTCCAGGTCTCCGCCTCCATCTCCACATTAACAATATATTTTCAGGACACTTCTAATGAAGTACGTCTCGAGTCTCCTTTTCACGGCTAATGAGGAGACAACAAGAATTTGACTAATACCAGTACAATTACTGGAGCAGTGAAGCGAGGGCCTCTGATTAGACGTGATAATTTGCAAGGCTGGGCTCTTCACATTAAGTTTGCAAACAGTTTAAAAATCACTTCCTCTGTTTATCCAGCTAATCCCTGTTTAATGACTCCAGACCCGTGGAAAGAAAGGGGGAGATGTCTCTTTAAAAATTAATAAATAAATAAATTAAAACACTAACAACCCAGACCTTACTTGCAGAGATGGGAGGTGACAAAAGCAGAGGGATTTCCTTCTTCCCAGGCAGTCTTGTTCAACAACTCTGCACAGCCCTGATAGTCCTTGCCATTCCTACGGCAAGGTCTTTGTCTTGGCTGGGGTCACTAGCCATGATAGCTGTCTCTTCCATTGTCATAACCTCTTGTCTAGCTTGGAGAGACAAGATCACCTCTGAAGCATCCACAGGCCGGTGGCTTGTGCCTGCAATCCTATCCGCTCAGGAGGCTGAGATCTGAGGATCAAGATTTGAGGTCAGCCTGCTAGGAAATCCATAAGACTCTTATCTCCAATTAACCAACAAAAAGCTACAAGTAGAAATGTGGTCCAAGTGGTAGAAAGAGTACAAGCCTTGAGAAGAATACGCCAACCTTGAGAAGAAAAGGCCAGGCAAGAGTGAGAAGCTCTGAGTTCAAGCCCCAATACACACACACACACACACACACACACACACACACACACACACACACACACACACGAAGTAAAAATAAAAAATAAAAAATAAAGAAACCATTGTAATATGGTGGCCACCTGTCTGCTATGGTATGGATGGGCATAGGTGAAAGATTGTAAGATTGGGAGAAGATTCTTCCTAATCTCTCTATGCCCTCGAACAACTAAAAATCAGGAAGCTGAAACATGAAACACATTCTAGCAGGTGAGAAGAAATGGCAAAGAGAGAGATAGTACCCAAAAGGAGGGAGGAAGGCTGAGCAAATGCAGCCTATTCGAGGTACATTTCATAAAACTTGAAGTGTGTAACACTACTCATTTCCTGACTTGTGGATTTGAAAGCCCGTTGCACAACTAACTACTCAACGGAAATCATATCACAATCGCATGATACAAGGATGGCCCTCAGGCATTCCAGGAGGATTGTCACAAATGCAAGACCCCAGCCCCACTCACATGTCCCTGAGCTCCCAGAACGAGGCACCCATCCCTATCAATCTAATTGCTTACCTCCTATCACTCTAATTGCTGTGCATGTCACACTGATTCCGGGGAGTGTGGATTAGGCAAATGCAGGGGGCATTTGGGAAGCATTAGGTTAAACTCAGTTAAAATTACTTCAGTGCATGTCCTCCATAAGGGAGGGAGGGGCTGGCAAAGGTGTTTCTCAAACATATGACGAGGGAACCCCTCTTGATGCATTCAGACTCTCAAAGACTCCCAGCAAATGAAGCATCCTTTTTGGAAGACAAATGCAGAAACAAATGCCGTTCTCCAGTCCCAGCCCAGAGTCATTTCCCCTACAACTAGAGACATCCAAGAATCTATCAAGAATGCTTTTTCCATCCTCCAGCAAACCTGCCTTCTTGCAGGACAAGCATCAGTTCCCTAACTGCAACCCTCAAACCATCAAACTGGAAAGGGATGGGAAACAGCAAAGACTGCCACTGGTGTTTCCCAATTGTTCCCATTGCAGGGGCAAAATTCACCCGACAGTAAACTAATCCACACTAGGCAAAGGACTGCCACATGAGATGTGTGAGCTGACCCACGTTGTCACATTGCCAAGATGGCCAAGAGACCACACATACATCCTCCCCATTTCACAGATGAGAACATCAAGTATACACTGATTTTGATTTCCATGCAGTTGGACTAAAGAATGCCTGCTCTGTCCCATGCAAAATGCTGAGGACACAATTACAACTGAATTCACATTGACACAATTACAAGTGTATTCACATTAACACACACAAGTACTTTCACGCTCAGAGAAACGACTCTCATCCCCAGACACACGTGAAAAGCTCCATTCAGGTTCTCACATGTGCATACGTACACACATCTACATACAGGACCACATATAAGAACACTGTATTTGCCTGCAAAACTTGGAGAGAGAGCTTGGGAATCCTCCATATCATCTCTCCATATCATCACCAAAAACGACTTCTTTGATCCTCGCCATGCTCCTAAGAGTATAACAACTCTTGTTATACTCTTGTCCCCACTCTATAGGAGGGAAAACTGAGACCACATGAAGAAGACTTTTGACTCATCCGGGGTGGCCTGGTATGACCTGAGAGGTGGCTGGGTGATCTCACGGTCATTCCCACCTTGATGCACCAACGAGCTGTAAAGCTATGTGGAATTCTAGAATCATAACTCTGAAAGAACTGAGGAGAGTGGCCACTGAGAAATCAGGAAATGAAGATTATGGCTTGCATTTGAGCTTCAACCCAGACACAGACACAAAACTACAAAAACATCCATATATGTGTATTTGTGTGCATGCACGCATGCAAACACACACATACACACACACACACACACATACACACACACACACCCCTCCTGTTGTACACTGACCAGGCTATTAGGCCTGCTGTCAGCCCTGCCGAGACTCTCCACAAGCCATCTTGTTCTGGCACTCCCTTAGAGGGGCCAACCATAATTGTTTCACACACCAGCACTATAGAAACTAGCTCCCTGGAGGATGATGAGGTCTGGCAGACCCTTGAAGGGGAAAGGCTCATGGCACATGGCAAAGACCACATGGGGCTGGGAGGGGGGAGGTTAGGTGGATGTGAGATTGGGATAGACACTCCCGCTTCTACTGCATATCCTTGTGTGGCCTTTCCTTCTGTCCCTCTTGCCTCAACATGGGTATCTATAAACTATACCCGGTCGTTTAGTGGCATTCTTCTGTGAGTATGGCTGGCAAGGTAGGTTGAGGAATTACTTTAGTCATGAAGCCCTTTGCCCTGATCTCCTGATCAGGGAAACAGACATATCCTCTCACATCTACAGGAGAGCTCTAGAGTCAGACCAGGAAAGGAAAGGCTGCTGCCTGTTAGAGAGCTTCTGCTGTGTGGCCGTGTGACCTTGACCAAGTCATTCCCATCTCTGGCTTGGAAGCTTCACCTGGCTTCTGAACATGTAGAACTAAGGGGATGTGTATTTCCAGCAGAATGACGTCTCAGGAGGAGGGACTTCTACCTGGACTCTCCTGGACTCTCCTATTAGATATGCTGTGTGGGTTATCAGTTCCTTGGCAACCTCCCCTGCAAAATGTGGGAAGTGACAGGAGTAGCCTACAGATTGGAAAGGACTGCAAAGGAGGAAGCTGTGTACGGGGAGGGAGAAGAGTCTTGTAGCCTGTGGTAGGGTTCCTATAAAGCCAGCATAAACAGAGCATTGGCTGAAATTGAGCATGGTATTTGCAGGCTGTCTGAATCTAGGGTGTAGCTGAGTGGCAAAGTGCTTGCTTAGCAAGTGCAAGGTCCTATGTTTGATCCCCAGTGCCACAAAAGGAAAAGACAAACCAAAATAAAAACCAATTACAGAGCATCCAGCACGCGCGACCCCTGTGGGGTGGCTCCCATGCAAAACTGCTCAGTGGCAAATAAACAAGGTGCAAAATCACCCACGGGGAATGCTTCCTTGGAGTGAGAAAAGAAGGCGCCCCCAGTATAGATATAGGGCTGCTTCTATTTGCAAATAAAACATTGGATGAATCGACAAGACTTGGGTTTAGCAGAGCATGTTCATGAGGGCCAGAAACAACAGGGCTGGAAGTAAGTGTACCTTTTCATGTAGTAATTGCTTTTAATTCACAGTCAAAAAAAAATATTCAAGGAGGAAATAAAACAAAACAAAGCTCATGCTGTCTTATAGTAGGCAGAGCAAAATTGATATGAGCCAGGCAGTTCCTCTAATCCAGATAGATGGACAGACACATAAACAGCTTACAGACAAAGTACCCAGCAGGTTATGGACTGAGCCAGGCAGGGGTCCCCCCAGTGCTACCCTTCTCACATACTCAGCCTTTTGGGCATTGGTGCCCTGTCACCCAGACCCTTGCTGGCAGGCAGCACTCCACTCCTGACTCTTCTTCACAGAACAAATGCTTCTCTAAGCTCATTGCAAAACATCCTGGCTGGAGCTGCAAGTGAGAATCCAGAAGCACCCCCTGGAGAGACGGATATTCTGACCATGTGTGCCTGTAGTGGGAGAGTGCTGGGAAGGCCAGGATGCCACTTGCAGCCAAGCTGCAGCCACATCTGGGCTGAGCCACTACTCACCCCACTCCATACCTCCTAGGGGCTTTTCCATCTCAGCCCCTCCCCCCCTTTAGATAGCCCTGGGCACTCTGGAGGGCTTCTGGGAGGAGAAAGGAACTCCCATGCTAGACTCTCCCAGACCCCACCCTCACACAGCATGGGGTTGGGGCAGAGCTTGACTCTGCCACCATGATGGCCCTTTCTTCTCTAAGGACCTTAGTTCCTCCATCTGTGTTTTATTAAACACAATACTCCATTCTCAAATGTCATCTTACTTAGAACCTGGTAAAGCAAACCCCAGGCTGATCCTGTTGAGAGAGACGGTATGGAGAGAAGAGGCCTCGCCCACCTCCAGTGCCTCCCCCAGCCCCTGGGCTGCCCTCTGGTGTCTCCTTTGAACCCTGGGCTTTCTTCAGAATCCATGGTCTGACTCCTGCCTCATTATTTGTACCTTCTCCAAGGGGTCTCATGCCCTGCTCTACCGGTGATTCTCCAGTCTTTGGCTGAACACATCAAGTGCTCACCATCCAGTGGAGGCGCCCAGGTATCCTATCAGCCATGCTGGCGTCCAGTGAAGGCCCTCTAATTACCCATGTCCCTCACATCTCCCCCATCCTACTCCATCCTGTCCCTACTGCCCTAGTCAGGATTCTCCATTATCACCATCATCACCAACACCTCTACCATCGTCGTCACCATCATCACTCTATTTCCATCCTCGTATCGCCATTGTCATCGTCGTTATCATCAACACTATTGCTACCGTCGTTCTTACTGTCATCATCCTCTCTACCACATTACTATCCTCACCGTCGTCCTCACTGCTATCACCACCATCACCAAGCCTCTCCTATCATCAGCTCAGTCATTATCACCGTTAGCACACTATCATCTCCACCAATGTCACTGTCTTCATCAAGTTTATCATGTCTTTGCCCCTCCCTGTGTCTCCCATTCTCTATTTGCCCTTGCTGGCATATGTGGGCCCGAATCACGGCGATGACAACTCCCCACTGCCCACAGAAATGACATGAGGAATCTAATTCTAGTAGACGGCTTCTACTCCATGGCTCATCATTTTCTACCATGTAACCCAACACAGGCTTTGGTCCACCTAATGCTTCCACGAACACACCACATCTACCCGCCTCTGTCCTAACCAATGGTCTTTCTTCAGCCTGCCACCCTCCCCCCTTCTCTGCCTCCTGCCTCCTATGAATGCCTCCAGGCCCAGATTCATGGGCATGCCTCCAGGAAGAAGTGTTAGTTACTTCCCCTGACTTCCCAAGCCTTAAGCTAGCTCCATCTAATTCTCTAGACCGTGTCCCAATCAGCTAGCCCCTGAGCCAAGCTTAGAGAATGGAGAGGCATTGGCGGTGAAGACAGAACGACCCCTCCCCTCCTGGTTCCACCTCAAACACAGCCCTCTCCACTTCCCTGGGTCTCACTGGACCTGTGGGGAAGATGTTGTTGGTCATCTCAGCTCCAAGGACCTTGAACCATGGCCCATCCTGGCCTCACCTGGCTACCACCACTGAATTGGCCATATTTGTGAATGGCCAACTTGGGGCAGATTCTTTGCATCCAGAGCATTTTTCCATTGGCCAGGGAACTCTCTTCACTCTGTTTTCCTACCTATAAAGAACCTCAAATTACTATTTGACTTTCTCCTGTTGTCCTCTTGCTGGCCACACCCAGGGCTGAGGCTGCTCTGTAGCTGTTTGCAGAGCTGCTATCTGGCATTCTTATTTACCAAACAATAAAAGAGAACATCCAAAGAAGATGAGAAAGCTGAGGTTATCCATGTAACACCAAAAGTAACTTCTGTTACTTTCGTAAAAACAGGATGAGGAGGATAGGTGTGCCTCTGTGGCCAGAAAGCCCTCTGTGTCAGGCTCGTGTTAGGGTCTCCAGCTTTAGGATCTCCACCCCCACCCACCCTCAACCGACTCCATCCCAGAAATACTTGGACCAAAACAAATACAGTTTGAATATCTAAAACCCATGAGATCCAAAGTGTTTCAAATTTCAGAACTTTCCAGGTTTGGGAAATTGTTCGTATATGCAAATGGTATGTAGATATAAAATATGAGATAGTTTAGGAATAGGTCCCATGTCAAAACATGAATGCTACCTCTTACACAAAGTCTAGAGGTTTATACAATGTTTTCAGTGGGCCTGTGTGCTATGTCCTGTTACTTCAGACTGGGGTGTGGAATTTTCCTCTACAGCATCATGCTAGCACTCAGAAGGTTCCAGATGTGGGGGGGGGGGCTCCGGGGGGGAGGGAATCTCAGATTTAGATTTTCAAAAGAAGGATGCCTGATCTGTATTACTTTACTAACCAGTTGCGTGAGAGTCCTGTCCTTGGAGGTATACAAGAAGCATGAGTGCAAACCTGGTCAGTAATGCGGCATAGGAATCTTCCTTTTTCATTGCTAGCAAGTGCTTTAATCACAAAGTACTGGTGGCTCATGCCTGCAAGCCTAGATATTTAAGAGGCTGAGACTAAGGATCACTGTTCAAAGCCAGCTCCAGCAGAAAAGTCTGTGAGATTCTTATCCCCAGTATATCAGTAAAAAGCTAAAAGTAGACCTGTGGCTCAAGTAGTAGAGCACTAGTCTTGAGGGAAAGTGAAGCTCAGTGACAGTGCCCAGGTCCTGAGTTCAAGCCTTAGGACTGGCACAAACCCGAAACAAACCACCAAATGAGTCTTAAGGGCTAAGGGGTTGAGATAGTATGTGGCCAAGTCTGGCCTTGAACTTGATCCTCCTGCCTCCACCTTCTGAATGTTAGGATCACAGGCATGCAGCATCATACCCAGGTAATTGACTTTTGTCAGTATTAGAGCTTGAACTCAAGACCTCATGTTTACAAGGCATAGACTCTACCACTTGAACCACACTTCAGTTCTTTCTACTCTGGTTGTTTCTGAGATAGGATCTTGCTTTTTGCCTGGACTGTGATCCTTGTATCTTATGCTTTCCACGTAGCTGACTTTTTTTTTCCCCCAAGCTGGCCTGATATCAAGATCCTCCTGATCTCAGCCTGTATGGTAACCAAGATTACAGGAACTGGCCACTGGATCCAGCTTAATTGGCTCATCAATCTGTATAAGTCCTCCATCCCTCCTCCTGGACAATGCCAGAGCTACTGAAAATAAGCTCAGGGGAGGGAGGGTCTAAACCCCACAGTACAGCTACTGGAGCCCTCTTACCTTGTCCAGACTGCCTCTCTATCCTCACAGCCCACCTGCACACGATGCTCAGCCTGGCCACTTCCTCTTTGCCTTCTTTTTCTTCCTCTTCCTGGTCCCATCCATCTTCCTGCATCCATCTTCAGCCTTGCAGATGACTGCTCTCTTGACAGATGCAGTCTCCATTTCCCCATCATGTGTGCCTACTCGACTCTACTGTCCATCATGTCAAGCTTCCACCTAGATACCAGGGAGCCCCCTTCAGTACCACACACACACACACACACACACACACACACACACACACACACACACACACACACACCTGGGCCTGGTCCTATGGGAGCCTGCCTCTTCCTCCTCACAGCCTAGAAACAGATATAAGTCAAGTGAGATTACTTTTGGGGTCCCACCCACCCAGCCTTTCTACTCAGCCCTCACTGCCAGAATAGAAAGCTTATCAGACAAAGGGTTATGAAATAAAATTCTGTTTTGTTCTGTTACTTGACCTGGAAGCATCATCTGACCACATGTCCCAGCCAGACCCATAGGTCTCAGCTCTGCCCTGCAAGCTGGGAGCGATGGCTCCCAGCACCCAGACCTCTGGGTACCATTTGCAATCCATTGTAGTGTCAGTTTCCTGGAGCACCAGGCTTAACTACCCTTAGCTCAGACTTCTCAGGGCACAGCCATGCAAGGCTAGACAGCAGGGTAGAATGGGACAGTCAAGATTCCTGGGCCCCTATCGCTCTGCTGCTAATTACTGCCTGCTGGGTACAGAAGCAGACATGTCATCTCCTCACCCATCCCCCCATGCCCCACCCCCACACACCCTTCAAGGCATGGCCAGCATTAGGGCTCCTTAACAGATGAGAAGTGAAACAGAAGATGTTGAGGCACTTACCCAAAGCCAACAACATGTGTTAGGCCTGGATTCAAACCCCGCACTCAGGACCATGCCACTTCCAAAATAGTCCCTAAGCGCCCTTGAAGGCCCACTCAGCATGTGTCCTTCTCTGGATAGCCACTGCCTTAGTACTCCAGCAGGGAGACCTTCCCCTTGGGAGGGTGCCCACCTAAGGCCGGAAGAATGTCATTTCAGGTGGTTGGAAAAGAGTTGAGAGCTGAACCGAGTGTGATCATGCAGGTAGCTGGGAGAATCAGACAGAAGGATAGAGAAGTTCTGTACCAGTCTCGGCAAATAGTGAGACCCTTTCTCAAAAACAATGCAGGCATGGTGGTGTATTCTCAGATAATCAGGAAGCAGAGATAGGGAGAGCAAAGGTCCAGGTCAGCCCTGGAAAAAGCTTGAGACCCCCATCTGCAAAACAAATCAAAAGTAAAAGTGTTGGGAGTGTGGCTCAACTGGTAGAGTACTTACCAGTAAGCCCGAGGTCCTGTGTTTAGTTGGTTTGGAAACTTTTTGTTTTATAAGGCTATGAACAAAATGGCAGGGTGATGAAGAAATTAAACAATAGCAACATAAGGAAACAGCAGTCTGGCCCTTGCCTTAGTTGTGTCCCGTGCCATCTTGCAGCCCTGAGTGGATCTCTCACCCCACTGAGCCTGAGCCTCTGTTTATCTCTTGATGAAATTGGCTGGTAAAACCAACCTCACTATAGAGAAAAGGAGGCATTGCATGAGAGCGAGAGCGAGAGAGCACGTGAAAGAGAGAAAGACACACAGAGAGAGAGGGAGAGAGACAGGGACAGAGACACAGAGAGAGTTTATGGGAGAAGCCAGGCACTGGTGGCTCATACCTGTAATCCTAATTAATTAGGAGGCTGAGATCTGATGATCATGGTTCAAAACCAGTCCACATAGGAGAGTCTGTGAGACTCTTATCTCCAACTAACCACTGGAAAACAGAAAGTGGCACTGTGGCTCAAAGTGGTAGAGCACTAGTTTTGAGCAGAAGAGCCCAGGGTTAGAACTCAGGTTTTGACTTCAAGGCCGGCAACCGACCGAAAAAAAAGGAAGTTAAAGGAGAGAAAATATTAAAAGCATCTTAGGGCCAGGAGTTTGGCCTAGTAGTAGAGTGCTTGCCTAGCATGCATGAAGACTGGGTTTCGATTCCCCCTTACCACATACATACAAAGTGGTGTGTGCTGTGGTTCAAGTGGTAGAGCCTTGGGAAAGCCTTAGGACAGTGCTCAGGCCCCGAGTTGTGCTAGCAGACATCCCCAGCTGTGTGGCTTCAGAAGAAAGGAAGGACTGACAGGACATCCAGAGAACGGACAGCAGGGGCCCATAGAAACCGGTGAGCTAGCCTGGAGGGGAGGGGACTGCCCTCCAGGGACAAAGGGCAGCCTGACTCGCAGCCCACCCATTCCCTCTTCACTGGAAGCCACCCTGGAAGGGTCTTAGGAGAGCATATTCAGCAGAAGGGTTTTATCTCCTGACAGCTGAGGGAAAGGCCGCAACTCCATTATCCTCCACCCCACTCTGGGTTCACAAAGAAAACACAATTTCTCTGGATCGTAAATCAGAAACTGGGAGGGAGGGGGGCAGAAGCCTGAATCACAATTCCCAAGGAACACTTCACTCAGTCTCAGAGAGAAAGTCATCCTGTCACCAACAAGGAGGGCAGCATGCAGAAGGTACAGGTATCCAGAGATAAATGACACCGACCATCACGGTACCAAATGACACTCTGTCCTAATCATTAACAGACCAGGAAACCGGGAAGATGGGCTGCAGAAGGACTTTGTGGCATCTTGGTGACGGTGACCTGATGGCTGAAGGAGGGTCTTGTGTTGGGTGGGGTCTCGCAATCTGGAGTGGACCCCTCTGCCTGGGCCAGGAAGAGGAGATGTAAAAGGTCAATCTGACAGTGAGAAAAACCCAGTGTGTGGGAGAGGGGACCTCCAGGTGCTCTTTTACTGAAGCTGGAAGTTGTGGGTTCAACAAGGACAAGCATTTAGAGCCCCCAGGGAACCTGGGCTCAGATTGGCTGGTGCTGGGAGACTGGGCTCAGTGGTAGAGAAACAAAGGGGGAGCCAGATTCCCTGGTTCAAGCCCTATTTCTGCCTGAATCACCCACAGGCATGAGGCTATGCCTCATCTATCCGAGCCAGTTCTCACATCTAGCCAAAGGAAGGGACAGGGGGTGAGGGGGAAGCTTTTATTTCTGAAAGTCACCAGAGCCTGTGCCCCTCAACCTGAGACATACAACAGACCCCATGTCCATGTCTAGAGGAGACTAGAACACTCTACAGGATGCTACGACAGAATGGGCCTGGTGCCTTCCATGGCCTAATGAGGCCTTCCCCTGAGTCAGATGCTCAGGGGTGGCAAGGTTGTGCCACTCACCAAGTGCACAGGGGTGAGTGACACCCACCCTTCGGCAGAGCCAGATCTTTGTCTTCCCCTCACAAAGGCTGATCGCACAGGGTAGTGAGGTTAGCACACATTACCACCCCCTCCTGGGCCTCAGTTTCCATCACTGCACAGGAACAGCAGTTCTGGTCCCCGTCTGAGCGGATCCACTGAGGGGTCCAGACGTTGGCAGCCATGCCTCCTTGGGGCCAGCTTTTCTTTCCCATGCCCCTCTTCCACATGTACCCAAAGGTATCAGGGGAGCAGCTCCAATCTCCTCAAGCCACCAGACCTAGTAACTCAGGAGCCGCACTTGAACTATGACAACCTCCTCTGTTCTTGAGGCCTTTAGGGCTGGCAGACTAGGGCCTTGAAGACAGGAAGGGAGCACTAGAACTAGAACAGGCAAATCCTGTGTGGCATCTCCACTATCACCTCAAGGTCCCAGTGACCGATGCCAGCCCTCAGCTGCCACAGGCATGATGTCCTGTGCTACAAACAACCCACTCCCATCTCAGCCACCATCAGCCTCTTCCTCTCCCATCTGATCCCAACACACTGCTCTGTGTTCCTGAGGGACAACCGAACAAAGTACACACCCCAAATCCCAGCTGTCATTGCTTCTCTGCCCCCATCAGTTGAACAGGTTCTCTATCTCGTTGTCTATCTGTGCCTACTCAGCCCTCATCAGGCTCATCACACATGGCTATCTCCTCCCCCAGTCACAGAATTCTGGAAAAGATGAGACATTTTTTTTCTGAGCACCTTCGGGTACCCAGTAAGTACTTACTGAGTCTTTCTTGAATAGAATCTACCATGGTGGAAGCCCTTCAAGGGAGACTATGGGCTTCAGTAGAAGTGAGTCCGGGGAACCTAGAGAAGAGAGACATGGCAATGCCCCCCACACCCCTTTCCCTGATGGCAGAGGGCTTGGCCTGGCAGCATCTCTAAGGTGTGGCAGAATGACACAATGAACTTGGCCAAGACAGACCACACTGGGGAGGCCACGGAGGGCAGATCCTAAAGGGCCCCGAACGCCACGCTGAGGAGTGCGGTTGGCTGCAGGGAGACGTGGTCTGCTTTCCACTTCCAACGATCCCATGGGCCAAGAGCACTGGCAGCCCTGGAAGACCGATTGTAAGATTGACGGAGCAGCCCTGGGTTTGCGCCCCCTCCTGCTCCTGTGTGACATCAGCCAGCTCCCCTTCCCAGGGGGCCAAAATCCCTCCTGTGTGAAAGGCACAATCGAGGGCCCGGCCCACCTCCTCAAGGGGCAGGTGTGCCTGGCAGGGCCACTGGCCATGAGAGGGCTTTACACACTGTAAGGCCCTCAGCAGATGTGAGAGCGATTATTATAATCTCCCCTCCCCCAGATGGCACAGTCCTGGATGACCCTTCCCCGCCTGCCAGGCCCCCTCTCTGCAGTCCCCTGGGGGATGGGACGAGAAGGGCCCAGGCTGGCTCCTAGCTGGCTGCCAGGAGGGCCCCCAGCCCTGTCTCAGCATGGGCCCAACCTCAAGCTTGCCTGGCCTTTCTTCAGGTGCAGGGACCCAAGTCACTGTCAGCAGGACGGCTCCTCCACAGGGCACCTCAGGCTGGCCGAGGGGAGGGAGGGGGGTGGTGTGTGCAGTGTAGCCCAGGAACAAAGGCCGGCTGGGAGCTGGCAGGGTGCCATGAGGGTTCAATGCACAATGGCCTGGGGGGTTGGTGGCTTCGCTCCTGGCTGTCATTTGCATAATGTCTGGGGCAGGAACAGGTGCCCGGTCAATAGATGATTGTAAGGCTGTTCTGTCAAAAGAGAAGGGCCCTGTATTAAAAGCTAGGCTTGTCTATTGCAATGCAAATAGCATTCAAAGCAGACCAACCCAGCCAGGGCTCCTGGGAGCCTCAGCTTCATGAAAGCCACGGAGCTGGCCCGGCTGCTGCTTGCTGCTGCTGCTGGTGCCCGCTTTGTCTGAAGCCAAAGGGTGGCATAGTCAGTGGGGGTTGGGAACCCACTGCAAGGGGGCAAGCTCCAGTCTACCGATCCAGGAGGGCTTCCTGAAAGAGGAGCCACCAATGTGGCTGAACTGGGACCAGATACTAGAAGGAAGCTGTGAGGCAGTTTCTTCAAAGAGAGGCCAGAATAAGGTAGGGGATGCCATGAAAAACCTAGCCCAGGCCACTGTCCTCCCCACCCCACCCCACTCTAAGTCTGAGATTTGAGGTCCTGCCTATCACTGTTTACATGCACTTAACGTGAAGCCTGATTGTTCCTATTTAACTGATGAGGAAACTGAGGCACAGAGGGGCTAAAGGTATGTGAATGTGAGCAGGAGTAGGTACAAGGCTGGCTCTAGAAGCTTCTTTTCTTCTTGTGCAGCACAGAGTGTCACATATGCCAGGTAAGTGCCCTGCCCAGCCCCAAAACCAAGTTCTGGATTTCAAAGCCAGGGATAGCAGCAGGATCTCCTCATGGTGTTAGGTGGGACCTGAGTCCAATGGGCAACAGAAACTCCTGTCTGGACCAAAAGCCAGTGCCCCAGCTCCCTGCCTGCCTCTTCTCAGTCCTGCACCTAAAGTCCAACTCAGGGACGGACACAAGAGCCGTGGCTCTGGAGGCCACAATGAGGTGCCGACTCCCCTGGGAAGATGACGATTCTTCCCAGAGGAGACAAGTGGGGTCCGCAGATCTCAGGGTGACAATGTCCAGGCCATAGCCAGCCCTGGGGCTCAAACTCGGGCCTCACATCCACAGTGAAGAAGCATCCTCTCCTCCCTTCGTAGAACTATTCCCAATTGTGTGGGCTTCTGCTTCGCAGGTTGTTGCAGAGACCCCGGAAACTGTGTCTGAGAACCAGGTTTGACACTGACAAGTGGATAGCCTGCGACTACTGACGCTTGTCCCCTGGCTCTCTTCCAGCTTCTTCATCTTCCTGGCTTCTTGTGTTCATTTCATCCGCCCAGGCTGTGAGAAAGTCTCCATGGCACCACATAAAGTGGGTCTCTCCTGTATCGTGTCAGAGCCAGAGCCTCAGGAATATTCCACCCCACCCAGTTTCATGTGGAGATGGTGAAGAAGCACAAGCATGTGTGTGGCTGTGAATGTGTTAAGTGGCTTGCTTGCATTCCATTGACTTTGCAGGGTTCATTCCTCCCCCCCTTTTTTTTAATTTCTTGAAATTTTCTGGGAACTCCCCCATAGATGCTTGAAGCTGTCACACCGTTGCTTGGATAAATGAGAAGGTGAATTTACACATACACACAGCCCACACACACCCCCCTCATTACACTGGGATGGCTCCCTGCTTTTCCACAATTCTGGAGCCCTCAACTCCCTGGAGTCAGACCCAGAAGCAGCAACCAGGCCCAGGAGAAGGGTCTGTTGTAGGACACAAGGGTCCCCAGAGATATTGATGGACAGAATAGGGGAAATATCTCTTTCAGACAATGCTCAGCCTGGGGCTAGCAGCAACCAGATGGGGTGGTGGGAGAGGGTGTAGAATGCAGAGTAGAGAAATGGAGTCTACAATGACAATGTCAAAGCCAGAGCCAGTATAGGGACTTGAACTAAGGGCTTCACACACTCACTTGGTTTTTCACTCAAAGCTGGAGCCCTTCCACCTGAACCACACCTCTACTTCTGGCTTTTTGCTGGTTAATTGGCAATAAGAGTTTCATAGACTTTTCTTCCTGGGCTAACTTTGAATCAGGATCCTCAAATCTGAGCTTCCTGAGTAGCTAGGATTACAAGCGTGAGCCATCAACACCCAGACAGAATTTTGTTTCTTTCTGATATCATGGCTTGAGCTTAGAGCCTCACATTCTCACTTGCCTTGCTTACTAGACTGGTACTGTACCACTTGAGCCATTCCCTCCAGCCGGCTTTTTGCTGCTTATTTTGGAGACACTTCTGCCCAGGCTGGCTTTGAATTGAGACCTTTCAGGTCTCAGCCTCCTGAGTGACTGGCTTTGATATCAGCACCTGGCTTTGATATCTTTTTTCTCTTTTGAATAGATCATTTCCTGGATACTTTATATGGAACTTGTATCACCTTTAAAATGAGAAAAATACAACTGGTAGTGTAGCTCAATGGAAGAGCACTTACCTAGCATAGACAAAGCCCTGGGTTCAACCTTCAACCCCAGAACTACAAATATAATTAAGCAATTAGGTAATTAGAGTAAAACAACAAAGTATTTTCAATTTGAAAGTTTTCAGCTTAATTTTAATTATGTTCTAAAATCTAGGTGCCAGTGATTGTATATAGATTCCCTTCTTGAATATTTGTATATAGATTCCCTTCTTGAATAAACATGACATTTGAAATACGCTGTAAAAATCAGTGTTAATAAAATTTTTTTCTCTATAAGTTTAATGTAACACAATTCTTGGCACAAAACAGGTTCTCCATTAGATGTTCATTTAGCCATTCTTCAGTTGAGCTACATTTCTTTCAATGTATGCATGCAAAATTAGAATACAGTATTTTTGAAGGAATATAATATTATCATATGCATGCTTCCTTTTTTCCATATATTTTTATTGTAATTAATAGAAGGGTTACATTATATTCACCAGATGGAGGGTACATTACTTCACATACATTGATACCCTTTCTCATGCCTTGGTCCCCGCCCCTCATCTTGTTTTCCCCCCTTCTCTATCTGATTTCAAATGACCAAATACGCGTATATCCAGTATATCACATAACAAGGTGAAATACTGTAACAATATAAGATAACCAAGTGACAGCAAAAGAGATGAGAGATAACATAGTACATTAAGGATAACAGTCACTCATTATATGGCTTTTGTTTCTATATCCTGGAGGTCCTTTCATTTAGCATTTACTATATGGCCTTAAAACAAAGGGGTTTTTTTGTTATGCAGTACTGAGATTTGAACTCAGGGCCTCAGACTTGCTAAGCAAGTGTTCTACCACTGAAGTCATACCTCCAGCCCAAGAAGTATGAAGAATGGGGATTGATCTCCACTCTGACCCTAAGAAAGGCAGACGCCGGTATCTGGGCTGCAGCTAAGAGCTGGTGTCAATGGCTATTGTCACCAGAGTCATTGGCACATACTGCGTGATGCTTTACAGTTTCCAAACAGGATCCATCTCAGCCACTCTTCCCACTAGATCTCCCAACTGCTAGGAAACAGTATTGTTCGCTCTTATTTTGCAGGGAACGAGAAAAAATAAATACTAAGTCTCAGAAAGTTCCCATTTGGGACTTACCCGTGATCATGAAACCAGTTAAGTGGCAGGAGTGATTTATGATGCCTAGTGATTCATTGTAGGAAACATCAGGAATGAGAGCCCAGGGAACCCAGAGGGAACCCCCCTGCCAAATCTTCCACCCCTAGCCAGGACCACCACAGCACTTGAAGGGGAAGCCAGCCTGGAAGTCAGTCCTTCTGTAGCTACACCCCTCTGGCATGCTACACACACTTGCTGGCAATGGGAGTCCAGCCCTTCCCCAGACACAGCCAGGGCAGGTTGCAGGTCCAGCCCCCCACTGGCCTCACCTGCTCCCTGCCACACAATGCCCCCTTTTCTCTAGTGCCCCCTCTCCAGGTCTCAGTTAAATTAGCCACTGGTTCTCCACCTCAGAAGCCGGGTTTGGGGGGCTGGGGGCTTGTCCCTAAACTGCCCTGTGTCCTGTACTGGCTAACAAGGATCCACCCACCACACATTGGCCCAACGTCAGTTTCATGACAAAGATAGATGGATTTCTTCCCCCCCTCCCCCCCAACCCCATCCTGGGGCTTGGATTCTGGGCCTGGACTCTGTCCCTTGAGCTCTTCAGCTCAAGGCTACCACTGTAGCTTTTGAGCCACAGTGGCCACTTCCACTTTTCTAGTGATTAATTGGAAATATGAGTCTCAAGGTCTTTAGTACCGGGGCTGGCTTTGAACAGAGATCTTGAGATCTCAGCCTCCTGAGTAGCTAGGATTACAGGCATGAGCCACCATGCCCAGCCATTGACAGATGGATTTCTTTGAAAGTTGGTGAATTCACAAACTAGTTTAGGTTTGTTTCATGAGAAAGAAATCACACACACACACACACACACACACACACACACACACACACACACACAGAATAGTGAGCCAAAACCTTGCTGCCCTGTGGTAGAAAGATCCGGAATCAAAGACCAGGGGTGACATCTGAGTCTCCCTTTGACCAGCCGGGAGGTGTTAGGCAGATCATTGCCTGTTTGAGTCTGTCGTCATGGTCATAAACTAAAAGTCATAGAAAAATGTACATTGAAGAAATGATGAGAAAATGCAAACCAAATGACCAGGAAATTTAGAGATCTGGGTGTAATTGGAGCCAAATGAATCTCCCTTCAGAGGATGCCTTCTAACCCCTCCTGTGACTGCCCATCAGAAGCCAGCCTCTGACCTGCGCCCTCCTTACAGAAAGAATAGGCACTGCTTGTCTTTCAACGATAGACGTGGAGTTTCATGAAGTACAGTCTGCGCCTCCAGCTTCCTGGAAAAGGGAGAAACAGCAGACAGATGCTACCACAAACTGGTGGAAGCAAGCCCTTATGATCCATTCGTGGACCAAATTGGTCATATTCCTACAATTAAGGGACTTGGGGCTGGACCATGGGAATCTCCAGTCTCAGATTATGAGTCCTGTGCCTAAGGGACCATAGACCATATGGTTACTTTTAGAGCACAAGTTTGGAGACCCAGAGACCTGAGTTTTAACCCTGAATCCCCAGCTACAAGAGCTTAAGCCAAGAATGTTTAACTTTGCTGTGCCTCAGTTTCTCCATATTTTAGACTTCCTTCCATCTAGTTATTGGAATTCTTGAAGAAAGAGGGAGAGAATGGCAGGAAAGGCCAGATGGAGAATCAAGTATGTTTATTGCCCAAGATCAACCCCCATTCATCTTCCAGGGGGATTCTTTTGAAATATTATCTGAGCCCCCCCCATGTTCCCTCATTGCTAAGAAATGCAAAGTCTGTAATGTGAAACACAAGTCTCTCTTCATCCATACTTACCATGTCCCACCAGCCACTTTCTCAACACTGCTCTAACCATGACCTATCTTTGTCTCCTCAGATTGTGTCACCTTCCCGCTTGGCAAGTGCTTTCCATTGCTCCTTCTTTGAGGCCCTCCTTCCATTTCTCACTTGTTCCATTCCCAGCTCTCAGCCTCCTTAGCTTCTCTTCCTCAAAATGTGAATGATTTTTCTTTTCTGAATAAGCAATACATTCGTATGATTCAAACTCCCAAAGGCACAGAGTGGAATAGAGTGAAAAGTCTCCTTTCCTGCCCATGTCTCCAGCCTCCTGGGTTTTGGTTCTACTCCCCCAGGGGCAGCTACTGTCCAGAGATCTTTGTCTTTTTAGAGGAGAGATATAGATGCAAGTACACATATATGAACACACACACACACGCACACACACACACACACACACACGCACGCACACACTTATTTCCTTTATTCTATTGTGTACCTTTTTCCTTGAAAAATATATTGGAGCACAATGCATATTGGTGCATAAAGGTATTCCCTTTTACTTCTTAATTTTTCTTATAATGACTAAGTTTAATTCATTTTTTATAATCCAATTGTGACTTAGTCAATCCCCTAGTGATGGACCTTTAGATTAACTCTCATCTTTGGGAATAAATGCTTTTGCTACTAGGCACCTGTAGCTCATACCTATAATCCTAGCTACTTAGGAGGCTAAAACAACAGAATCAAGGCTCAAAACCAGTCATAGCAGACAAGTCTATGAAGGCTTTTATCTCCAATTAATGAACAAAAAGCTGGAAGTAGAGGTGTGGCTCAAGTGGTAGAGTACCAGTCTTGAACAAAAAAGACCAAGTGAGAGCAAAAAGGTCTGAGTGCAAGCCCTAGTACCAACTCACACACATGCACACACACACACACACACACACACACACACACACACGACTTTGCTGGACAATCTTGTACATGGACCACAGGCTTGTATACACAGAAGTGATATGTATTTCTAAAGGCAAAGTGCTGGGTACATGCCATGCTCCATACATGTCACATCTCCAAGGAGCCAGACTGACTTCACTGTAGACCCTCCAGTACCTTTCAGCTGCCTCAACCCAGTACACAGACCCAGACAACATGGTGGGGGAGGGGGATGTACAGAAGATGGGACCTCACTCGGGTCATTTCCACAAACGCCATGCTCCTTGGGAGTGAGAGCAAGGTTCCTTTTGTGTGTAGTTGGTATTAGAACAATCTGTATTCCTTTTGTGAACTGCTTGTTCTTATCCTGTGGCCTGATTTCTATTAGGTTGTTTGTTTTTCTTAATGGTTTGTAGGAGCTCTTTATTTACCAGGGAAATCAATCTTGTGCTATGACTTGAATTGTAAATATTCTTGGTCCTTTGGTAGAAGGCTTCTTAAAGAAGGTAATGCTTGAAGAGAATTTGGTACTTTCCTTCAGCTAGGTGACTGCTGAATGAATTGATAGATAGGTGAATGGACTAATGAAAGAGTGATTGGGTAAATGGATGGATAAACAGGTGAGTGAATGAGTATATGGATAAATGATTGATTGAATTAATAGTTGAATAGATGGATGGATGGATGGATGGATGGATGGATGGATGGATGGATGGATGGATATTTGAATAAATGGATGAATGGATGGATGAGTTAGTGAGTGTATGAATAAATGGATGAATGAGTAAATGGATAGACAAGTGAATGAGTAAGCAGATGAATGACTGGAAGAATGAGTGAATGAATGGATAGATGAGTGGATGAACAGATGGATGCACGCATGCATTCATGGAAGAATGAAATGAGAATTATCCTGCCTAGCTTTCCAGTTAGCCAGGTAGCCAAATCTGAAGGCCTTCTCTCAGCCAGAACACATGGATAGAATAGGTATTTCTTAGGCTGAAATGAGATTCCCCACCTGGGCTTTGGGCCTGCTGAGCCTTTCCCTTTCTCACACTGTACCTCTTCCCTGGACATGGCTGAGCTCCGCCAAAGTTTCACAGGGCAGGAGAGCAAAGCTGCAGCCCCCATGACAGAATTTCTCTCTCTTGTCAGCCTGTCCAAAACAGAGGATTTATTACCTCATTCACTTTACACAAAACCTGTTTGGGGAGACTTTTACGATGGAGGAATAAGGGATAAAGTGAGAGAGGAGACGTGGCCGGGAGAATGGGGCCTGTAATAAATAATGTCACAGGAAAGCATTTCTGCAGGAGGCTGAGTGAGGCTCTGGACACTTCTAGTCTCTGGGGCAACCTTGCTCCCTGATGGCAGAGTCACTTATCAATGTGCATGGGATGAGATGGATGGATGGATGGATGGATTGATGGATGGATGGATGGATGGATGAGATGGATGAGATGGATGGATGGGTGAGAGACCCAAGGTGAGATGGGTCTAATTGCACAAAAAAAGAAGGGGACTGGTCTCTTGATCTTCCTTAAGCCCCCAATTGTCTACATCATCCCTGTGCTCCTGTCATACAGGGAAAGGAATGATCTCTTCTCCCTGTAGTTCCAGCTGCTGTCTCTGCCAGCTCTGCCTTCTCCTGGAATCACTCACCACTAGCAACAGTCATTGTTGGTTTCCTTCATATGCTATGCTAGGGAAGCTCCTGGGCTCTCTTGCCCCCAAGAAGGAAAGAGAACATGATAATGGAAGCCAGTCCTGCCGAAGCAATCCCCATGTGCTTGGCTCTGGGCTCTGTGCCATGTGTGCATGTTCCTGCAAGGCTACTGGCATCTCACAGGTTCATCCTGGTTGGTATCCCCACCTTACAAGGTCCTAGCCAGCATCCAAATACAGACACTCCGCTTTACAGCTCATCCACTGCCCAACAGGCATCACAACTGAAGAACAGCCCTTGAAATGTGGGCACTGAGGGCACTCATTCCTGGGCAGGTTTCTCCAGCCAGGGCCTAGGAGAAGCCTCCACACAGGAGGCATAGGCGCAGTTCTGGAAAGAGCCTGGAAAAGAGATAAGGACAGGAGCCTTTGAGACAGTAGTGGAATGAGGTCTGGAAGTGGCAGCAGATAGCACGGAAGGAGGTGGGATATAGGCATGCCTAGACAGGCATGGACACACATATGGGCAGGAATGGGCCTGAGCAGGCATAGGCTGGGCATGGACAGGCGGGAACATGAGTGAGTAGATGTGGGTAGGCTGAGAACAGACAGGCATATGCAGCCACAAGTAGGCAGGCACAGATGTGGGCAGGTGTGGGCTTCCCTTCCTGTCTCCCTTCGGAGCTTCTTTCCTCCTTAATGCCAGCCTCTGTTCACCATCTTCCTCAATTCCTCCTCACCTTTCTGCAGTCATCATTTTCTGTCTCTCCCACTCATCATCTCTTCCCCTTCACTCACTCGTCAAGCCCTCCCTGAACCTGGTTGCATGGCAGGGCTGCATGGGCCCCTGGGAACAGGGCCATTAATAAGGCGCATGAATAAATCACAGTGGCTTCTGAAGAGAAGAGCTGCTCTGAGTGCTGCAACCAAGTGGTGGGGGTGTGCAGAGCGGGGAGGAGATGAGGCTGGGGAGGGAGAGGGAGGTGACCACAGGGTTAAGAAGCTGCTCAGGGAGGCACCTAGACTCCGCTGACCATGAAGAGTCACAGACAATAGCGTAAAAGGGCAGGAGTCCTATCAGCAAAACGCACTGCCCAGCACATAGAGCAGGCTGTGCCAGAAGCTTTGTGTCTCCTGAGGGACACAACTGAGTCCCCAGAGCCTGAAGGACCTTGAGCATCCTTTCTCAGCATGGAGTGTTTTTTGATGGCAGACTACAGGTGTGCTGTGATTAAAAGAAGGTGCTAGAAAGATTCACGTAGTCCTAGACTCTCAATCCTCCCCTGTTAGCCCTGCTTTTCTCTATGGCACCATCACCAGCAGTATCTATCATTACTAGATTGAATTGTGTGAATTAAACCTTTTTGCCTGACACAATAGTGGCTATTAGCAAGCTCGTGTCATTTGACCTAGTATTCTATCTATGGCAGATCCCTCTGCCTCCTTTTTCTTCATGAGTTCCACAGAGAGAAGAATTTCTTTTTAATGCTAGGCCCCCGTGACTCACACCTATAATGTAATCTTCTACTCAGAAGACTGAAATCTGAACATTGAAATTTAAAGCCAACTTGGGAAGAAAAGTTTGAGAGACTTAAATCTTCAATTAACCGGAAGAAAAGCTAGAAATGGAACTGTGGTTTAAGAGGTAGAGCACCCAGCTCTGAGGAAAATTATTAAGGAACAGCTGGGCCCTGGTAATTTATGCCTGTAACCCTACCTACTGAGGAGGCAGAGATCTAGCAATTGTTGTTTGAAGCCAACCCAAGTAGGAAAGTCTATGAAGCATTGATCTCCAATTAACAAGCAGGAAAGCCAGAAAGTAGAGCTGTGTATCAAGTGGTAGAGTTCTAGTCTTAAGAAAGGAAAAAAAGGGGGCCCCTCAGGGACAGCCCACAGTTCAAGCCCCAGGATCAGCACACACACACACACACACACACACACACACACACACACACACATTGTTAAGGGACAGTAACCAGGTCCTGCATGCAAGCCCTAGTACTGGCACAAAGAATAAAAAGGATTTTGTTTTTAGTATGTCTTGTGCATTACTGGATCTTTTGCCAAGCATAGATACCAACTCAACAACTGTTTGCTGAATGATTAATGGCTTGATAGTTTGAGTGAATGAGTGAAGGAGAGAAGGAAGCAAGCAAGGGAGGGAAGGAGATAGGGAGGGAGGAACAGAAGGTCTACGGAGAGAGAACAGCAGTTCAACCTCCCCTTTCGATTCCAGGAGGACAGAGATCTTTGTCACAGTACAGAAGGCATCAGCTTATTCTCCTCTGTCTTTGAGGGTTCTCCACTTCAGAGCACTGGTTTCTTTGTCACAGGGGGAGTCAAGGTATATGCCTTGAGTGCCTAACATTAGGATGACCAGACCCAATTTGGGGAACAGGCATCGCTCCCAGGCATGGCATGCAGTAACTGCCCTGCACGTGCCATCCCATCTTCTCTGACTGCTTTAGACACTGGGTCCACAGTATCAAGATGTTTGAAAATGTGAATACTGACATATTATGAAGTTGACCTCTCCCTCCAAAAAAATCTACCCAGATAAGTAACCCTGAGTCGAGTCTCTTGGGTTCCCTCTGCTTTGGCCACTCCCAGCTCAAAATCCTATAGTGGGTGTCTCCCCTCAGTGAATGGGCAGCCTTCCAGATTCTTCCAGCCCTCTTACTCTAGGGGAACAGCCCCAAGCTTTCATTCTGTCCACGCTAGTGTCTCACTTTGGTGACAAGGTAAGAAGTGTCCCCACAGCCAGCTCCGGCCATAGCCCCGCCCCACCCTCACCCACGGCCTCCTGGAGTCAGTTTCCAACATGCAGATGGGGTGACCTCTGTCACAGGGCCATCTCCCGTGTCATGTGCCCTGAAGACCCCCATCTTTGGGACTGCTCTAGGTTCCAGATTGTGACACCAATATGGATACAAAAATATTTTGGCTTACCCCTAAATCAACAACAACCAAAATTTGGAGTTTGGGCTACTTTTCCAGAGTTCCCAGTCTCCACTCACTCTCTTGATCTGCGCCACAGCTGTTGTGAAATCCAGTCGGTGAGATACCAAGAAGCCACATTTTGAGAGGTCAAATTGGGAGTCTTTATTATAAATCCCAAATCTTCAAGTGGATTCCTGTCACAAAGATCTGCAGCCCTGGGAAAACACTTAACACCATTAGAAAACTGAGCCATGAGAGCAGGGGAGGAAAGACAGAGCAGAAAGACAATTCCAGCCAACCAGTTGAACCCCAATAGAGAAGAGAAGTGGGACATCGTGTTGACAGGAGGAGAGCCAGGAGACAAGAGACATGGGAGACACAGCACACAAGGACTAGTGTGCTGGTGCCTAAGCTGGTTTGGGCCTACATCGTGCCAGAGACAGGGGGCAGGGTCACAGGAAACTCGAGAGTCCCCCAAGTTCAAGACACAGGAGTGACAGACCCAGTAACCTATTGTCCAAGTCTCTGCCCCTGCCTCTCAGAATTCAGGCACACCCATCACCCGGGAGATGGGACTTCCCTTTCCTCCACCATGAAGACAAGAGGGTGCCAGTTAGACTCAGTTCTTTAGTCATTACATGGCCAAGATGGCACTGGTTAGATGCAGCATTCCCACTTCACTCTCACCAGGCCTCGCCTCCCTGGGCTGAGACCTGCAAAAGTTTGGGGATCAAATCTAACGATGAAGCAAAAAAACAAGGAAAGGTTTGGAGATGGCTCAGAGTTAGAAGATGGGGGTAGAAGGAGGACCTGGAAATAAAGACCAACAGTTATCATTTTGAAGCAAGGACTTGGATACAGACAAATCGAAATGTTTCTTTATCCACCCCGAGCCTCCTTTATGCCTTCTGTAAGACTCTGATTTAGGCAAAGCTTCAGCAGACAGAAAAAGGAGGTGCCCCCTTACTTATCCTAAAAAGAGGTTATACCAGTGTAACCTCATTACACAGACTAGAAAGTTAAGGCACCAGGAGTAAAATACACCTGCTCAGGATGACTCAGTTTAGCAAGATCCAAAGCTAGGTGCCTAGACTCCTGATGTAGGTCACTTTGACAACCCAGGACTGAGGCATCCTTAGGGACAGGAATGATAGTTACGTAGGAGAATCTGCTGGGAGTTGACATTTTTTCTGCACCCCGCCCTCCCCCCGCCCGGCCACCCTCCCTTATCCTGGGCACTGTCTTTATTCTTCTTGTTGCTCAAGGCTACCATTCTACCACTTTCTGTTTATGCGGTGTTTGAGGAATCCAACTCAGGGCTTCATGTATGCTAGGCACTCTACCGCTAAGCCATATTCCCAGCCCAGGGGAGTTGACATTCTTAAGGGCAAAGATTGCAAAGATCCAGGGAGCCAGACCCCTGGCAGGAAGGCAAACTCCTGGTATCCCAGACAAATGTAGCAGATCACCTGCTCCAGCAGGCAGTATCTTTGGTGACAGTGACAGCTCCCATCTAGCCAGATTAGGATGTCTTGCTGACCAATGAGGCTGCCAGGGCACCAAAAATCTATCCAAATCCCATGTGTGAAACAGCCTACCTAGCCAGCCTTGGGTCATCAAGGTAGTATGCTCTCCTGTCCATCAGGCAGATTTATTACAAGCAGCAGCAGGAGCCCATCAGAGCGGGCTCAGCAGCCCCCATCGATTCCATCGGGAGGCAGGCAGAAGTCAGAATATATGTAAGGTCATTCAGAGATGGGAAAGGGAAAAAAATCACTCACAGCACTCCCAAAATAGCCCATCTCCGCTTTACAGCAATTGCCACCTTCTTGGCCCTAAATCACATTCTGCAACGAGAAGCAAACTCAATCTTCTCGCTCCCAAGTTTTGCTTTTTATGAGATGGACAATAAATTGGGGTACGTTCAAAGAAAAGGCATCAAAGGTCACCAGAATGGAGACATGCCCATGTGACCCAGAGGGGTGGGAGGAGAGGCGATGAGGAGTGGACAAAGGTGACTTGCGTTGGGAGGGGGGTCTCATAGAGGAACGGCTGCCCTGAGTACTGAGTACTGTTTCCATGTACCAGGAACACACAAGCTGCCCTTCGCTGGTTGGCTCACACTCAGCTCCTTTTTCTGTGCAGACGGTGAGAACTGTCTGTCTGGACACAGGGAGCTTCCGGATGTCAGTGAGCCTCATCAGCATGTCAGGGAACGGTCTGAAGATAGCAGGTACTTAAACGCTACCATCCCACTAAGGGATGGCGTTTGTCCCCTCTAGGGCTCCTCTTGATTCACTGAGGCAGGGCCTCTCCACCTGGGCACTAATATAGGGCAAAAACATACTTCACCGAGGGGTCTGTCTTCTATGTGCTAGGATATTTTAAAGAGTGGGATGCGAGCCGCACCCACGAATCAAGACAATCAAATACATCTTGAGAAAGACAGGCATCGTGATCGATTCTTGTCATCATAGCTACTCCAGAGGCAGAGATAAGAGGATTGTAGTCCAAGGCCAGCCAGAACAAAAGTGCAAGACTATATCCGAAAAGCAGCTAACGTAAAAAGGGCCACGGGTGTGGCTCAAGTGGTAGAATACCTGCCTAACCACTAAACTGCAAGGCTCCAACTTCAAAGCCCAGCACTACGGTACCAAAAACAGTTTTGTTTTTAAGTCTTGAGAATTTACCAAATGTCTACTAGAGATAAAACCACCCACTCAGAACCTCAGCATGTGTTCTGCTGGGATCTCTGACATGTGAGGCTGGCCTGCCACCCTCCCCAGCTCTAGGCCTCTCTGCCAAGCTCCCTGTTCTTCCCACAGGGCCATCTCCCTGCCTAGCATTGTTCCTTGGATGGCTTTTCAAATGCATCAAGCCAGTAATTGAAGGTAGAGTCACACACACACACACACACACACACACACACACACACACACACACACGCACGCACACATTTTGACTACACAGCAAAAGTCTTTCGCAATGGCTATCAACCCCATTGCTGTTTGCCTGTGTGACCCAGAGCATAATACATGCAGGAATCTCATCCGGAAATAACAATCCTCTCCTGGGGCTGTGGTAGGAACAAAATGATCCAACCTAAGAGAAGGCATGTGTGGGCTCGTTTGTCTGCCTAGTGATGAGACTTGAATAGATGGTTACGTACAAATCCTGATCCACATGACCATATGACGTAGGCAAGTGAAATGCTGCATTTTAACCCAAGAGATGTCATTGGTTGGCATGTGATTGGCTGGCACACAGGTAGTTCTGTTAAAGAATAAAGAGGGATGAATGGGTGAAAAGAGGTAGCCTCTGATCTCCCACAAGTGATGGAATTTGTCAGCTCAGCAGAGCCTGCCAGTTCTCCTTGCCATCCCTGCAGCAGCACAGGCAGGCCTGTGCGTAGCAGGTTTTTGTAAAGTCCTGCAGATTAAACACCAGCAGAGAAAGATAATTCCTCTCCTGTCTTTCTGAACAAGGAGGAAGGAGGAGGCAGTGCCGTTTGGATTATAATAAGCACTGACTTCAAAAGGCCCCCAATGCTAGGAAATCACAGTCACCTGCCCCTACAGGGGTGTGAAACCACCAGGGCTTGGGGACACCACTCCACAGGACAAATTTAATTGCCTGTTGTTTCACACATTCCAAGGAATGAGGCAGCAGAGTGGAATCCAGTGTGCATCAAAGCCAATTCTGAGATTGTATCCCATTCCTTTGATGAAACAGTTGTGGTACCGCCAACATCGCATCAGGACCTGCAAAAGGCCACCCAGACCTCCCTAAGGGTACAGCCCACCAGGAACATTGGCTAAGGGAATTTTCTGGCTGTGTGCTTACGCAAATGGATTTAACCCCTGGGGGTCCAAGGATGCTGATGGCCTCCAATTTGCTGAGGAACCACTAAGCAAATCCCTTCTCTCTGTGCCACAGGGACATGAGGGGTTGGCCTACATGATGTCAATGTCTTTTGCACACTCATATCCTTTAGGTGGACTCATCCAGATTGATGTGTGTATATAGAGACATGTGTGAGAGTGTATGCACATGTGTGCACTTGGTGTGCACCTGCTGGAGTATTCGACGTGTACATGTATGCATGAATGTGTGCTTGCAGAATGTATGTACATACGTGTACACGTGTCGTGTATATCTAAGCATATGTACATGTGTGTTTATGTACTTGTGGGCATTGCTTTGGGAAGTATGTGAGCACATGTATGTTCATGCATGTGTTTGTGTTACTCTGTGCACGTGCATGTGTTGCATGCATGTTCTTATGTGCATTGTATTGGTGTGTGTATGTGAGCATGTATTCATGCATGTATATATGTAAGTATGGGCACTGCTCATGTACATTGTGTACACATACATAGACATGTAGGTGATATCGGTGTGTGTGACTGTATATGCTAGTCTGCGTGTGTGCATGTGAGCACTGGTGTTTGCAATATCTTTCAACGTCTCCCCTGAGACAGCAGTCGTACACAAAGACCATTGACAAGTTCACTTCTGGCTTTCCTGCCTTCAAAAACAAATCAACACCCAGAGAAAAGCATGGCATGTCAACCATGCAAAAGTATGCCTGGGGAGGGTTACAGCCCCGAAAGGAGAACAGACATGTGTGCATCGCTGTATGGAAAATACCACGCTTGACTTCCCTTTACAAAACCATGTGTCTCCTTTACCAAGGAAAACCTGACGTGCCCACTAATAAACAAAGCTATCAGACCTTTTTTCATGAATAATTACTTCTGATAACTGTATGGATAGATCAAGAGAGAATCAATTTGTTTTGCTACAGCAAAAAAAAAAAGTTGGCTTAAATAAACAGGAATATTTACCAAAAAGGAAGATAATCTCTTTACGTCAGGCAAATAATAAAATCGTTTGAAAAAAATCTATTGTTCTCTTCATCATCACTTTCTCAGTCAGTCTGCTGGGCCCTTATTACTATTTCAGTATATATATATGCATATATATGTATATATAATTGACCAAAAATTAATTTATCAGTTAATTACATGGTCTCATTCTGTGTCTAGAACCTCCCAGTGAACTCCATCAAACTCATGACCTAAGCCCCCAGCATGGCCTTGGTGTTTTTTCCCTTTCTTCCTCCTTTTAATTTCAGACCCTGTAAGCACTCTACTCTACCACATGAGCTACCCTCAAGTCTTTTTTTTCCCCCTTTCTATTTTAGTCTGTTTTTCATAGAGGGTTTCTCCCCTTTCCTTGGCTGGTGTCAGTCCAACATCCTCATCTCCTCACTCTGAGTAGCCAAGATGCCAGCCCTCCCTGCATTTTGTTTCTTTTTATTTGTTTAGCCAGTGGTGGGACTTGAACTTAAGGCTTTATGTTCTTGCTTGGCTTTTTTCGCTTAAGGATGGCACTCTACCACTTGAACCATAGCTCCACTTCTGGATTTTTGCTGGCTAATTGAGATGAAAGTCACAGACTTTTCTGACTAGGCTGGCTTTGAATCATGATCCTCAGATCTCAGCCTCATGAGTGGGCTAGGATTACAGGTGCGAGCCACCAGTACCAGGCTCTTTTCTGTTTTTGAAATTGAGTCTTGCTAACCTTTTGCCCAGGCCCATTCTCTACCTCCTTGAAGCTGAGCCAGCTGCGCTTTCCCCTCTGTCAATCCCTCTGGATAGCAAATGTTTGCACTCTGTCCCCAGTCTCAGGTGTTAATAGAGAGACAATAAGGACAGGTTGTTTCCAAGGAAACCAAACAAACAGCCCCCGCATCACTAACCAGGCTCAGTACCTGGCACGGGACACTGGCGGGCTGTCACAGGCCTCACTGCAATGACCAAAGGGCTCCAAGATGGTGGAATAAAGCACTAGGGCACTGAGAAGCCATAGCTTCTCGGGAGATGGTGAAACAACCTCAAGGTGGGGTTCCTGGCAGGGCCACTACGAATGCCACCCCAAACCCGGGCAACTGGTCTGGCTACTGCTGGTGCCAAGGCGGAGGGGAGGATGTACCTGAACCAAAGCCAGGTGAGGGATTGGTCTTGCAGTGGAAGCAGGGAGGGGAGGCTGGGTTGAGCCCTCCCTCCAGATAGCAGAGACTTGAAGGGCTCAGAGTCAGGAGTGGGAAAAACGGCTGGCTTTACCATATGCTAAGCAAACCATGGACGGGCATTGGCCATTTGCCCTGGGTGCAGAGGCTCCTTGGCCTGGCTCACCTCTGAACACTAGCAATTCTGAGGTGGCTAGCAGGCATTAAGCACTCAGTCTGCACCTGTTGAATGTCTGAGCAAGCCAGGGATTGGGTGAGTAAATGTGCCAGGAACCAGAGTACAAGAAGATCCACCTGCAGTTTGTTTCTGGTATCTTCCTCAGTTTCCTCGCAAACCAGAAGTTTCCCAAGAGTAGAATCTGTTTGTGCACATATGTGTGAGCATATGTGTGTGTGTGTGTGTGTGTGTGTGTATCACTGCTAGGGCTTGAACTCAGGGCCTGGGCACTGTCCCTTAGCTTTTTCTACTCTAGCCTGGTGCTCTACCCTTTGAGCAAAGTTCCACTTCCAGTTTTTTTTTCAGGCTAATTGAAGTTAAGAATACCTTAGATTTGCATGCCCTAAACTGGCTTTGAACCAGAATTATCAGATCAGGTTTAAAGGAGTGAGCCACCAGAACCCAGCTCCAGAGCTATTTCTTAAGAACAGGTAAAGAGAAGAGCCCCCTGACCCCCACCCAGAAAACAGGAGTTGTCTTCTTTTTATCACTTTGGCTATAAAACATTAAATGACCTTTCAGTGTGTTTCACAGATCTGAGGGAACAGCCTGGCACCCCCCATCCCCCATGACAGAGTGTTGTATCACCATGAGCCCTTCATTTCTGCAGTTCAGAGTGTGACAGAATCTCCTGCCCCTCTCATGGGCCACACTGTGCCTACCCTACCATGATCCTCTCTCAAGTTCCAGTGTGTGCCTTGGTCTCTCCTTCAGGAAAGTATCCTTCTCACATAAACCTCCTCTAGACTCTAAGGGAGCCTAGAAGGCCCATTTCCCTCCCTGGGCTAGCTTGCTCCTCTTTCCCTTTCATCCAGAAGTGTACGAACTTGTCAATTGAAGGATGGAAATGTGTACACTTGTCAATCAAAGGATAAGCTTGCAGGCCTGCCAGGAATCCATGCCGAGAGGAGGTTAGAGATAGAGCCCAGCCCAGTCCTTGAAACCTCTTTTGAGGTTTCAAGAGAGATGAGGTCCTTTCTTCCTGCCCAGCAGAGTGTCCCATGGTGTCCATGGGGACTATAGGGAGCCATGACACAGAAAAGAATAATGGAAACCTCAGGGTAGCGTGCCAATAGGACTGGGATCCTAGCCGAGGAGTCCAATCCAATTCAAAAGAGTGAGGCCAACGCCACAGGGGCAGAGGGAATGTGTAACACCCTTTGTCGGGTAAGTGCTGGGAACAGCAGGACATTACATGGACAGGGGACTTCATCAATATGTCTGTGGAGAAAGATCTGGAAGCAGCCCTTCTGAAGCCATGACTGGTCTCAGGGAACAATTGTCTACAAAGAGCACACAAGCACTTCTGTGGAGAAACCATTTGCTTTGGAAGCAAACGTGTGAGGTTGGAGCATCACCTGCATCACAAAGCAAATGACAAGGACTTTGGCCCAAAGTCTTAACAACAGCAGGAATATTACAATATGGTTGTCGAATGGGTCTCCTTTGTCTTTCTGAGCCTTTGTCCCCTCTCCTGTAAATTTCTCACATTGCAAATGTCATTTGTAATGCACTTGGAACATGGTGGCAGCTCCACAGGTGATGTTGTCTATGTGTATGTGTGTGTGCATGTGTGTGTATGCATGTATATATGTATGTATGTATGTAGGTATGTATGTATGTATTTATGTGCCAGTCCTGGCACTTGAACTCAGGACCTGAGCTTTTTTGTTCACGGTTAAGCAATCTACCTCCACTTCCAGCCTTTTGGTGGTTAATTGGAGATAAGAGTTTCACAGATTTTCCTGCTCAGGCTAGTTTCAAACTGTGATCCTCAGATCTCGGCCTCCTAAATAGCTGGTATTGCAGACATCAATCATCAGTACTTGAATTTCTACTGGATTTGTGATTCTTTATCCTTCCTGGGCAAAGAAAGATACCCATGATAGAAATCAGACTCTAAGAGAGAGGTAGCAGCTGATAAAACATGTAGACCAGAGTCCTTTGGCATTGGTAGCATTTTGCTTCCTGTGGTGGGTCCAGGCCACCTGTGGTCAGTATTGTAAACCATCTACAGAGGATTTAATCGCTGGCCTGGAATCCCAGAGCAAGTGAGAGCCAGGCCAGACAAGGGCCAGGTGCTCTGCCTCCCAGCCCAAGGCTCACCAAGGCTTCGCTGGTAAAAAGCCCAAGACAGCTTGGTGACAGGGTGCTAGGGCACTGTCTTCTACCTGGCCACTCCTTTGGGGACTACAGGATCTTGGCAGGCAAGACCAGGAGGCTGATGGGCAAGCATCCTTAAAAGACTATGTCTGAGCTGAGAAGCGTTCTCCATCTTGGCTATGGCTGAGGCTTCTTCTAGTTTCTAAGACAGCGAGGCAGCCCCTGGCAACTCCAGGTCCTGGTAGACAATGATATTGTACTCTCGTCACTGGGGTGAGAATTGGGGACAGGGGTCCATCCTCCAGGATGAGTCTGGTATAAAGTAGGATGGAGTAACACAGCTTAATTGGGTTTATCTAGGACCTCAGATGATAAGAAGGGAAATCAAGACAGAATACCCACCATATAGCTTAAATCAAGACATCTCAGTCACAGCTGAGTACTGGTGGCTCTGCCTATAATCCTAGGTACTCAGGAAGCTGATGTCTGAGAGTCCCAGTTCAAAGCCAGTCCAGGTAGAAAGGTCCATGAGACTCATCCTAAATAATCTGGAAGTAGTGGGGTATGGCTCAAGTGGTAGAGCACCAACTTTGTGCAAACAAAAACTAAGAGACAGCACCCAGCCCTTGAATTCATGCTCTAGTACCAGTTCATGTGCACACACACACACACACACACACACACACACACAACCTACCACTGTGTCTACTCCTCCTTTGTCACCACTACTCCAGCCATCTCATATCCTACATACCCTCCTCACTGTCTCTGTCCATCAAAATCTTTCTCTTTCTTCAGCACTTGGTTGAAATTCCTTCACCATCCTTGTCGCCAACAGTCCGCGTCAATCCTGCCATGTCCGTCGAGTGTCCCGAGGATGTCCTTGGGTTTGAGAACCAGGTTTGGATCAGTCTGGGCCCGTCTAGGCTATCCAGCCCATTGGAGATGCTGGATGGAGATTTCTGGAATGTATTTTTGTCAAAGGAAGAACTCACTTGGGTCCCAGAAAGAACTGTGCAATTGTTTTGAAAAGAAGGAGTGGAAATTATTGACCTTCAAAGCACATTTGAGCCGAGGGTGTGCCTGAAACAAAACACAGAAAAGGCAGTGGGGGCTGGGAGAGAGGCAGAAAGACCTTCCGACTTCGGGGACGCACCCAGGAGAACCATCTCCAGAGCCAGGAGGAGGAGCTGGGCAGGTGGGGTGGGAGCAGCACATACCCTGCCTTCAATCTCACCTCCCATGTGGATACGAGGCTGCCTTCCTCCCAGCCAGCTCCCCTGCTCAAAGAGCTCTGAGATCCCACAGGGAGGCAGGATTGGAACAGGGCTCCAGCTAGACAGGCCAGCAAAATGGTGGGTGCATAAAGGAAGAGGAGGAGCAGGAGGAGGAGGAAGAGGAGGAGAAGGATGAAGAAGAGGAGCAGGAGGAGGAGGAAGAGGAGGAGAAGGATGAAGAAGAGGAGCAGGAGGAGGAGGAAGAGGAGAAGGAGGAAGAGGAAGAGGAGGAGGAGGAGGAGGAGAAGGAGGAGGAGGAGGAGGAGGAGAAGGATGAAGAGGAGGAGGAGAAGGAGGAGGAGGAGGAGAAGGATGAAGAGGAGGAGAACAGTTGGCCTGCTGTGCTCAGCAGGTATCTCATCTGCTCTCTCCCCAGCCAACCATGCTGCCTGCCCAGCCTTGAGAAGGTCTGTTTGCAATTATAGCTTGTTTTGATTATTAGGTCAGAATATTCATCTCCATGGGCTTATGATAAGGGGCCAAAACACGATGGTGTTTCTCATTCCAGACTGAATCTCCATCGTGTGTGTGTGTGTGTGTGTGTGTGTGTGACTGTGCACGCACATGAGCGTGCACACATGTACCACATGCATTGCCTTTTCCTTATCTAACCAATGTTTATTTTCTGGCTCCTGGAAGGGTGGTTGCTGCAAGAGGCACTGGAAAAGCCATGCTGGGGTGGGAGGGCTTCATGGCTGGCTACTTTGGACCCCTGCCCCAGGGAGGAGACCACAGGAGCACATTTTTGGCTCATTCACCTGGAAGCTGCAACTAAAACAGGGTAGAAGAAGTGGAGAGAGTTGAGGCCGCCCTCAAAGCCCTGGTCTGGGAGGGACCTTAGGAACCAGCTCCCCAACTTAACCTCCACAGCAGCCCCAACCTAGTGGTCAGGCAGGCAGTTTCTGCTCCCAATCCCGCAGCAATAAAGAGCTCATCACCTCTCATAGGACATAGGTTCTCGAAGGGGAATTGCATCCTTCATGAATACCAGGAATTTGGGGGCTGCAAAGACATCTCAAGGTCAAATGTCTCCGCTTCTGGAACACACCAAGTACAATGCAGACTCAAGCTGAAGGGTGCGGCGCTCCTTGTGCAGACTGAGCATCCAGACAGACAAGAGTTCCACTTTCTTCATCTATGCACTGGCCATGCACAAAGGTTTGGCTGCTTCCCCACCGCCCCAGCTCCAGAACCTCAGTAAGGTCCCAGGGAGAAATACTGTCACAGGACACAAGGAAGTCACTTCCCTGCCCACCCCTGAATCCCATCTCTGTCTTCACCAGCCAAACAGTTTCCCAGTGGATCCACAGAGACCCAGGATCTCCGGACACTGAAAAAAGTCACTGTGCTCTATCCAAGAGTGGTCCCAAAGACAAGATGGCCTGACAGCTATAGGCTGAAGGGACACAGAGTCAAGAACAGGTAGAAAGAGACAATGGAGAGAAACAGGATGACAGAGACAGACTTAGACAGATACAAACAACAAGAGAGTCAGCTAGGAAGAGAAGGAAAGAACAGACATGACTAGAATGCAAAGGAAGAGTAAGAAAAAGACATGGTGACAAACACAAAGAGAATAAGAGACAAAACCAAGCAGACAGATACATTTTCATTTGACAGGCAGTACTGGGTTTGAACTCTATGACTCTACCATTAAGCCACACCTCCAGCTGAACAGAGATATAGAGAGCAGGGTCTCCTTCAGACCCCTGGAGAACTGGCAGACTTTTCTCAACTACCTCTACAGCATCAAGAAAACATGGAGGTCATCAAAGAAAGCAGGGCTGGTGAGAAGCCAGAGACCCAGCCACATTGCCTGGCAGAGGACCCAGGACCTACAGAATGGTGAACTTGAACTTGGCTTACACGGCATGGTAGCCATTTGGTAGCATCATCTTGGGGGATTGAAAGGAGGGCTATTTGTGCTTGCACATACCACAGGCCCACCCCAAACTATCCCCGATGAACAAGCCACGTGTTCCAAGTCCTTCTGTCCCCACGGCCTCCAGCTCTGGGTCTTCCATCCAGCCTCAGCAAAGTCCCAAGGCAACAGTGACACTGAACAGTGCTGAGGACAATGTACAGGTTGACTCTTCACTACCTCAAATCTTCCTTCCAAGTGCAGACTATGGTGTCCCCTTCTCCCTGCGTGGCCTGGATGGCCCAGGGGTCACTGTCAGCTCTCCAGTTGCTTAATGATACCTGACCAGCCCCACAACCTGCAGGCTGACTATGAACACTGCTGCTGCATGCCAGAGCTCAGCCTCACCTCATGACGGCTGAGTCTGGCTGATCCCAGGGCCTGGGATTTGTCCTGGAATTACAAGTTAAGTATCCTGTTCCTATGGTCTTTTCCTCTGATAGGCTGGCCTAGGCGTCTGGTCTCCATTATCAGACCTGGGTTCTCTGAGCTTGAGGCAGACAAAAATGTTCAAATTGAGCCCCTGCCTCTCCCAGAGCCCCTGAATTTCTAGTATTTATAAAAGATGCTACCAGGTGAACCCTGTGGGTCCAGATCTACAGCCTCAACACAGCCATGAATATGCTGTGCCCTGGTCCCGAGGAAAATAAACACCACAGCTAGGGACACCTCCCCTCCCAATGTCATTCTCCCTGCAGTGCCTAGCCGAGGCCCTCAGTGCCCCACCCCTCTTTGGCTGAACCAGAGTCTGGACAAAGCAGAGACTCAGTCAATGGAAATCCAATCGGAAAATATGTGCTCTTCCCATTGTTCCAAAAGATTGGATTGATTTAATAGGAATGCAATGCTTCCTAATGCGTGAACAATTATTATTGTTTTAAATTAGCAGGAGTAAAATTCCTCCATCTTTCTCCCCCTAAGCTACTACCAGCAAGGCCCCACTGTAAATTCACAGCACCCATGAGGAGCTAGACAAACAGCTAAAGAAGAAGAAGAAGCTGCAAGGAACTGAGCAACTAAAAACATCTCCAATCCATATTTTTCCCTTCAGGGAAGGGGGAGGGAACTCAAGAGGAGGGAGAGAGGTGAAGTTCCCCCCACACACACACACACCTTTCAATTTAAAAGAGAATCTTATAACTCTTTCCTGCTGCTCCTTCTAACTGCACTAGAAATGCCTGAGGTCTGAATGTTCAGCTGACTGAAAGAAGGTAACAGGAAATAAATGTAACTAAGCAAGGCCAGAAGCCAAGGCCCCGCCTATAATTCCAGCTACTGAGAAGACTGAGATCTGAGAATCATGGTTCCAAGCTAACGCAGGCAGGAAAGACTGTGAGACTCTTATTTCTGACCAGCAAAAAGCCAAGCATGGAAGTATAATTCAAGTGGGAAAGCATCAGCCTTAAGTGAGAAAGCTAAGGGACAATATCCAAACCATGAGTTCAAAGCCCCAGTACCAGCACACACTCATACACACACACACCCCACAAATTACATATATTATATAAATGTGTATCATACAGGCACCGTGTATATATTATGTATATGTGTATGTGTGTCAGAGAGAGAACAAGACGGCTGGGAAGTCATGGCCTATGCCAACCATATCACATGAATTTGATGCCCTGTACCTCAGTATGCGATCTATGCTGACCATCCCTAATCACAAAACCATCGGAGCTCCAGCCTCAGCCTGGCCCATGAACCTGGACAGCCCTGTCCCTACAGTGGGCCTCAATTTCCCCCCATGAATCCAGCTAGAAGGTTCTCAGAAGATAATGGCCCCCCTTTTGCATCATGTGTTCTCTCTACCCTCTGATGGGTGGTAATCCCCTCAGCCAAGCCAGTGCCATAGTCATAGAAGGGGTAGTAGTCAATTACATACCGGCTCCGGACCCCAAAGCAGACAGAGAAAGCGGGAGAGGCCGTGGGCAGCCTGAGCTGGAATCCTAGTCTGCACTGAGTTCTCTTGTGAACCCTGGCCCTGCCTGGACCCTGCAGGGGGTCCTTTTCTCACAACACATCCCATCCACTAGTTATTTGTGGTGATCACTTCCATGCCCCAGGGCCTGAGCCAGATTCGAATGCAACCAGGATCTTCAAGGCCCTTCTGTGTGTGGGGAGACCCTGACATGGGCCCAGCCCCTCCAAGGCAGCGTGGCCTCTGCCAGTGTAGCAGCAGCTCCATGGCATGAGCAGAGTGGAGTCTGATCTAACTGGCTCTGCCTGGAGACCTCAGGCTTCATCTGAGGTCTTTTCGAACTAGGGAACGAGCTTTGGCCAAGGGCATAACCGGAGACAAAGGGAATTTTCTCCTATTGGCTACAGGAACCACAGTGGGAAGAGTTAAGCAGAAATGGCCCACCTATGCGTGCATTACTAGGCAGTCTCCTTGAATGTAAGATTGGAATCAGAAGAACATGTGCCTGTTAGATGACAGCTGTAAACACCCTGGGAGAAAGGACGTTGATGGTCCCAGGAACATGGCTGTGGAATCTAAATGAGTTCCCTGACTGCCTAGCTCTGAGTGTCATCAAGCACACCTAGGTGTACAGAGAGACGTGTGAACCTACATACACAGCCCTGCTCCAGCCTCAGCAGAGCCACTCCTGGTAGTGTGCCACCTCTCTGCAAACACCACAAACATTCCCAGCTCTGGAACCTCCAGGCTGTCACTCCCCCCCATCCTCTGTGCCCGCACCCCCCCCACCACACCCTTCCTCCTTGGCGGAGGCAGTGGAAACTCTGGCTCGGGCTGGGGTGGTCGCCTGCGCACACGTGTTTGACTAAGCAGGCTAATGTGGTCTGTGGTTTCACCAGAGCTCCCCCAGGAGTGGGAGGTGGAAGCCAAGCGGGAGCTGATAGGCCAGAGAGGGTGAGAGAGGAGAACCCTAGGGACCAGTCGGTCGCCATGTGTGCCCCAAGCCTCTGTGGGAAATGGGGAGAGGAATGGAGAGGTTTCCTGGGGTCATGGAAGAGTCCCCTATCAGGGGCTGCAGAGCCCTCCTGTAGGAGGAAAGAAGCTGGGCTCTGCTACCCCTCAGCCACGCCTCTGTGTCCTGTCACTTCCAAGCCTGGTAAGGCCCTTCATACTGATGCTTCCTCTAACACCCCATGAGAGGGGCCCAGCTACCCTGGACTGGTCCTTGCTGCCTGGCTCCCCCTTGCTAGCTACTGCATGAGTAACCCAGGCCATCCCACCCTTCTGGACTTCCATTGGCATTGCCTGAAAGACCACAGACACAGACACAATATATGGCAGTGCGTTCCTGAACATCCGGCTGTAAGCAGTGGGAAGCAACGACAGCAAAGAGTAGAAGCAAAGAGAGGGCATGGGTGAGCAAGTAGCAGAG
The DNA here is from genome assembly GCF_031878675.1 of Megascapheus bottae. Lineage (NCBI taxonomy): Eukaryota > Metazoa > Chordata > Mammalia > Rodentia > Geomyidae > Megascapheus > Megascapheus bottae. The sequence goes on from NC_143523.1 coordinate 49,816,490, forward strand.
CCCCTGTCACCAACCCCCATCAGGTGTAGCCCTTCTTCTCTACCCCAAGAACAAGCTTAGCTCACCGCTTTTCCTTTCCTCCAATCCCCTGATCTTTCTTCCTGTCAACTTGAGCAGGGAGGGAGACAGGGGAGGATGTGTGGAAGGAGGGAGGAACAAAAGAGGGAAGAAGGAAGGAGTCCTGGGGACCCATTAGCGTCTCCCTAGAAAGCTGGTGAGTAAATATTATTTCTGCCTTTTACACTTTTGGGAGAGGGGCTTAGAGAATGAAATGGTTAAAGAGAATGGTCAGAGAGAATGAAATGGTCACAGATGCAGATTTAGGAAGCAGTGGGCTCAGGTCTCCCCCTACCCCCCACGCCACACACACCCATGCATTCCCTGTCATGATTTTCCTGTACAGAGCAAGGACTCCATAGCTCACAGGGCTGTCACTTCACAGCCAAAGGACCGAAGAGACTCTGGATGTGGGCAGCAGGACCCCGACCCCCACCTCCCCACACACCCCCAGTCTGTAACTTCCCAGCTGGCTCCTGCTGGCCCAGACATCTCAGGATGCAGCAGGCCATAGGCACAGTAAGCTCAGGGAGTTTAACAAATGTTTATAAAAGCTTTTCATACGCAGTTAATGATCTTCATTAGGACCTGGAAATGCAGTCACTCGTGCCACTTCCCAGCTTTAAGGAGCGTTTGATTATTACACGCCACTCTGCAAATTAATGAGAGAAGCAGTGGCCCATTCGTCAGCAGGGCCAGCACCCGCCTGGGGATGCCGGCAGGGAGGCCTTTGTCCTACAGCTGATGGGGGCCAGAATCCCCATTGCACCTGCCCACCCCATTGCCCTAACACACCCGATACCCTCAAGCTGCCAGCCCACCAGCTGCCACCCCAAAAGATCCCACCTTGAGGCTGCCACATCCCCATTCTCTGTAAATGCACCCAAATCAGACTGCAGCTTTGGGGTCCTCTTTGAAGGGTGGAGTGAGGTGCTCTTGTGTCCTGGGAATAATGAGACCCACACATGCCTGGGCCCCAGCTTTGAATCTGGGTTCTTTTTTCTTTCTTTCTTCCTTTCTTTTTCTTTTTTTTTTTCTTTCCTTTTGGCACTACCTGGGTTTGAACTCAGGGCTTGCGTTTGCCAATAGACAGGCATTCCACTACTTGAGCCATGCCTCCAACACTTTTTGCTCTGGCTATGTTTTGTATACATGCTAGAACTCACAGTTTGAGTACCATCTCTTACCTCTCCTTCATTCAAGATTAGCACTCTGCCATTTGAGCCACAGCTCCACTTCCAGCTTTTTGGTGGTTAATTAGAAATAAGAGTCTCACAAACTCTCATGCCCAATCTGGCTTTGAACTTTATTTCTCAGATCCCAGACTCTTGAATAGCTAGGATTGTAGGTGTGAGCCACCAGTACCCCTCTCGTTCTGCTTATTTTTGACATACAGTCTTGCTTTTTGCCTGGGTCAGCCTAGATCATGTACTTTTATTTATGTTCCCCAAAGCAGCTGGATGGACAGCTGTGAACCATTACATCTGGTTTTTACTGTGGCGATTGACTCTCAAGTACTTACCCCCATCCCCACCCAGGCTAATCTTGAACTTTGATCCTCTCAATCTCAGTCTCCTAAGTAGCTGAAATTATAGGCATGAGACTTCCCTCCCAGCTCCAGAAGCTGAATTCATCGCAGTTGCCCAGTAGTGGGAGCCATGAGCCTCAGGTGCTTGCATGTGGATCCTGACTCTGCCTCAACCATATGGCTTAGACAGAGCTCCTCCGTTTTGCTCAGTGTCTCATTGGGAAAATGGGCATACCATTTCTACCTTCAAGTGGTTTTTGCAACATAACCTCATCTTGTGGGAGCAAAGGGCATGTGGTCATGTTACAGATGAAACTTTGTGCTGCCAGGATTTATCTACAGCAGAAACCCCCAAGTTCCAAGTAGAAACTTGGGTGATGAGACCAGACAGGTATAGTTGTGCAACCATGTGGATGTAAAAAGGCAGCTGACTCATAATATAATTTACATAATATTATATATATATACATATATATAGAGAGAGAGAGAGAGAGAGTGAGAAAGACAGAGACAGGTACTGTAATCCTAGCTACAACAGAGGCTGAGACCTGAGGATCCCAATTCAAAGCCAACATGGGCAGGAAAGTCTATGATACTCTTATCTCCAACTAACCATCCAAAACCTGGAAGTAGAGCTATGGCTCAAGTTATTTTTTTCACTCAAGAGCAGTTTTGAGAAGAAAAAAAAAAAAGCTAAGGTAGAATACCCAAGCCTTGATTTCAAGCCCTACTACCAGAAATACATGTGCATACACACACAAAAAAATACACGTGTGCATGTTTTCATGTGACATGCTCCCTATTGTCTGAGCCTTGACCCAGCAGTGCCCTTGACCTAACATTTCAAGGCCATCTGGAAAATCATTTTCTCAAAGCTCCTTTTCACACCTACTCTTGCTCCCCCCCTTTAAAGGAAGGCAGATCTCAGCCACAGCAAAGCACACACAGTAGGTACTCAATCTTCACTTAGTGAATGGAAGACGAAACTAAGCTCTGAGTTAGAGGCAGAGCTAAGTTGCTCAGCTGGTAAAGGAACTGGGGGCCAGGCTTGCCCAACTTCAAAGGGTCCATGCCTTCACTTTTCCTGCCTGCAACTCCCCAGGACAGGGAGCTCAGCCCAGCAACTGAGTCTCTCCTCCCTCATCATCAGCTAAACTGGCCACAGCATATCAGGGCCTCAAGTCTGCCCTTCCTGTTTTCCCAGGACACTGCTGTTTGCCTTGTCAAGAGCTTATCACAAACAAAGCCCTGATCCTGGGGAAACTTGTCCCCAGAACCTCCTCCTCACAGGGCTAGACCACTTGGATCCTTGATTTCCTGTGTTCCCGCTAGAAACTGACAGTAGGTAATGCCTCAGTTTACCTAGCTATCCCTAATCCCTCCCTGCCCATAGGTGAAGACTATGTGGGAGATACTGTGTACCATCAGACACACGAGCATCTGTCCGTTTATACGTATCATCCTTACTCCTACCTAGGACAGAGTCAAGAGTGATGCAGTCGTTTCCTGAATTCACGACCCCAACATGAATCACCTGATTGGCAAGCTCTGCTTGGCTATCTCAGAGTCCTTTCAAAATAGTGGAGAGAACGGGCCAGTAGCTCATGCCTGTAATCCTAGTTATTGAGGAGACTGAGACTTGGAGGTGCAAAGTCATCTCAAGCAGGAAAAAAAAAATCTGCAAGACTCCATCTCCAATTAAACCATCAAAATGCTGCGCTGAAAGTATGGCTCAAATGATAGAGCACCAGCCACGAGAAAATAAAGCCAGACCTCAGGTACTGAGTTCAAGCCCTAAAATAGGAAAAGGAACAATACAATAAAATAGAGGCTAAAGAGCTCTTCCTTTCCAGCCAACCTCAAATCTGGTCTTTTCCCGATGGGCGCCCCACCCCGCCCACTCAGAGGTTAGAGGTCACAATCCTGAAGGCTTTCCTCACATCTTTCTTTCCCTGTCCTGCTCCAATCTCTCCTTTCAAAGAAGCCTTAAAGCCATACACAAAGCCACCACTCTCCAGCTCTGCAGTGCACGACCTGGGCCAAGGCACAGCCATACAAACCTGGACTGTACAACACATGACTTCCCTTCTGACTACTTTAAATTAATTTGGAAAGTAATTGGGTCCCCTGATTGTCTGTTTAAAAACTCTCTAAGGTCACCTCATTTGGTTGGAATAAAACGTAAAGCCCTTGCCTATGCTGCAAAACCATATGTAATCCAGCGACTGGCTCTGGTCCATTCCTCTCCCTCTGTCCCCAGAAACAGGAGTGGAGTGAGTTCTCTTCTGTCTGTGTGCAAACTTCCTCACTCTTACCCTTTAGATCTCAAGTTATATCATCAGCTCATGCTTGGGTTTGGATGTGGTTTGTCCCCCAGTGCTTCCTGTGTTAGAAGTTGAGTTTTCAGTGTGCTGATGTGAGAGGTGGTGTACCTCTAAGTGGCAGGTAGGTCAATGAGAATACTGAAGGGACTGAAGTCCTTCGTATAGCACCAGTGGTTCATACCTGCAATCCTAGCGGCTCTAGAGGCTGAGATTGGTGGATAGAAGTTCAAAGCCAGCTTTGGCAGGAAAGTCTGTGAGGCTACTATCTCCAATCAACCACCAAAAAGCCAGAAGTGAAACTCTGGCTGAAATGGTAGAGCACTAGCTTTAAGCATTTAAAAAAAAAACCAACACTTTTTTAAAGCTCAGGAACAGTTCCCAAGCCCTCAGTTCAAATGCCAGGATTGGCAAAAAAAAGATAGATAGATAAATAGATAGATTAGTAGTTCTATGGCACCAGTGAGTGCCTACAAAAGTTAAGTTGTTTAAAAAGAGCAAACCTGTCTTTCTGGCTTCCTGTCTTGACATGTGTTCCCTCTTTCCCCTACAACCACCATACTACCATGTGCCATGGGCAAGAGCCACCCTCATCAGACACGGCATCATGTTTTCTGGACTTTCAGCCTTCAAAACTGTGAACTAAAATCATCTCTTTTCTTTCCCCAGCCTCTAGTGTTTTGTTACAGCAATGGCAAACTGACTAACTCACCTCCTCAGTGAAGCCGCATGACTACCCCTTCTCCATGACTCAACAATCTGTCAGCCACCCTGCACATGCTGTGGGGAGATGGCTCACCGTCTGGCATTATTTTAATTTGCGGGCTATGTTGTCTTTCTCACTTCCCACAATCCCGAGAGCGAGGAGTACCTCCTCATCACTCTCTGCTGCGTCAGATACAAGCAGTGAGCCACACACATAATCGGTACCCAGAAAACACTTGCTGCCTGAATAAATAAAGGAAGGAATGGGTGAATGAGGTATTATTTTTTGGACACACAGGCTTACCTACCAAGGGATTTGAGGCCTTGAGGAAAAAGAAGGTGGTGAGGGAAGTATCTCCTGGCCAAGGCAGCAGGGACATGTAGCTTTTTGCTCCCAAGACCCCATTAAAGTGTTTCCTCTGCCAGAAACATCCTAAGGCTTCCTGTCTGACTGGCTGAGCAACTTCTACTCTACTTTAACTTCACCCCTATCGTCCTCTACAAGTGTCCCTGTCCCCTTTCCTTCTGAACAGCCAGCCTCTCCTTCTTCCTTTCCAGACTCACGTCCCTTAATGTATGCTGTCTTTTAATCCACTACTCTTTAAGAGCTAAGACAGAGTCTCTGTCACGCTCTGGGTACCTGTCACAGTCCTACACTTGGCACAGGGCTAGTAGCTATAAAGGCTCACTGGTACTGTTGCAAACAGGCCATAAAGACCACCCAATCTCAAGGAAGCAGAAGTGTACACAGGAGCTCTCTGCCCTCCAGGACCCTGATACCCAAATAAAGAGAAAGAAGATGCTAAGACAAGCAAACATGACCTAATGAAGACAGTTAGAAAAATACATCAGGACCATAAGAATGAGCAAAAGCAAGCCAAGTTCTAAAGTGGCAAAGACAGCAGGACACCAGTTACATAAAAGTTTAAAACCTGAAAAACACACCACATATTGTTCGTGAACAAAAGAATGCATTATTAAACAAAATGTTTAAAAGTGTGCATAAGAATGAGGAGGGAGAAAGAAGGATAGAATTGTGGGCCCACATATGGGGGCCACAAAAATATCTATAGTATTCTATTTTTAAAAAGAAATATGTGAAGTACACATGGCATAATATTAAGAAAAAATAAAGTACAGTGTTTGGATTTTGGTTGTTAGTTTCAATATATCAGTAGTCTATGGATTTGAAACATCCAAGAATTATTTTGTGTTAAAAAGATGCCCAAGGAGGGGTTGGGGGGAGGGAAACTGGGACAAAAACATGAGAAGGAGTGTCAACGTGGGAGAAGTAATGCACCCACTACCTGACAAACGTTAACTGTAGCCCTATATGTTACTCCGACAATAAAATAAAATGATTTTTTAAAAAATACCCAGCTGAACATTGGTGGCTTACACCTGTAATCCTAGATACTCAAGGCCCTGATTCAAGCCTACAGCTGACAAAAAAAAGTGAGCAATCTGTTAAACGAATGCCTGATAGGTAAATGGATAAATGAATGATAAGTGGTAATAGGTAGAAGAACAGATGTGTGGATGGATGGATGGATGAATGGATGGATGGATGGATGGATGGATGGATGGATGGATGGATAAATTAGTGGATGGATATAAGGTTGGATGCATAGATAGATAGATAGATAGATAGATGTAGATTCTTAGCTGGATAGGTGGGTAGATGGATAGGTAGGCAAGTACATGAGTGCGTGTGTGGACATGTAGATGGAAGGATGGATAAGTGGGTGGCTTGGTAGGTGGATTGATTTTATAGGTCATTTGGATGAACAGCAGAAATAATGCTACAGACCCTTAAAATCTGCCTTGTTAATTTCCCATTTGTGAAGTACTTAACTGCATAGCAAGCCTTATGCTTCCTTCCATGGTGCGCGCAGAACTTCAATAAGTCCCTCTGACCTGGAAGCTCAAAGCTTTAAGCCCAAGATTTAAGCCCAATGGGGAGACAAGGTACAGGGCTGAGCATAGGCAGAGTTGTGTGTCCATTGTCCCCAAAGAAAGGAGGGACAGCTCTTTATGAGGACTCCTCTACAGCATTACTTCTGTCCTCTTGTGAGATGCATTGTCCCAGTGGAGAGAGGATAGGGTCCCAGGACTGCCTGAAGCAGGCAGAGTGGCCTTGGACCACAGTGAGTGTGGGGAAATCCCACTGGAATATGGTAGTAGGAAGTTCACATCAGCAGTAGGGTTGAAAACTGCCATGAAGGGCAACTTGCCATTCTGGGAGGCAACGCTTCACTCTCAGACCAGTGATAGCACGATCTGACCAGTGTTGGTCATCTGACTGGACTGGAAAGAGGAGAGGCCCAGGAAGTAGAATGGTTCAAAGCATATGCTCACCATCAACCATGGCCCCCAGCCCATCCTGCTCTGCTTCAGCTGTAGCTCGATCCTTACAGACAAGACCCCCCCTCCATAGTCACTGCCTGTTTTGTTTGATGGTTCCAGCATCTGGATGCAGATGCAGGCTGGCATTTGAAGAAGGGAAAGAGAGAGGGAAGGAATGGGAGGGAGGGAGGGAGGGAGGGAGGGAGGGAGGGAGGGAGGGAGAAAGGGAGAAATGGGAGCATCCACATGCATATCTGTGCATTGATCCTAATAGCAGCACGTTTGTATCTGACCAAACAGTTCTCTAAGAAGAATCTTTACTGCTCAGTATGGCTTTCCAGCTAACTAGGAGAGCATTTTTCTAATTACATTTCCCTTGAAATTCACTTGGGTTTGAGTTAACACCTCTTCAGTCTGCCAAAACCTAAGTCATTTTAAAATTAGTTCTGGAGGTTTTGCAAACACACACACACACACACACACACACACACACACACACACACACGGATACAATGTTTTTCCCCCATCAAATTTATGTACTGAAAACTCTAAGACACTTAGCATGGCTTTCCTCTGAGGCCATGCAGAGAGAATTCAAGTAAGCCCACATCCCGGCACAGCCGGCCCTGCTCCCTCTCCCATCTAGGGGCGCAGCCCTGCCATGCTGTCAAATCAATAGAAGCATAAATGCATTTTGCCCTAAGCAGTCTTGCTGATGCTTTTCAAAAACCATGCAATGGGAGGGAAATGCGATCCATATGGTTTTGAATCATTAACACTTAAATCATCAAAATAGAGGGTGGGATTTTTTTTTCCCACTGCAGAAATTTCATATCCAAGTCATCTTTAGCAGCTCTTTAATAAACTATTTAAGATTCTGTTGTTCTTCTGAATACACTCAAGCACATGCCTGCACAGGCAGCATGTATGAACACACACACACACACACACACACACACACACACCCCAACTCTAAGAGGGCATGATTGAGAAACATAGCCCATTAGACGCCATCTATCCCTGAGACAGAGTGAGGTTGGAAAGGCCTCTCAAGGCACCGCCTGAGCACTGGGGGTTAATGACTTCTACTTAACTGGGTTGTTCAGGCTGTCTCCTAGAGCTCTAAATTCATCAGGACAGCCTCTTACTGGTACAGATGAGAAAACGAAGATCCAAAGGCAACTCAGCTTCTTGAAGTGTTGGATGGTAGAATAATTCAGAGTGAGGAAACTATTAGAAAGATGTCCTCAGCTATTGTCCCTGCCCTGCTGTGACTGAATGATAGAGTGTGAGGTAGGGGTTCAGACAGGAAAGAGTGGCTGGCAACACATCATGGAGCAACTCTTCATGGTCCAAATACCTTAATTCCCATTTTAGCCTGTAAGTCAAAGCCATGGAAGAAGTGGCTACCTCTTCAGTGAAACACAAATCAGCTCCTACATCTTAAAGCAATGGGTTAACTTAGACAGATAGGGCAATCCACTAAAAGACCACTCACTGAAGGGCTGAGCATGGTGGCTCAAGACTGAAATCCTAGCTACTTGAGAGACAAGATTGGGGGTTCACAGTCTGATGCCAGCTTGGACAAAAATAATAATAATAATAAAATGTATAATACTGCATCCTGACCAATGGCTAGTACAGTGGCAGGTGTGTGTGAGTCCGAGCTACAAGGAAAACACAATGGTTGGGTGTGATGGTACATTCCAGTCATATTAGCATGGCAAAAGGATCACAGCCTGGGCTAGTTCAGACAAGAAACAAGACTCTTGTAGAAATTAAGCAATGTAAAAGGGGGCTGGAGGCGTGGGTCAAGTGGTAGAGAACCTGCCTACCAAGTGTAAGGCCCTGAGTTCAATTCCCAGTAAGAAGGAGGAAGAGGAGGAGGAGGATCAGGAGGAGGAGGAAGAGGAGGAGAGGAAGAAGAGGAGGAGGAGGAGGAGGAGGAGGAGGAGGAGGAGGAGGAGGAGGAGGAGGAGGAGGAGGAGGAGGAGGAGAGAAATTAAGTACTCAATGTGGTCTTTGTCTGGCCTACAATCTCAGGAGCTATGAACCATCCCTGAGAACCTGAACTTGAACCTAATCCTAAGTTTATTCTTCCTCCTTTACCCAGGAACCTCAACCTTGGCCTCCCTCTCTCCTTTGTATGCCCAACCAGAGCTTAATGTTCTGTCTGCTCATGGCCAACTCACTCCCATCCCATCTCTGGGCCTCCTGATAAAATGAAAGCTGTGAATGCAATGACCGCCAAGGGCCTTTCCAGCCCTTCCAGCCTCTCAAGCACAGTCTTGGTTTCAGAAGAGCTGCCTGAGTTGCTTCGGGAGCCCCCGCCTCTTTGGAGATGGGCCCAGGACTCTGTCATTTCGTAAACATGATGCAGGCCTGTTTGGTGCTGCATAGCTGTGGTTTTCTGTTTTCCCCAGCAGTAGCTACAAGGCCAGGACAGCCCCTGACACAGCCAAGCAGGGAGGGAGCAGGCAGGAGAAGGAATGCTTCTCTGCTGTTCCTCTGCTTGGCTCAGAAAGTTTGCAAAGCAGGGGAGAAAAAACGATTTGCCTGGCTATTAGATCCTATCCTAGCTCTTACCTCCTGTCCCAAAGCAAGGACCCTTGCTCATTTCTTTGTCAAAGCAAAGCCACTCTCTGCCTCTGCTTTGAAGGAGACAGCAACTCACTGTACTTGGCTGGGGACAGGTCTTAAAGGAGACTGTATACAGGGGTGTGGGTTAGAGAGAGCCATTGCCAGAAGCAACAACAGACTCTGCTGGTCCAGCCTGGTACTTGGGTATACTTCAGCATGTCTAGGCCCTCCCCAGGACCTGGCACACAGTAGATTTACATGATCCTGGGTTTAGTGAACCTGGTAGAAATGAATCAGGGAGAAGGCACTGTTGTCCTTGGAGAAAGGGGAAGACCACAGAGGACAGCCTGCCTGCGTGACATCTTGCAGGGGTTGACGGGAGGGATGGATCTTGTCATTAGATGCTTGGGAATTTGCCATCGCTCCAAGGGGCAGCCTTGCTCCTGCCTTACTGATGGCCATGTTGAGGTCCCAGTCCTGTTGCTTGGAGCTTGAACAAATCTCTGTTGTGCTGCCCAATCCTGAGCTCCCCATCGCACAAGGCAAAAACTGCTTTTTATACCTGTCTTCAGCCCCTTCCCTCATCCCGTTCCCCAAATGCTGTTCTTTGTGCCTTGGATCTCTGGAGAACCCCTTTTTCCCACCCCCAACACACATACTCTCCACAATGAACTTGTCTTTCTATTTCAGTTTCCAGTGGACTTGACCCAATACACCAGGGAGAACTTTCCAAAGAAGCCCAGCTCAAGGGATAGCCTTTGCTCCCTAACCCAAGGGAGCTGCCAAGCTGCTTGCCCAGCAACAGGAGAAAGCAGAGGAGCATCGACAGCTGGCATTTTGCAGGGCCAAAGCTCGTTAGTATAGCTCTGTACACCCAGGAGGGTTGGCATGCTTGGACTGCAGCAGTAGCAGAGAAGGTCAGAGCACAGCTCAGCTCCTGGAAACCTCAGAGGCCTCCAAGGCTGCAAGAAGCCAAGGCTCAGCCAAATTCATGCACTGCTGACCAATTTACCCACAGCAGCTTGTACAGACAGACGTGGCACAGACCAGGACATTACAAGGCAAAGAATCCAGGACAGACTCAGAAGGTCCTGAGTTCCTATTAACTGAAGATTTTACTAAGACCACAAAGCCCTTACCTAAATGACATCAGAGCAAAGTAAATGAAATGTACAAAGCCAGATCAATTGAAGCAGAAATGGGGCTATTATTAAGTAAAATAAGGACAACTTAAAGACATATTATGTCATGCCACAGCACTCAATCTATGACCAAGACAGCCCTTGAGTGACTAAGAGGTGGTAGCATATACAATATTGATATGCTGGGCAAAGGTTGGATGCCAGGTTGGATAGAATAAGACCATATGAAATTCCATCACAGTGTGCAGAGGGCATGCAACTTAACACCTATGAATTGTTTCTCTCTGAAATTTTCTATTCAATATTTTTAGTCCATAGTGAACCACAAGTCCCCAAACTCTTGAAAGCTACCATAGACAAGTGGGGTCCCCTGTAATTACCCAGCATGCCATTCCATTAGCTGTTAAAGAATGAACTCAGCTGGAATTTAATGACCCACACCTATAATCCTAGTTCTAAAATTGTGAGAGCACCTATGTTACCCCTCAATGATAAAACCTCAGTCCCTTCTTTGTGCATCAGGCAACATTGTAGATTAGGCCACATAACAAATACATCCCCGAATCTCAATAGCTTACTAGATGCTATGGTTTGAACAGAGCGCTCCCCTCCAAAATGCAATGTTTGGGCAATTTAATCTCCAAATTCTATGTGCATGGTGTATGGGGGCAAGGCCTCTGAGCTGATTGGAGATTGGATGGGATCGGTGATCCATCTCAGGTCCTTAGTCCTTTCTACTTCACTTCCGGGATCAGCTAGTATCGGCCCCCACCTGCATCAGCAAAGCGATCACCACCCAAACCTGAACTCCCCTTCACAAAGAACTCTCCCCGGGGCTCCTGCCAATTTCTCTGGGATAGGTAGGCACTCCCCACTCTTTGCCCAGATCTAGCTGCTCATGAAGTGTACCGCCCACCTCTAGCCCGGGTGTTACAAAGATGCCCCTGGATAGGGACAGGTGCCATTTTGCTCCCTCTCTTTGGGGGAAATGCCTTGACAGCCCCCCCTGCTAAGCCTTCTTGTAAACCTCCTCTGGTGGTTTTCTGAGATGAGTGCTTTCAGTGGGACAAAGCTCTATCTATGCGTTTGCTCTTCCCCGCTGGTAATTCAAGCTCCCCAAGGAACCTTGTGCTAGTTTCAGGCCCACCCAGAGGGCTGCTGAGGTAACCTTCTCCTGACTGAGCACTCTATTTCCATCCACCACAACAGTGTCCAATTTGCCCTTCTTTCCCCAGGTGAGCATGAGGCTCAGAGACTGTTTACCATAAGGCCACCAGGCATAACAGAGAGAAAAATCTGGGCCACCAAGTTCCAGGCCAAAGGTAAAACAACTGACTTTGTCTTGAAACTCCTCTCTACAGGTCCTGGAAATCAACACCTGCCTAAGAAGCAACAAAAGGAAGGTTTTCCGTTCTTGTTATCAATGTTTGTTTAAGCATGGAGATTCTGTTAAATTCTTCTTGTAGTTGACTAAATCTTAAGTTTTTCTAGAATGAACCATGTGGTGGATAATAGAGAATTGGACTTAATAGGCATCCTCTTGGCAATGTGGTAAATATCCAAAATATCTTGGAGGTAGAATCCCACTCATTTCCCCAAGGAAATGGAGATGCATGAATTCCTGGAGGCAGGGACAGAGATGTGGACAACAGGTTACTGGACTTTGCCAGACCTACACTGTGAGCTCAGAAAACTCTCTATCCTGTATCCTGTATTCCTTTATCCCTTCCCCCTGAACTCTGTGTATTCCTCAAGCAGCTCAGCTGCCATTTTGTGCTGTGTCTCACATGTCAATTAAAGTTTTTGTTTTTCTGACTGATCAAATGGTTCCATCATGTTGAGCAAAATAATGTCATTTGCCACTGAAATTCCAAAGAACGTACACAGCCAATTTTCTTTTTTCTTCTTTTTTCCCAAAAAATTTTAACATGTCTTAAACTTGAGCACCAGTGTGTATGTATGCATGTTCAAAGTAATCTCATTGTAATACGTATGGTGTCAAATGTACTTGCTTTTTGACTAAGTTAATTACCCAGTGTGCTACTTGCAAAAAAAAAAAAATGGCCCTGGGAAAGGAATTAAGGAAACAAAAAATAAAAATGGTTTTCTTTGGATAAAAAATTATTTGGAAAGTAAAAATTGTCTCACAAACCCTAAAAGGTTCAAATATGTAGCCAATGACATATCTTAAAAGATAGAGCTTATGAGTAAAGTTGGTATATAAATAAGTTGGCTGTGAATTAAATAAAGTCAAGACTAATTCACTGGTGTAAAGCCAGCATGTCATTCTTTATGTCCATCTATACTAAATATTGCTCCTAATGACATCTGATCCTGGCAACTCCTTGGTAAAATAGGCTAAGGTATTAGATCCCTGGGTAGGCAGGGCCAGCATCCTGTATCAGCCCGAAGAAGTCACAGAAGATGGATCTTTGCCCATCAACTCCCCTTGAGATCAAGGGACCAGTCATTTTTTGAAAAATGAGGCAAAATAAATTATTAAAGGCAAAAGCATGGAATAGAGTGGTAACAAGTGTGCAAGTGTGGAGAATGCACTTTTGAGAGATGGTTACAGGCTCAAGCTTTCTATTTCTGCCCAGAAAATCCTAGCCTTATTGGAAAAATATCTGGTTAACAAAGTTGTCACCCTAGTAAATTATACAGAGGCCACTGTCTAAACTAGTAGGGCACCAGCCCACAAAAGTGAGTGTACTCAGAGAAGGCAACAAGGAAAATACTGGGAGATTTCAAATGTCTTTAACCAGTCTGTGCAGAAATTTTCAGGCAACCCAACAAGAGGTGTACCAAACCATCCAAGGGACGCTGGGAGATTCTATTGAAGCCTAGCCCATCCCTTCCAACCTAGAGATTCTTATGGGCAAAGTCCAAGGACAGCCTGACAGTTATCTGGACCACCTCCACTATGGTAAAAGTAGATGGGACTCTTGCCTGGCTCCATCACATGCAGCTGATTCCTGGTGAAAGATTGCTTTGGATTTGTGAAAACTAAGATACATAGATTTGTAAATCTTACCCAGCCTGACCTGCAAAAAGCTGGCTATGTTGTTATGCTGTTAAAACAGGTGTAGGCCAGGAGAGCCTTTTGTGAACTTTGGTTAAAGTAACTTGGTTAACCAGAAATTAGGTTCCCTAGGCATTCAGAAAAATACTTTTACAAACCAAAGTGCTAAACAGACTGTACAATAGCCCAAGAAGTTCCAAAGTTGCTGTATGAAAACTCTCATCACATCTACTAAGTTTTGTCATTGCAGAACTCTGCCAAGTTTTTGTTGGTCAGTTCTTAAGGAGTTACAAGCAAGCTCTGCTTATTATTTCTTCTTGTTGCTATAATAGGAAATAAAAAAGGGTTTTGGTGGCAAACAGTCCTTTGATCTGAGGATTACAGTTCAAAGCCAGACCAGGGAAGAAAAATTCCTCTGAGACTCCATCTCCCAACTAACCAGCAAAGAGCCAAGCTGGAAGCATGGCTCAAGAGACTCATCTCCAATTCGCCAGCCAAATGCTGGAAGTGGCACTGTGACTCAAAGTGGTAGAGTACTAGCCTTGAGCAGAAGTGCTCAGGTACTGTGCCCAGGCCTTGAGTTCAAACCCCATGACAGATGATGATCCCCTAGACCCAGGTTGAGGCCAGTCCTGACACTGAGGAACTGTGGAGAGGAAAAAGAGAAAATGATGTCACATCCTAAATGGAGTCACTTTAAACAACACAGGGGGGGATGTTAGCATTCGTTCCATCTTAGGCCTTCAGACAACCCACTTCACTTCCTGGAGCAGCTTGCATCTGCCCCCAGCTGCATCAGCAGAACACCCTCCACCCCGCTGGGCTCACACTTGTAATCCTAGCTACTCAGGTGGCTGAGAGCTGAGGATCATGGTTCAAAGCCAGCCCAGGCACTAAAGAACATGAGACTCTTATCTCCAATGCATCACTAGAAAACCGGAAGTGGAGCTGTGGCTCAGAGGGAGGATGGTAGCTCTTGAGCTGAAGAACTCAGGGACAGTGCTCAGGCCCAGAATTCAAGCCCCATGCCCACCAAAAAAGGCAAAAAAAAAAAAAAAAGAGAAAGAGAGAAAAGAACGCCCTCCACCCGAACTCCACCCTTCCCTTCACAAAGAACTCTCTGGGCCTCCCACCAGCTTCTCCAGGATAGGTCTGCATTACCCACCCTCTATCCAGACCTAGCTGCTCATGAGCAATACCTCCCACCTCTAGCCCCAGTGTTACAATAAGTCTGGATAGGGACAGGTGTTACTTTGCTCCCTCTCCTGTGGGGGAGAGGGCCTTGTCAGCCCCTCTGATAAACCTCCTTCTCCTGTATGTGACTGCGTCCACGTGGTCTTCTGGGATTCATGCTCTCAGTCAGTAGAGTGGGTCCCTTAGGTTGGGCATTAGTGATCATCTCAATAGAGGGAGAGCTCTGTCTCTCCATGTGGTACCCTCCACTCACAAGGGTTCACCCGAGGCCTCGTAAATGTTAGACTCTGGGAGACTAGGCTTGGCTGCATCCAGAAGCATAAGCCACATAAACTATGCTTTACAACTAATCCAGACTCAGGTATTTTGTAATGACAACACAAAATGTTCGAAGACTCGAGATAGCCTTAACCTCACTCACATGAAAGCCGGCATCAGACAGGCATTCTCCCCTTCCCGCCCGCCCTGGCAAATCTGTGGCTTTGATTGGCCTCAGAGTCCCTCCCCACCCCTTCAGGGAAGAAGGGCACACTTCTAATAGCCTCACCACCGGGCACTTTCAGGTTTTGTTGGCCCGAAAACATTTGCCAGTTGAGGCTTTTTCTATGAGGCATTTGACTAACTCCTTAATGTAAAATGCTCACAGCCAGTCCTGTACCCTAAAATTACAAAACTCAATGGCCATGGGAGGAGGGGATGATAGGGGAAGCCAGAGCCCTGGAATCCATGCTCCATTAGGAAGGGCCTCCTTGGAGGGTCCAGCCGTCCCATTGCTTACACCCCACCCCAGCCTGAACCAGTGGTAGCCAATCAGGGTCAGGGCAGGAAGCTGGGCACTGTGAGGGAGCCATGTCCACAGTCTCTATGAGTGCCTGACCATCTACACATGACAGGCTATGTTGTAGGCTATGTTGTAGCTTGGAGGCAAAGTAGCCAAGAGCAGAAGCAGGACCTACGCACACTGCCACACAATGATCAAGGGGCCTACACTGATGGCATGGAGGTGGGGGAGGCATGGTGGTTTGTCTTTAGTCCTAGAGCTGTCCTTTCTCCATGATGAGAACCTGAGTGACTGAGTCAGCCCTCCTGAATCTCTGAGGCCCCATTACCCATATGGGTAAACTGATCCTGGCTCCCAAGGTAAAGAGCCTAAAAACCCTTTGCAGCCAACTCTGTGCTGTACAGGAGCGAGTTGCATTGTGATTCTTTCTAGCAAGTTAGCTGCGCCATTCTTCCTTATAGTTACCCCAAATTCACTGTTTTCTCAGTCACAAATGCTCTATTCCTGGCCCTTGGGGCTGCCTTTCATCCTCTCTTAGCTGTCCTGCCCCATCCCTTCTGAAACCCCAGCTCCAGGTGACATGCCAGAACAAGCAGAGCCTACTAAGCCACAGGCATGACTCTACCAAACTGTCCAGGAAGATTCTAGCATATAGCTCAATGAGCTCTCCAGAGGTTAAGTTACCTCTCTCTGAATGTTCATAATGGCCCTTCCTAAGGGGGTGCCCCAGTGGGCACTGGCAGGGCAGCTGGTGCTATTTTGGGCAGCATCCTCCCCAATACAGCCACTCTGAAATCTTCATACCCTCTCACTCTAGCATATCATACACCAAGGTAAATGCACCAACATGCACTTTCCTCCAATATCATTTGCGTGTAACTGCATAGGAGCTGAGGTGAGTCCAACTTAACAAGATGGCGCGATGTTACATCATGCATGTATGTATCTAAGCATCAGTTAATTTTGATCCGCAGTCATTTTTCTTGATGCTGATTTTCTTTTCTCGGCTATCTAATTTTCCTGGGAAGACTGCAATCCATAGTCCCTGAGCTAGTGGCACCACCCTCCTAAGTGTGCAGAGCCAGTCCTCTTTATCCCTTTTGATGACCCCACTGGCCTCATACAACTGCTGCTCAGTTGAAGACTTCACCTCTTTCTTGCCTCAAATGAATCAGGAATCTAGTGAGGGAGGTGGTGGCAGGGGTTTGGGGCAGGTTCCAGATCTTATGACACAGCAGAGAAGCGAATAAGAAAGCTGCAAACTCTACAGGGATCAACCATGAGTCCCACCGGATTCCTGTGCCAGCCAAGTTCACAGAGCTCATGGAGGCATGATCGCTGCCCCTCTCCACCTACGCTTCTCCTTCTATAAGGAAGCAAGGCTAGGAGAGAGGAGAGGAGCTCCCAGATCATCTGTCCCTGATTCTCCAGATCTAGAGTCCTTCAATCCTACAGGATGGGATTGATTCTAGACCTTTATTTTTTTCTTTCTTTTTATTTTTTTTGTCAGTCTTGGGGCTTGAACTCTGGGCCTGGGCCCTGTCCCTGAGCTCTTCAGCTCAAGGTTAGCACTCTACCACTTGAGCCACAGTACCATTTCTGGTTTTCTGGTGGTTAATTGGAGATAAGAGTCTCATGGACTTTGGTGCTGGCACTGAACCACAATCCCCAGATCTCAGCCTCCTGAGTAGCTAGGATTACAACTGGCGCCTGGCTGATTCTAGATTTTCTGCTACAGGAAGATTGGGGTCATCAAGAAAGTGGGGTATTGGTCCCCTTAACAGTCCACTAACTTGTGAAGGAGCTGCGGGGTTTGGGTTTGTTTCTCTGCCAACTAAAGAAGTAAAAGGCGGGAAAAGCCTAGCACTAGTGACTCTCGCTACTCTGGAGGCTGAGATCTGAGGATTGCAGTTCAAAGTTAGCCCAAGTGGAAAGAGCTCCAGGAGACTCTCATTTCCAATTAATCACTCAAAAGCTGGAAATGGTGCTGTCGCTCAAGTGGTAGAGCACTAGCCTTGAGCACAAAAAGGATCAGGGACAGCGCCCAGGTACTGAGTTCAAGCCCCACCACCAAAAGAATGGCAGAAGCCGGGAGTCTGGCCTAGTGGTAAAGTGCTTGTCTAGCATTCACGAAAACCCAGGTTTGATTCCTCAGTACCACATACATAGAAAAAAACTGGAAGTGGTACTGAGGCTCAAGTGGTAGAGCTCTAGCCTTGGGAAAGTCTCAGGACAGGCCTCAAGCCCTGAGCTCAAGCCCAGGTATGGCAAAAAAAAAAAAAATGGCAGGAAAATGTTTTAAGAAGATAGATAGAATAAGATTATTGGAAAGCAGCAAAATAGACTCTCGGTAGGACAAGACCCCAGAACTGGGAGTCCAGTGGAGTCCAGTCAGAAGGCTATTATGACAGTGTAGACGTTCTTCCCCTGCCTCCCCCACTGAACTGTGTACTTGATGGCCTGTTCATGTGCCACTCAGCCCTTTCCATTGGTTGAAGGGGAACTGGGAGCATTCCGGGAAGAAGCCCTCCTGAGGTGTGCCACATGTTACCTGTCATGTGTTACATCCACTATTTTTTTTATCCCTATCTACCTAACTGAGGGGACCTAATTCTCTGTCACATCTGTACGGATCCTGGAGATCATGAATCACGTGAATCATGGAGAAAGATGTGCTGATGTGTACAGGTTTGCCTACCAGGGCTCACTGGGAAGGGACAGCTCTCCTGTGTTGCTACTATTGACCTGCCTGGGTCCTAGTTTCCCAGAATCCTCTATTTCCTTCCGGAAACCTGATCTTGCTTCTGCTGGAGAGCAACATTGTCCTGTAGGACCAATCCAGGAAGTAGATGGTGACACCACCATCATGCCAGCCATCAGCCACATGTGAGTTACACCCTGCAAAGGACTTTCCTGCCTCATTTTCTCTTGACCCCCCCCCCAATGACATAGGAGAGTAGAGGACTTGGGTGTAAGTGCTCCCATTCCACCTTCCTGGCCTCTCACAGAAGAGCAGAAGGTGGCTCCCCTCCTAGGCACATCTTCCTCTGACTTTCCCCCCTGGGCCTATCTGGATCCAAGGTCAGGCAAGGGCCAAATTCAGCAGGGGTGGCAGCCCCAGCTCTGCAGCTGGTATGAAGGGCACAAAGCCAGCACATTGGGTAAGTCAGGCTGCTGAGCGTCTCCGCCTCGGCCTCGACGTGTCAGGTCTCGCCTCTGAACAAGTTCCCTGGGATTAGTCGCGGGCCGTCCTGAAGCCAGGGAGCCAGCCATCTCCTTGGAACAGCTGGGCAAGGCAGCACAGGGCAGGGAGGAGGGAACTATTCATGGGCAGGAAGAGTTTCGAATGGCCTAGTGCCAGGGCACCCAGGGTCACTGTGCGGTCCTGAAGACCTTTCTCAAGTTGGAGCATCACCAGTTGGCTCAATCTGGTACCACCACTGGGCAGCCCAGACAACCCACCAGGCCCGCTCATCACCTGGTCTCCTCCTCCCTCACAGCAAGCCCGGGGAGCTCTGTGGTTAAGAAAACCGAAGCCTGTGAAGAGAACATGATGTTCAAACACACTGAGAGCTGAATCAGAGTCAGCCATGGAAACTCCAAGCCCCCACTCCAGCTGGGCCCCAGCAGCTCCCAGAAAAAAAAATAGTACTTATCAAGCAATGGAATATGAATCACCAAGTGTGCCAGGTACTTCTCGGCTGGATCTCTTTACAGCACATGACACCCCAGAAAGGCCAAGAGCACCATCTTTTCTTTCTTTTTTTTTTTTAAGAAGAAGGAGGAGGAGGAGGAGGAGGAAGAGGAGGAGGAGGAGGAGAAGAAGAAGAAGAAGAAGAAGAGGAAGAGGAAGAAGAAGAAGAAGAAGAAGAAGAAGAAGAAGAAGAAGAAGAAGAAGAAGAAGAAGAAGAAGAAGAAGAAGAAGAAGAAGAAAATTGACTCAGGAAGGTAAATTTGTCTGCTCAAGACTCTAAAATTAGAAGGTAAAAGAATTAGTTCCAATCTGAGACCTGCTTGCTTTGATCATCTGAGGTTCCACAGCTAATCTGGCTTGACCTCTGCTCCCCACTGCCCCGTTTGCCGAGGGGACCTATGGGAAAAGTCCCAGAGTCTTAGCCAGGCACCCAGAGACCTCCACAACTTACTACCAGGCCTTTCCAGCCTATTCCCACTCTTCCTCCCCAGCTCCATCTCTTTTCCCCAATTCCTCTCCTTTTTCTCCCCGAACCCAGCCAATAAACTGGGTACTATGAGCTGGCTCCATGTTTGGAAAGCTGGAAAACCCTGGTCCCACTGCCAAAAATGTCCTTCACCCTCTCCTCTCTTGTCAAATTCCCAAACATCGTGTTGAAATCAGAGAAAGTAACCTAGGGGAGGGTCATTTAAATTGGAATCAGTTAATCCTTTGGATTTATGAAACAATTTCCACATTCAGTACAACATGATATGACTAAGGAGACATTTGAATATCTGGTCACTAGCCCTGGAACACTTTCAGGGAAAGCCTGGTGAATTGTTTATTTCTGTATCCTAGCAATTGGTATAAAGGCCTGGTTCAGAGCAAGTAGAAAAGATGATGGATGGATGCCTACATAGATGGATGGATGGATGGATGGATGGATGGATGGTGGAAAAATGGATGGATGGATGGATATATAGCTAGATGGCTATGTAGATTGATGAATAGATAGATGAATGGATAGATTAACAGATAGATGGATACATAGATAAATGCATGCTCAGACAGATGCTTTAGATGGTAACTAGAAAATGTAATGGATGGATAAGCAGATGGATGGTTAGATAACTTGATTGGAAAATGAATAAATTAATGGAAGAATAGAAGAAGGAATCAGCAAATTACTCATGTCAACAGCACAAGATTATATTCAGGACCAACAGAGTATGTCAAGTGCCCTCTCTATTTCCTAATCTCCCTACTGAGAAGTTTCTTATGCCTGGGACCCTTACAACTTTGTTCCAAGTCAAAAACCGATCTGGACAAAGAAGAGAAATTGCCTCAAATGGAGTGGGAAAAAGACCCCCACCCAGAGGGTTGAGCTCACATCCTGGATCCATGGCTGCCCTTGAGAAAGAAACAAGACCTGCCTGGTCCCTTGAGATGAGCTAAGCAGGGAGGAGCCGCAGTTCTATCTTTCCATTAGCTAAGAACTCTTCCAAGCCTGGCCTCTCCCAGCTCCTCATTCCACTGCCCAGGATAATTGGAGCCTGGGCTTGAGCCCAGCGTTGCTTCAACCCCCAAACCATAACCATATTGGCTGCAGTAAGAGAGGCCTTGAGATCTGCATCTAGGAGAGCAGAAGCAGGAAGGAATTTGACCAACTTCTGGAGAGAACTATAGACAGCTCAGCCACTACTGAGGTAGGTTCTTAGAACAGCACTTCTGACCAGGTTCCCTGGGCAGGTGGATCTGCCTGGCAGCACATGGGACCCTCCTGAAGCTTCTCACTGGATCGAATCTCATCCCTCAACTTCCCCACCCATCCACCCTGCAGCCTCTCATCTGCAGGCCAGGCGATGCCAAGTAAACAGCTACAGCCCACACTCCAAGGCTCCCCCCACAAGCCCAGCACTACCCACAATGACCAAAGCCACATCCCATCCATCCCCCAGAACAGGGACTGAAGAAAAGGATGCTCATTAATAACCAGGAATCTCCAGGCAGCCTCAAAGATAAGCTAGGGAGACAAGACCAGAGCTGGGAGAAAGGGCTGCAGCAAGGTCTCACAGGGGGTCAGGGGCCTGGCTGTAACCAGCACAGAATCCATCGACCAGCATCTTGCCTTCCAGAGCCTGGAACACTCCTGGGAGGCAGCTAGTTCTGGCAGGGGGCTGGAAGTAGGGAGAAAATGACAAATCAGGGCCTCTGCCATCTCATCTGTCTTTCTCTGTTCAGTGAAGCATCGGGAAAACCCAAGAAAATCAGAAGAGCTCATTGCTGGCTGTTTTCTGCACAGAGGTAGAACTCTGACTCTACCTGCACATACATCCTAAATAAAATCTTCCCACTGTAGGCCCACATCCTCTGTTCCTAGACATCATACACACACACACACACACACACACACACACACACACACACACACACACACACACACACACACACACAGGATCCGTGCGTTGGGGGCCTGATCTACGTCTCTAGTCCGATGAGTATTCTTGGATACTTACTTTGTATGCCAGTCCTGGGGCTTGAACTTAGGGCCAGGAGCGGTCCCTGAGAATTTTTTTTTTTTTGCTTGCTTAAAGCTAGGACTCTGCCACATAAGCCACAGCATTGTTTTCAGCTTTGTAGTGGTTAATCAGAGATAAGAGTCTCACAGACTTTCCTGCCAGAGCTGCCTTCCAACCACAGTCCTCAGAGCTCAGCCTCCTGAGAAACAAGGATTCCAGGAGTGAGCCCCTGGTGCCCAGTTCATATTAGATATTTCTTCAAACTATGTGTTGACCCGCTTTGAGGTGTTGGGTGCAGATTTTGGTGAAATACACCCATCTCTACTCATGCTCATTAGTACCTTACCGTTTCTGGCCGGTGGTCCATATCAGATCACCACTTCCCAGGAGCTCTGCCCTCTAAGTCTTCTCCCGGCCTGTGGCTTGAGCTACCTGAGTCCCATGGAGACACACTCATAATAGTAACCAAAGCACTTGGGCAACGGAGTCTGGAGAAGAACTGCTAAGGAAGTTCCTTCTCATCTCAGATCTATCAGGACACTTGGGAAAGAGTTGGACATTTCCAGCACCTTGTCTCCAAGGTCTTGTCATCTCCTGGGTCACTTGGAGGTAAAGTAAGCAGAGCTGAGCTGGCCATTGGGGAACTCAGGCAAACAGGCCAGTAGACAAGAGGTAGTGGGTAGAGCATGGGGCATGTGGGTGGGAGGGAGGTTCAGCAGGAGTCAGCCTCTCCATAATTGAATGACTGTAAAATAAATCCCCCACCCCACCCCTGGAGCTCTTCCCTGGGTCCAGGCATCTCACTGGCACTATTTTGTGTCACCACAAGGAGGCAGGCATCATAATGCTTGATGAAGGCATTGCAGCTCCTGGAGGATGAGTCATGTTCAAGTAGACATGCTTGGACTTGCTTCCAGGTTTCCCCTGTTCGTGGCATCCCCACTTCCCCGGGGAGCAAGGATAGGTTTCCAAGACCAACCAGCCAAGAACAAGGATGAGAGAAACAAGCCAAACTCAGCTCTGAAAATAGAGGTCGAGATAGATAATGTCTCTGAGGCCACCTCCTGTGGTCAACTCAGGACATGAGGGTTAGCCAGTTAATAGGGTCCTTTCTCAAAGAAGCATCTTCCTTCCCAGATGGCCTGCTCTTTGGATCATTGCATTCGGAGGGCCCTCTCCTATGATGTGTATCAGTCAACGAGAGAGCTCATGGCCTCTGCCCACTTTCCACCATGGCTCTTCACTTTGAGAAACATGAGCAGGGATGGGGAAAATTACACTCCAAGTGGGGAAAATATTTCCAAAGCCCATGCCTTCTCCCGCAGTCTCCCCTCCACACCAAATTACCAAGAATACCTCACAGGCTCACAAATGTTACTCACCGAAGATACAATGTGCAAGATCCCTGGATTTTTCCCATGAATTCTCCCTGCCTCGTGGGAGAATACTGGTCTGTGGCACCCTTGCTTTCTCTGGTGTGGGCTGCTACAGGTCTCCATTCTGATTTCCCCTCAGAAGGGAGATTCAGTCCCTTTTCACTCTCCAGGCCTAGCTATTCCAATTTGTCACAGGAGGATTGGTCTCTAAATGGGCTACCTGGCAAAGATCCCAGTACTGCCATCTTGAAGACACAAGAAGAGAGGCAGGTTAAGGCCACTGGGGCCCCTGGCTGAGGCAGA
Organism: Megascapheus bottae; assembly: GCF_031878675.1. Classification (NCBI taxonomy): domain Eukaryota; kingdom Metazoa; phylum Chordata; class Mammalia; order Rodentia; family Geomyidae; genus Megascapheus; species Megascapheus bottae. Next base: position 49,840,040 of record NC_143523.1, read on the forward strand.
AATGGAGAAGCAGACACCAGGCCTGACTGGATGCCCGGTTCATCAATGTCTGCTTTGTCTGGAGATCACAGCAAGCAGGTGAGTTCATTTTCCATTAAAGACAATTATCTCTTCATTTGCATATGCTAAATGTGACATTTAAGGGAGCAGTTTCTCCCCACCTGAAACAGGATGAAAGTCCAATGACTGGCAGGGAACCTGCGGTTTGGGGCAGAGGTGTAATTGGCTCTTATTAAGGGAAGATGCAGGGAGAGATGGGGAGTTTGAAATGCAAATGATGATGTCAGTCCTTCTGCTGGGACTGGATAAGGAATGACAGGGGCCAGGCTGTGTCTCTCAACTGTCCTAGGTCTGGACAGGACAGGCCTCCTGACCCACAAGAAAACAGAGAAGACTAGCCGAGGGAGGCACATCCTGCTGGAGGGGGAGGGAGGGCAGAGCAGTGCAGCACCTCCCCTGCATCCCATCCTCTGCCTAAGCCTGCCCTGGGTTACCCATTGCCCCTCCCTACCTGATCTGAGTCAACCCCATCCTGCTCCCTGACGCAGGCCAAGCCATTAGCTTGCTCCATTCGGGTTTCAGAATACCCACCAACTTTCTTTGGGCTTCTGCCAAATGTCAGCCACACCCCAAAGAAGGAGGCTCTACACACCCTACACCACATTAGGCCTTCGCCATTCACCTGTCTGAGGTATTTCTCTCCTCCCACCCCCGCTGTCTCTTTATCCAGCGATCTGAGAGAATTCCTGAGTCAGCTCTGTATGCAGAGACATTGAGATTTGTGTATGTGCACATGTACTCACCAGTATTGGGGTTTGAACTCAGAGACAGTATGCTCTCCCATAGCTGAAGGAAAATGCTTTTAAGACTGGCACTCTACCACTGAATAACAACTCCACTTTGGGGGTTTTTTTGCTGGTAATTGGAGATAAAAGTCTCACAGACTCTCCTGCCAAGTCTGGCTAGGAAATATGATCCTCAGATGTCAGCCTCGAGTAACTAGGATTATAGGTATGAGCACCTTGCTTGTCTTCATATGTACATGAGCATCTGCTCAGAGATGGTTCCACAAAGGAGATGATCAGAGTTGGTAGACACACAGAAGGAATTCAGCAAAATGGATGGATGGATAGATGGATGGATGGATGGATGGATGGATGAATGGATGGATGGATCAACGGATCCAGTGGACTGATGGAGGGGTAAATGGAATGGACTGAGTTTATACCTGGATGTCTTTTTGCAGTCTATAAGGTTTTACCTTTCACTTGATTCTTACAGAATCAAAGTTTTCACCCCAACTCAGTCAGAGAATTTGGAGATCCAAGTCCTGGCCTACTACTCTCCTGATTCCCACTTAAGTTGAATTGCCGAAAGGTGGTGTGGAAGGCCTCCGCTATCATGACAGCCTTTTTCCTGTCACCTTACTCAACATTGTGGTCACACATACTGACAAGACGCTGGTCTCTTGGGCCTCTTTAGCCCCAACCACCCATTGTGAGGCTGACCACGACATCCTCTCTCACAAATCATCAGCTCTTACCTGACCACTTCAGAAAGCAAAGGAAGTGGAGTCAGAGGCCTTTCCCCAAGCCTGGATATGCAGGTTGCAAATCACAAACCAGAAGATCCCATCTCTCCATTCCAGGAGAGCAAGCACCACTCCAGAGGTCCTGATATCCAGAACTGTCCTCTACTTTGGAAAACCCAAAAGGGGAATGGAGAAGAAGAGTCCTTAGCCCAAGGGACCCTGGGCTCACTTGTCCCCCATCCCCTACACACCTTCCCATCATCTGCTATCTGTTTTGTAGCTTCCCCAGCAGAGCTCTGTAAGTATATTACCTCGGGTTTCACTTCTGACCTGTGCTTATGACTTGTGAGAGATCACGAGTCCTTAAACCTCTCAGGCCTGGCTTCCTCATCTGAACTGGATGAAAAGGTCTTTCTCACGTGCCCTCATGTCTGGTCCATGGAAAGTCCCTGCAGAAGGGGCATGTTTCATCCTCTTCCTCCTTTCTCCTCTGGTCTATAATTCCTCCTCCCTGCCCCTAGTGAAAGGGTCTAGCATATGCTGGACAAGTTGTCTATGACTGTACTACATCCCTAACCCTTTGGAGACAGGGTTTTTCTCTATAGCCTATGACAGCCTCAAACTCAAGACTCTCCTACTTCCACCTCCTTAATAGCTGAGATTGTAGGTATGTGCTACCTGTAATATTCAACATCTCATGGACTTTGAGGTGAGATTTGAGACAGGATGGAGGGACTTCCATTGTCCCCTTAACATGGCTTCACCATCCAGAAGCAGGGAAGACAAAATTATGGGGTGCTCACACTCTTATGAGGGTGCAGAAACACACATATAAACAGCCAGTGTTTAGGATTCTATACTTTCCGTAGGGTATAGTAAGACAAATCCAAAGAACAAACTAAGCATTCAAGGAAGAGCCCCGGGCTTGATGGGGACCTATGTATAAGCTCCCTTGTTGCCTCACCTATTGGTAAATCACAGAGCAGAAGGTGGCTGCCAGAGATTCCCCACACTGACCACAGGGCAGAACCTCCTGGAAGGTCTCGACACTCCCAGCTTGTGCCCCCCTCCCCCAACAATTAAACAAGAACACGTGGAGAAGGAGCTGGGCACCAGACATTTTAGGATCTCCAGTTCTCTTCACTGTGATTCCATGTTTTAAACCAGTGGCTACAAGAAAGCTAACCAAGCCTGGACATGCTTTTTTTATACATTCTCCAGCTGCTCAACCTCTGCCAGCAGAGATGGCACACTACTGTACCCATTATGCAGATGGAAGCAGTGAGTCCAAGGGTACATCTGTGTCACCTGACACCACCACTGTTAAGGCCAGGGCTAGAGATCAAACTCCATCAGCAAAGATAGACTCTTCCTATACTGGCAGAGCTACAGTGTGCTCATGGAAATAATCACAAAGAGACCACTACAACCCTGACTTCCAGGAGTTCTAGGATCCAGGTGACATCCTAACTTTTCCTCGGAGAAGGGCCTGTTGGTGTTTGGACACTAAGCAGGAGAGGTCCTGAGGCAGGTAGAGTGGGGTTCTGCAGACTGGATGCCAACTCGTGTGCTAGAGTAACTCATGCCTTGGCCCTACCATAGGCTCTGGCTCCAACTCAGGAGTTTTGCTTCTTCTGACTCCATCTTGAGGGTTTCTTCTGGGAAGAAGGAGCCCGTGTGTGTGTGTGTGTGTGTGTGTGTGTGTGTGTGTGTGTGTGTGTGTGTGTGAATTTTGTTCTTGTGTTGGTACTGGGGCTTGAACTCAGGGCCCAGCACTGTCTCTTACCTTTTGTGTTGTTACTGTTTAAAGCAGGCACTCTGCCAATGGAGCCACACTTCTACTTTCTGGCTTTTGGATAAAGATTAGAATCTCACAGACTTTCTTGCCCAGCCTGACTTTGAACCATGAAACTCAGATATCGGCCTCCTGAGTAGCTAAGATTACAGGTGTGAGCCACCAGCACTCAGCCAGGTGTCACTTCTTTACCTGAGTCTTTCCTGACATTATCCTCATAACAAAGAAAATGGCTTACTGGCACGAGGGAGGTTCCTAGGGATTTCAGCTTTCTACTCTAGGTCTATCTTTGAACCACAGATGTTCATATGAAGCCCAAAGGCACCATTCGTGGGGAAATCGGAGGAGCCCATGGCAGCTATGGGAGCTGGCTTAGCTCCTACCATCTCTCCCGACCTTCAGCAACTGTCAACAGCCACCTGTCCAGACCATCCCCTGGTCCCATCACTTCAGAGCACTAGGAAGTACAAGAAGACTGCTGAGTGGCAAAGTATGTGATGATACACTACTTTGCAGCTCCCCAGACTGGAATTCAAAATCCCAGTTCTTTCTGTATGAGTTTGAATAAGTTGCTTACCCTCTCCAAGCTCTGGATCTCTGAATAATAAATTAGCTGGGAAATAAATAAGGCCCATGAGGACTGTGGGACCTGGGTGTGTCATTTTACCTCTGTGCCTCAGCTGTGCCTCTGTCTTCAATATGACAAAGACAGTTCTTCACAGATAGATCAAAGATTAAATTCACTAAGTGGATTGGTCCACATAAAGGGCTTAGCACAATACTTATCCAGCCCCCTACAGTGCCCAGACACTGCTCCCAACAGGACATCTAAATGCAGTGAGTGACTCCTATAGCAAGTGTCTGCCTCCTCCCTGCCTTCCAGGTGCTTTGGGGATGCAGTATAGTATTGCCAGGCAGTCAGCTGTCTTCCTTGAATGGCAAGAAACTAGCTACTTCTGAGCCAGCTTCTAAGGAAGGGAGGAAGGAAGGAAGGAGGGAGGGAGGGAGGGAGGAAAGGAAAGAAGGAAGGAAGGAAGGAAGGAAGGAAGGAAGGAAGGAAGGAAGGAAGGAAATTGGAAACAATGTCTATTTTCTCTTCTCCCTTTTCATTAAGAGGCCACAGGACAAAGACCCTAACCTTGGACAACCTTGCATTCCCAAAGGAAAAGTACTGCAAGCCACAGCAGAAGATTTCAGCACTTCCCACCAGCTTCCCAGGACTGGCCTTTGCCTCTTGGATTTCACATTCTCTGCTTGACCCCAGATGGTAAGAATGGCATGTCTACGGAAAGCAAGAGGGCCCGAATGCCCTGTGATGGCAAAGAATCATTTTTGGCATAATGTACACATCTCTTGAGGTGCACCGGGCACCCCTCTGGATACACTGGCCACTACTTGATCCACACGGGCTGATGGCAAGGCTTCCAGCATCTACAAAGCAGAAAGCTCGGAGACCTCATTGACTTGCAGTTGATCATGAAGAAATGGAGAGCAAATTTAATTCCTGGACCTGTAACTTCGTGTCTCATCTCTTTTCATTAAGCCGCACTCTTCAAGTGTTGGAAGTACCTTAGGTGACTGTGACTACCCCAACCCCAGGACAGTGCAAGCTAAGGCTCATTGGGAAGCACCTGGAATACAGGAACATTTCTAAGGTCCAGTAAAGACCAGGGTCTATTACAACTAGCAGTGGCACAAAGTTCACCCTCCCTCTACAGGCCTCTCTGCACCTGCTCAGCTCAGCCTCTTCTGGACACAGAACGGACAGAACAGGATATGGCTTATGTCACAGAGCTTCTGCTCTGGTTGAGGTAGAAGAAGAGAGCAATAGGAAGTGAAGGTCATCAGAAAGACATCTGATCTTGAGCCTAGGTGGCAAGTAGCTGGCCACGGCGTGGGGAGGGGGAGGAATGTGATGGTGAGAACTGTCAGAACCAGAAGGGCCAATCAGGAAGAGAAAGGAGAGTAGGCACAGTAAGGCCAGGTGGGGCAGGAAAGGAATGAGAAGAGAGGCCAGGGGTGGCCAGGGCCAGGTTGCAGGAGCCATGCAGTTGTTATCTGATTCTGTTCGAGAATCTCCTTCAGTGGGTGCATGGGGAAACAAACACTGCCACTAATGCACAAAGCTCCTTACAAGTCCAGAGGGTCATCTTTAGACAATAATGGTGATGATGGAGGGGAGGAGGCCCAGACAGATTTGAGTTCCAGGTAGTATGAGATTCTATTGTATCTGGAGAATCTGGTATGAGTGAGGACATTCAAAAAGACCCATGGCGGGGGGAGGGGGTGGGATATAACAAGATCTTAGAAGGTACTTGTGTTACAAAGCCCTGATTCCTCACTGAGGCCAACACGGTAACCAAATTCCGGAGAAAAGCCTAGCATCCCTTCCTCTGTTTTGTGTTGACTCCTTTGTCTTCAAACTTTGGGTCAGATGGGCACTGGTTTTCCTAGCTACTTTGGAAGCTGAGATCTGAGGGGCACTCTTCAAATCCAGCCTTGTGAGACTCTTAGCTCCATATAATCAGCAAAAAGCTGGAAGTAGAGGCTTAGTTCAAGTGGTAGAGCACCAGTTTAGAGCACAAAAGCTAAGGAATAGTACCCATTCCCTGAGTACACACACACACACACACACACACACACACACACACACACACACACACACACATGCGTGCTTGCACAGCAGACTCTAACTTAACTCTGCACATAGGCATGCTAATCATTCAAAGAATGTCTGTCTGCAATTCAGTGATAGCTACCAAACCTATCTCATCCCCTTCAAAGCTAAAGACCCAAAGATAAGAGTAACTAAGGTATTTCATTATCAGTACTTACAATGTCTTCTTCCGTCTCCCCCCCCCCAATAAAAAGCACCTGAAAGACTGCAGCCATTATCCCAAACCTTGAATCCCAGGAATGACAGAACCTCCCCGAAAGATCACCCCAGGATGAGATCACCCCAACCAAGCAGGAGCAGCCACCTCATGGGAACCAGTCATAAGCACCTCTATAAACCACCTTGCAGAACCAGAACTGAGACAATGATCAGCCAGGCTGCAGTCTCACCGACACCGCTCAGTTATCCACAGCTCTGTCCCTTCTCCAATTCTTCCTCTAACTCTCTCATGTCAGTACTTCCCAGATGGGGTTTCCATCTTCCGACACGAATGTGCTAATCACAGTCCTTTCTTGTCTTTTCATGTCTTTTCCTTCCATTTCCTTGTCTTTTCCTTCTGCTTGCTTTCTTGGGGGCTAGCGGCAAGGCCTGACATTGTAATAACTGGAGTCAGGCCACGTCCTAGAATTCTGAGTACAGGGAGAAGTGGGGTGGTTGGATTTCAGTCATAACCATTCTGAATGAAGAGCTTCTTGAAGGCTGGTCCAGCACTTCTGGGGCGGTGGCTGCACTCCCTGGTATAAGGCCAGCTCCCACACAGGGGAGGGAGGGGTGGAATACCCCAGTGCTGAGGACTCTTGAGACAAGGCCGGGGGCAGGGGTGGTCTTTGGGTAAGCCCTACCAGTGAATTCTTCTCAATAAAACAAACCCAGAGATTCTGCCTGGCATGCCCAATAGTCAGGCTCATAGTGAAGGGTATGTGCAGTGAACCAGGCCATGGGCTGTGGTGGCAGTGTGGCCTGGTGCCGTTAGTTCCTTGACTGCAGGGGAGGGCAAGTCCCCAGTCACCCATGCCTCAGCACCCTGCCTGGCCTCTGAAGTTCTCCTGGGCTCAGAAACACCAGCCATCCACAGACTCTGGACAGAGTCGGTGTGAAAAGGCATCCATGGCTCCACACCACCGTCTATCCTTCCCTCAGCCCCTCCCCAGGCATCAGCAGCATTCTAGAAGCTGGGGGAAAAAAGAGACCCTGTGAACATTGAACTCAGTTTGAGTACAAACTGCTGTGTCCTATTGGGCCACTTGGGTTTTGTCTGAATATTCATTTCTTCACCCACCCATTGGGTGGGTGAAGAATCCACTCTCATAAGGTGATGGAGATGCAGCCTGGCTCCCTCCAACTCTTCCTTCAGACCTGGGGCAGAGCAGTTTAGGGGCGTGGCCTGGCCTGCCCTGGCCTGGGGCAGAGCTATGTTCTTCATCGGGAATTCTGAAGTTCACTACTTGTTTGGATGGGGATGATCGCTGACTTGGTTTCTCCTCTGACGGTCATCTTCATCCTCAGAGCCTGGCACAATGTCAGGCATGGGGTTTGTTCAGCAACCACTGAAGGAAAGCAAATAAAGGAAGGGAGGGAGAGAGGAATTAATGAATGAGTGAATGAAGGAATGATTGCCCCTCCCCCTTATCCCAGCCAATCTCCAACTCTCTGGAGAGTTGTCACCCTGGCCCACTGTGCCAGGAATCCAGGCTGGGCCACTGCTGAGTAAGGATCCCAGCTCTGGGCCTGAGTGCACCCCTGAGTCAGGGGTCCAAGAATACTGTGATTGGTCCCAGGCTCATAGCTGGGGACACGGGTCCCATCAGGAACTCCCCACAGCTCTCCGTGAGACTCACTCTAGGCCTTGAGGCTTCACACCACAGCCAGGAGGACGTGAACTCTGGAGATGCACATGACAGTGTGCAGTAGCAGAAAGGACAGCAGAGCTTCCTGACTCCTGGGCCTTGGATATGGGCAGGAATGTGGGGCGAATTGGGCCTCTCAGGCAGCATGGGGTCTGACAGGCTGCTCAGGCCAGAGAACAGGCCTCTAAGGCCCCCTCCTGAAGCTCCAGCTCAGCAGACACCCTGCTGTCTTTCGGAAGTAGCTAGTGCCAAGCCAGCAGATGGCTGGCAGGCCCCCTTAGAGCCCTCAGGCCCAGATGGCCGTCCTCGGCACTGTGGGCCATCATTGCAGCAGCAACAGGAAGTACCCTGCCTGCCAAGGCCACCGGAGGCCTACCACAAGGGAGAAGTGCCAGCTCCAGCCATCTAGCCACCCTGCCCCTGCTCCTGGGGCCAAGGGGCCTGGAGGGCCAGGCAGCACAGAGTCAGCCCCCGAATGGCAACAGCATGGATCTAGCCTGGGAGACAGGATTCAGGGTGGTGTCACTTGAGAGCCTCAAACCTAGAAAGGGCACTCCCCTTAAGGAAAGCCCCTCACCCCAAGGGCCACCCCATCACCTTCAAGTCTCTGCATTTGCTGTGGGCTTTTTCGACCACAAGAAGAACTGTACTTAGGCAAATCGCGATAGTGATAGAATTCCTTCAGGACCTATCTTGTATCGCCAGTACCATAAGAGTTTCACAAACTCAATCTCTGCAACAACTCTGGGAGGGAAGTCTGCTGTAATTCTCATTTTGCAGAGAGAGAGAGAGAGAGAGAGAGAGAGGGAGGGAGAGAGAGAGAGAGAGAGAGAGAGGGAGGGAGGGAGGGAGGGAGGGAGGGAGGGAGGGGGAGGGGAGAGGGAGAGGGAGAGGGAGAGGGAGAGGGAGAGGGAGAGGGAGAGGGAGAGGGAGAGGGAGAGGGAGAGGGAGAGGGAGAGGCAGGCAGTCCCAGGTCACAGGCAACAGAATAACACAATCAGGATTTAAACTCAGGCACCTAGGCAGGGTCTCAGTGCCAGCCATTCTGGCTGGACTTGCTGTTCTGTCCTGGATGTAGACGCCCCACCTTGGCATTAGAGGGTGACTTGTCAGGTTGTGAGGTTGTGAGGGGTAGGGCTCCTGGCAGGCACTCACCTGCCTTGGCTGGAATTCTCCAGGTGGGGGCAGGATGACAGTGCATCTAGACAAGCCCAGGTAAGCTCTGAGTCAGCTGGAAAGGGCTGGAATATTGAAGGTAGACCTAGGTGTCTCTGGTAGAAGCCACAGAAACACACACACACACACACACACACACACACACACACACACACACACACTAGTATGACCACATAGATATGTAAGCAGCTGATCTGAGAAACAAAGGATGCTTGTGGACCCCTCAGAAAAATAAGCCTGGTAACCCCCAGACTGAAGAAAGGTGACTCTTCCTGACAGGACCATGTGCCGCATTCCCCTCCCACATCCTGGGCCTTTCCCTGTGTATACATGGAAGGGAGTCTCTGAGGTCATCCCCTAATGTCTTAGGCTCTGAGCTGCCTAGCCAGTCACCTGCGACTCTCTGTCCCCAGAGCCTGCAGCTGTGACTCAGCAGCGAGAAGCAGCCAGGGAGCTGCCCAAAGCCCCCAACCCCCCACCTCCCAGCTCACACAAAGGGCATCTTGTTACTCCAGCCTCCCAGCAGGAAGGCCAGCAGGGAGTGCTGGAGAGGTGAGAGGCCAGGACTCTTGGGTCAGCCGGACAGGAGGCAGGGCTAGGGAGGAGGCCCCACCAGACCCAGCTGGCCCCCATGCCCCTCTCTGCTTGATCAGGCCTCAGGCAGGCCAGGTAGCTCCTCAAGTAGATGGCTGCAGAGAGAGAGAGAAGGAAGGGGGCCTGGGTATCTGCATGGGTGTCTGTGTATTGAGTTCCCTTTTGATATGCTTCAGGTACAATCTGAACACGCTTTGTGCTCCCTGTAGCAGCTGCAAATGTAGAAACTCAACACCATACAGGGGTCCAGCTCTGAGTGTCGAGCCTTGACTCTGCATGATCTATGATACAAACACTCTCAGTCTTCCCATCTGCAAACTGGGAGAGTAGAGAGCAAGATCTCTAGCAGTCCTGTCCGGGCAGAAGTGCTATTTTGTGATTGCCGGCTTTGCCACTCTTCTGCTTTGGTACCCTTTGAAACTGCTTATCATTTATTTATTTATTGTGCTTACCCCCTCTTGTCTCAGTTTCTCAGTATGTAAAATAGAGACAACAAGAAGCAAAGAAGAACTAGATAGGACATTCTTCCTAGAAGTTGCCTGGAGATAATTTTCCTCTTGTTTCTGGGTAGAACAAAATCTAAATACAGGACCTGGGAGCCCATGCCAGTAAGGAGTCAGTCTGAGCACTGGGTATAAGTGCGAGCACACCAGCGCATATATGTGCAATTGTAAAGATAAGCAAGCATGCCCCCGTGTCCCCATTAGGCCATTGACTGACCAGAGCCAGGACTGGGACAAAGGGTTTCCAAGGTTTCATCTTCAGTGTCATCCCCCAGGTCATCACAGCTAGACATCACTGAGGAACATAAATGATGACCCTAGAAATCTAGGGTTGAGTACTGATCTCTGTGAGTTCAAATACAAAGTGTAACTATGGGCTTGGGAGAGGCGTGGGCCCATTGGTTGGAGAACCAAGCAGGCAGCCTGTGTGCAGCCATAGCTTCTCCCTGTCCTCTGAGGTTGGGGTGGAGCCCTGAACACCCTGGCACACCCTGGCATCCAGCTGTGAGCGTGTGGGACTCAAGGCCCAGGCCTCAGGCACAGGTCACCTGGCCTCCTTTGGCCCTCACTGCCCAGAGAGTAGAGAGTACAGTGAAAGGCATTGTGGGAGGCCTGTCCCTGGGAAGGCAGACTGGCCTGGCTGGATGCAGAGCTTGCTAATAATGTAGCATGCCATCAGCAGCAGAAGATAGAGCCGTGTTTAATAAAGGAGCATTGTGGTTTACTGGGAGGGGCTTTCACATTGGTTATTTATTTAGCAAATCTTCCCTGAAAGCCCTTGAAGTACCAGGTCCTAGATAAAGTGACAAAGCCTATGTGGTCTCTTGCCCTTGTGGAATCCATTTTACTGAGGGACCTGCACACAGGTAAGAGCCCTGGGGAAGATGTCAGGATCCCACAGTGAGGGAAGGTGGCTAGAGCTAGTAACCAGGGAGAGCTCCCTGGAAGAGGTGATATGGAGCCCAGATATCTTTCAGGATGAGTCAGAGGATATGTAAAACTACATATACATATTCTAAGCAGGAGGGACAGACATGTTGGCATATATAACTTCCACAAGAACATTATGGGATGGGAGCAGATGTTACATTTTACAATGGAGGTAATGTATCTGCCTGAAATGTGAAGTAGCTGCCTGACCCCAGATATTCAGCTTGCTGAATGCCTCATCCCTCCCCACCCCACCCCCCAACACACACACCAAGTCTCTACCAGATATCCAATCTCTGAAGCTAAGAAGCAGAGAGAGCAGAGGAAAGAGGCCAAGCCTGGTTGCCCTACAGCCTACAGGTATGAGGGTAAAGGAGGGTTCTCTTGGCAGGTCACCGGCCTCAGTTGCCCAAAATAGCAGGGGCTCTGTGGCAGGTCAGTCTTCTCCCCCAGGGACTGTGGAACTGCTCAAACTGCCTGGTGAAGAGCTGGGGCCCCTTGCCTGCCCACGTAGCCTGCAAAGAGCCTAGGATTATGGCTGGAAGAGGAGGAGCACAAGAGAGCCACTGGCCTTCCCCAGAAGCACCCCCTGGAAGAAGGGTGGCCCAGGAGATGGAGCAGGGATTGGAACTCCAGGCATGGAGAACTAAGACTTGGCTACAGGGTGTAGTCGTGGCATTTGTGGAATGGTTGAGCCTTGCCAGCAGCTGGAGTACTTGAGATTTTCCAGGACCGCCAGCGCCCAGCTGACCAAGGCCCATCATGTTCCAAGCCAGGACTCAGCAGAGCCATGTCAACATGACTCTACTGTGTGCTCAGCTCTGCATCCAGCTGGGGACCCTCTGCCTCAGTCCTGCCTTCCAGAAGCTCCCAGAGTGGCAAGAAGAAGTTTCTTTCGTTCACTCAGGCACCGTTCCTTCCGTGGAGACCCAGGCCTCAGGCTGGAACACAGGACAAGCAGAGGACAAGGTGTTGGCCATCCTCACGGAGCTCAGTGATGGGTGAGCAAGGGTTTTCCATCCCCAGACCAGAGCCTGGACCAGGGGAAGAGGGAAGGCCCACAGACAAAGCTGGGCAAGAAAGTCCCTCCACTCTGCTCACTTCCCATTGTGGGGGGAGGGGGGAAGGCCAGTGCCTGGGAGCCCGGCCCACCCACAGCCCAGGGCTCTGTAAAAATGGAGCTGTAAGATCCCCAGACAGTTCCATGGGATCACTCAACTCAGCAGGAGCTTTGGCAGCCACGTGCTTTTTCTTAGTACCAAATATACTGGTGTTCCTGGAACACAAGTCTCCACAGTTCATTTCCACAAAAAGTGTCTGTGGCTTATCGAGGGCTCTGTGCTGCCTTACTTCTCATTTGGGATGGGGGTGTTCTAGCCTTTAAGGGAGAATGATGCTTCAAATCGGGGGGTTAAAGGGTAGTGCTCTGAGGTCCTCTCTCTCAGGATAACTTTAGAAGTCCTTTGTCTGCTTTTAAGAGATCTCCAGCATGCCCCCCCACCACACAACTCAATCTTGGCTCCTCCCACTGCCGCTCCCAGACCTCACTCCCCACTTCACAGAAGACACCCTGCCCACTGCCTGTCCACCTTCAATGCTGTTTTCACATTAATAGCAGCCAAGCCCAACTCCAACCTCTGTGTCTGAAATCCCACCTAGATCCATGACCATGTTTTCACCTATTCAGAAGTCCCAGGTGGGATGCAGACTGTCAGGTCCCTTTCTAAAACAAAAATGGTGGCGAAATCTCATCCCACACAGTAACTATAAGCTTCCTGGAGGACTGTGTTAAGGATTCTGCAGCTGTATGTTAAGCTCCATGGGAAAATGTCATGATTGATTAGTGATGTCTGCTGGGGGGCACAGAAGGGAAACAGTATGCAGCTGGTTCTCCAGAACCAAGCAAGGTCCTCCAGGCCTTTTAGGAGATACAAATGTAGAGGAGCTTCTCTGACCACATAGATTTAAGGTGATCTGCATCTAGCCCCACAATTCTCCATCTCAGAACCCTGACTGCCTTCAATTCTTATTCTTTCAGGCATGTACCCATTCAGTCCCTTTTTCCACCTGTCCCAATGGTCTATAGGTAGCAGGAGACTGGAGACAAATCTGACTTACACCTGTGCCTCCTGACAGCATTCACAGTTGTTCAGCTGGTGAACATATTGCTCATATTCAGTTCAGGACTGGCCTCAATGAATCTATGCAACTCATATGCATAGATGAACAAGAGAAAATTACATCGCACCCTTTACATTCCCAAACCATACTCTGTCCTTTTGGATTTTTGCTAGAGCTATTTTCCTATTCCACACAAAAACAAGAAGCCATATGCACTGGGGCGGGGGGGCAGCTGAAGCCTCAGGTAGCCCAGTGGTTCTCAAAGTTAGCCCCTGACCCAGTCACACCAGTACCCCAGAGATCTGTTAAAATTTCTCAGGTAAATTCTCAGAAATTACAGCTAGGCCTGGTAATCTATGTTTGAAGAGGCCTCCAAACCGGGTGCTGGTGGTTCACACCAGTAATCCTGGCTACTCAGGAGGCTGAGGTCTGAGAATCTTGATTCCAAGCCAGGAGAGGCAGTCAAGTATATCAGATTCTTATCTCCAATTAACCAGCTAAGAGCTGGAAGTGGAGATGTGCCTCAAGTGATAGAGCAAAAAGAGAAGGAGGAGGAGGAGGAGGAGGAGGAGGAGGAGGAGGAGGAGGAGGAGGAGGAAAGAAGGGAGGAAGGACAAGGAGAAGAGGAGAAAGAGAAGAAGAGGAGAGGGAGGAGGAGGGGGGGACGAGGAGGAGGAAGAATTTCAGGGTAAAGTTTGGAGAATGTGGAGTGTGATAGAGTAGTGGAGACTGCAGTACACTGCAGAGCATGTTTGTTACCTGTAGGAGGCACCAAGGCTTACCTCCAGCCCAGAATGGCCACATGGAAATGTAAACTCTGTGGCCAAATACCTCAATTGCTTGAGAAAAACTGAAAACCCACACTTCCTGTGATGGATATCTATGCCTAAATATTAGCTGTTTTCTTTTTAATCCCATGAAGACCAAAGAAAAATAATCTACAAGTTGAGGCCAATCCAGATACAGAACGACTTGAGAGGTGGAGATCTCTCCACACAAGGAACCATCAGAAATAGGCTATGGATACTAGCTGTCCCCCAGATACCAGTCATACCAGGTCCCCATACTGTTAGAGATGTCTGAACCCCTCACCTACTATGTGGGAATGCCTCTGAGTCTTCCCAAGTCCCAGCACTTCTCTGGGCCAGAAAATGAACAAAACAGACAAAATTCTGAACCCTAGCTGGTGGCTTCGACCTGTAATCCTAACTACTCAGGAGACTGAGATCTGAGAATCAAGGTTCCAAGCCAAGCCCTGGAAGGAAAGTATGTGAGATATTATCTCCAATCAACTATCAAAAAGTCAGAAATAGAGCTGTGGCTCCAGTAGGAGAGCCTTGGGCACAAAAGCTTAAGAACAGCCAGCATCTAGGCCCTGAGTTCAAGTTCCACGACCAAAACAACAAAAATTTGGACCCTGTTAATGAGGTGCTACAGGGAAAAGACTTGGAGTATCAGAGGCAGTCACTTCCTATGCCATACTACTCCATGCCAAGCTCAGCATTAGGGTTCTCTCAACTTGTGCAACCACTCCACTTGAAAGGAGAGGAGAGAAGAATCAGAGAGGTGAAGTGACTTACCCTAGTATTAGAGCTAGTAAATGAAGGGGCTAAGCTGTGAACCCACATTTACTGATTTAACTTATATTGATCTTTTCCCAACTACCTGCCAGATTCCAATGAGCCAGAGATAAGGGAACCATCAAGGTTGTCTTGCCTGTCTCCCTGGTCAGAACCCAACTAAGGCTAGAGCTCATACCTGTAATCCTAGCTACTCAGCAGGTTCAGATCTGAGAATCAAGGTTCCAAGCCAACCCAGGCAGGTAAGTCCCTGATACTTACATTTCCAATTAATCAAAAAGACTAGAATTGGAACTGTGATTCAAGTAGCATAGTGCCCACCCCTTGAGTTCAAGCCGAAGGAGGAGGAGGAGGAAGAGACCACTCCAGCAGATGAACAGGAAAGAGGAAAGGCAGTGGGATGCCAGGAATGAATGATAACAAAGAGTACTGCTGCCATATGCAACACCACATGCCTTGTTTCACCTCCAGAAGTAGCTCTGCCTACCTTCCCATCTCCAGCCAGGAAGCTTTAAGAGCTGGGCCGGTCCATGGAGCTGAGGCAAGAGCCCAAATTGGCAGTTCTAGACCAGCCAAGGGTCTAGGCTCTTGTCCTTCTAGTGTTTGTCTTGAAGCCCCCCCATCCATCCATCAGCACTGGCCCAGGGCTGTCCAGGTAAGGATGCATGGTTGCAAGGGAAGCCAGAAGAAATGGCTTATTCTGGTCCCTGGCATTGACCCTAGAAGACCTAGGCTGGCGGCCCTGTCTGACCACAAGGCCTCAGTAAGCCTCCCATAGGCAGGGTCCCAGCCTACCATCCCCAAACCACAGGGAGGCTGGCCCATCCTGGGCTCTGGTCAGTCACTCACTGAGCTTTGGCCAGCCATGAGTCAGCAGTGTCAGCCTGTGTTCGACCACAGCTGAGTGGACACTGAGGCCAGCCAGGTCAGGCCCTGGACATGTGCTAGAGCCCTGAGGCCTTATTAGTGAGGAAAAGATGGCCCCAAATGACCCATTAGATCACACCAAGGAGAAGAAAAAAGATCCAGTAGAGAAATTACTAAGCACAAAGCAAGACTCTGACGCCTTAAAAGCAGCAGAAGCTGAGTGTCGGAAGAATGATCATGCAACACACACACACACACACACACACACACACGCCACCGGCCCAGGCATGGATCCACACTCCTGAACCCCACACACCAAATATACATGCACACGACACACACCCTTTAAATACTAGTTTTGGATCACTGCCTCCACCACTCTCCCGACACATGCGTTCCCCCCCCCCCCCAGCCTGAGCCGCACCCAGCAGAGCCACCCCAGCAGTCACCGGCTTGCCCTGCTTGTCGGAGGGACAGACAAGGCTCCTGTCAAACCCACCAACGCTGTGCGTGCTGGGTCGTCGTGCCACACTCCCTGCCTCCCTCCCTCCCTCCCTCCCTCCAAGGGCCCTGGTGCATGCAAGGTCTGTGGCCAAGGACAAGCCGGGGGATTGGGGTTCTGGGCACCTCACTCCAGTGTGTGTGTGGGGGGGGGGAATCCAGGCTGAGCCAGGGCTCGGGATTGGGGGTGAGGGGGCCCAGAAGGTCTCCGAGCGAGGAGCGGGGCGCACCCCGGAGTCAGCCCCGAGTGACGGCACCCCCACGCTGTTTGTTTATTCATGACTCATTCGTCTCCACGGACCGGCTCTTCTTTCTTTCGGGAGGAGGGAAGAAAGGCGGGAGGGAGGGCGGGAGGGGGCGGGCCGGGGGAGAGGCCGGCTCCACAATAAACAAAGGGGCAGCTGAGAGGCCGCGGCGGGCGGAGCAGCGCTCCCGGGGGCGGGGGAGGGGGGAGGTTGGCGCCCGCCAACCCGAGGGTCTGCGATCGTGTACCCCCCCCCGCCCGATCCCCGAGCCCGAGCCCCACCGGGCGGGTCGCCACCTCCCCGCGACGGGACCGGAGCAGCCGTAATTGGATCCGCGCCGCCTCCTCCCCGCTCCCCGCCCCCAATCGGGGAGCCGGATAAATGCCGGGTACCTTGGCAAAACAGTCGGATCCAAACCTATTATTTGGTTAATGGGCTTCCCTCGTGCAGCCCTGCAACACCCAGCCATCCAGACCCCCCCCTCCCCGACACACACACACACACCGCCCCCCCCCCCAGTGCCCAGAGATGCCCCGGTCCCCTCCGCGCAGCCGCCCTCGCCCTCCCCGGCGGGCGGGCGCAGGGCGCAGGGCGCAGGGCGCAGGGCGCAGGGCGCAGGGCGCAGGCTGCAGGCTCCGGATAACCGGGAGGAAGCGCGGGTTCCGAGGTTTCTGGGGCCTCATTGTTCTGCCTCGAGGGGCACATTAAAAATGCTCCAGGATTCGCTTCCTGTGAAAACAGCCAGCGAGAGAGGCTGGGGCGGAGGGGGGAGAGAGGGTAGAAGGGGAGAGGGGGCGGGAGGGGAGGGGGGAAAGGAGGGGGCCTTGCACAGCGCGAAGACCTTATCCTCCTGGAAGCTGCTCAGATTACACTGGGGGGGGGGGGGGGGAGGTTGTTTTGCTTGTTGCTGGCTTGCTTGCTCTCTCTCTCTCTCTCTCTCTCTCTCTCTCTCTCTCTCTCCTTCTTTCCTTCCTTTCTTCCTTTCTCTCTCCTCTCCATCTCTTTCTTTCTTTCTTTCTGTCTGTCTGTCCGTCTGTCTGTTTCCCCCTCCCTTTCCTTCTCCCTCTCTCACTCCCTCCCTCCCCCCTCCTTTCTTCCCTCCTCTCTTTTGCTCCTTTCCCCAGGCCAGAAGATGAATCTTTCTGGCGGATTGAGCAAGTTGGAAATGTGGGGCCAGCCCCGTTTTCTGCATAAATAAGACCAGTGAGTGGCAGAGCCAGATATAAAGTCTGATTCAGAGGCACTTGAAAGAATGCAGGGGTGATGAGGTGGGCATATCCAAGCAGCACATTTTCCCCCAGCATACCCCTCTGAGTCATATCTTACACCAGGAAGGGCAAACATATCACACCACAATATGTCACATGCCTGCAGCCCAGGAGCTGGCCTGCCGGGAGGGGGACATAGCTCCTTCCTCCCCAGCTAGGCCCGTGTGTCCAGAGCAACCTAGGCAGAGTGAGCTGGGCTCAGGCCTCTGTCCCAAGCAATTCTTCACGCTCCTCCCTAAGTGACCTTGAATATGAATGATGAGAGCAGTGCACAAACACCCATGCCTACTAAGTGCTGAGAGCTGTTTAGATCTGTGGGCATCCATTGCATCACTCAACCCTCACCGTGACCTACAAGCTAGGTGTTTCTTTTTTTTTTTTTTTTACTCCATTTCCAGATTCAGAAAATGGGCCAGAAGGTTCCGGAACTGCCTAAAATCACACAGCTAGGGGGTCGGAGGAGTTAGCATGACCCCATGGCCTGGTTCCAGAATTCGGAGATGCCAGACAAATCCCAGACTTGACGTGGGGACAGAGAAATCATAACATCAGCCTCCTTTGATGCTTGGAGGGATGCATTAAGAAATTGTGAGCTAGATGTACTCCAGTGGCTCACGCTTGTGATCCTAGCTACTTAGGAGCTACTTAGGAGGCAGAGATCTAAGAATCCTGGTTTGAAGCCAGCCAGGGCACACAAGTCCAGTATGACTTCAATATATATTCAATATATATTCAATTAACTAGCACAAAACTGAAAGTGGAGCTGTGGCTCACGTGGTAGAGCACCAGCCTTGGGTTAAAAAGCTGAAGGACAGCACCCAGGCTCCACTACTAACTAGTATAAGATGAAAGAAATGGAGGGAAGGAAGGAAGAAAGGAAGAAATGCACTCCTCTCCCCCCCATCCCCTCTGCCCTCTCTGGGAAAGCTGTTCCTGTCCTCACATCTCATTTCCTTGAGTCACCCGCAAGCCCCCGCACATTGTTTCTGCGTTCTGGGGAGGGTATTTCCAGATTATGATTCCATCAGGCCCTTGTCACAGGATGGGGGCTTTCTTTTTGGGGTGCCTTCTTCCCCCTCCCACACCCCAATGTGCCTCTCCTGTCACTTCCCAGGCAGCTCTCCTCCACCAGCTCTAGCAGGCACTATCTCTCCTCCCTTGTCCAAGGTTGGCTGTCACCTCCTGTTTTCTCACATCCACATGGCAGACCCACCCAACACCTGGACTCTTTGGACCTGAGACCTTCTCCCCTGCTCAAGTCTAGCCCTACCTCATGGCCCACCCTGGATTAAGCCATCACCCAGAGCCGCCTCTTCCATTCCAAGCCCAGTGGTTCCTCCCTCTGACCTCATTCTCTAACCACCCCAATAGTTTCCTCGCCTGACTCTCCCCCACAACCCTGAACCCTTGGACACCATCCTTCCATTCACTTGTCCCAACCACAGACTTTCCTGGATGGCCCCAGGCTGGCAAGGATTCAAAGCCTAAAGACTTGTGACCAGCCAGCGTCAATGTGAGGTTTTCAGTCTCAGCTTTACCATCAACCTGATCCTCCTTGGCCAGCCTCCTGCCCCCAATCTCCCTCCTTCTGAGTTCTTTGCCTCACTGATCTTTGCCCTTCTCCTCATGACTCCTGTCCATTTTGCCCATTGTCACTCCTAGAGACACCAGGTAGGCCTTCCTGTGTGCTCTGCTGCCCCAGCCCCACCTCCACACCCCCACCTTTGCGCAGAAGCAGTGGGTAAGGATTATTCCCTTCCAGTCCACAGGTAACAGAGCTGGGACCACCTTTTCCAGGCATCTGGAGATTCCACAAGCCTTCCTTTCTATCCAAACCTTCCCCTTCCACCTAGCGCCCCATCCTGCTCACATCTCTTCCAGCTAAAGCAGACCCTTTAGAACCCCATCTCCCCCTCTTTCTGCCACCCCCTACCTCTGGGAGCCTTTTCTTAGTGATTTCTCACTCATCTTTGACAAGGCAGGCAAGGCAGTTGCCCCCTCTTTTGCTGGCAGCCCTGTCCTCTAATGACTGGATAACATCACCCATTCTCCTTGGCCTCCCTAATCTCCTGTGAGGGGAGGACTCTCTCCCACCCACTCACCCACCCACTAAAGGTCAAGGTTCGTGGAGGTCGTCCCTCTACCCTGGGCAGTCTCCCTTGCCTGTGTCTCCTCTTCCCTGGTTTCTACCACAACCCAGCCCCACCCTCACCCATCTGTACATCTCGAACATCCCTCCCTCCTGACCGCCACAGCCACACCCAGGCTGTCTTCTGGGATTCCTCACACCACACAGTCTCCCAGGATTCACCAGGTCTCAACCTAGGATCAGCCAGGAGTCTCCAGCTTGCTCCACCCCGAATTCCTCCTGCTGGGCTGGCACCGCAGCTTAGCCATGACAGGGCCAACCTGGCCCCTACCTCATCCCAAATATCCAGTCAGTCACTAGACCCTGGCCACTTGGCCTCTGCAACATGTTCCTGAGACCACAGGCTAAGGCCAAGCCCTCATCTCTTGCCTGGGCTATTGCAACAGTCTCCCCACCTCTTGTTTCTGCTCATTCTGAGTCAGCAGCTCCATGATCTCGCCAGGGTCATTGTGTACAATGCAGACACAAACAAGCCACTCTGCAGCTTTAAAACCTGCTCTGTGAAACCCATCAGCTAAGGGTGGCCAGCCAGCAGACCCGGTACTCATGAGTCCAGGGTCTTCTCCCTGCACTTTAGAGTGATCGGGGACATAGAGCAATGATCTCATCCCACAGCTTTGTGTCTCCAAGTTGTTTGTGCACAATATTCCACACACACATACCAGGTACATATGCTGTCTGCTTACTTCTCTCTTGTCTTCCAGAATGTATCTCCAGATACCTGTTCCAGAAAGCCTTCTCTGGCAACCTTCTGCTTCCCTCCAATGTTAGATTCTTTGGCCTGAAGTAAAAACAGTGCACTCAAAGAACCTGTTTCAGCAGCCATCGTCTTTATAAATGACAATAATCTAGCCAGGTATTGGTGGTTCACACCTATCGTCCTAGCTACTCAGGAGGCTGAGTTCTAAGAATCACGGTTCAAAGTCAGTGGAGGCAGGCAAACAAATCCAAGAGATTCTCCAATTAAACAACAAAATACCAGAAGTGGAGGTGTGGCTCAAGAGGGAGAGCATCTGTCTGGAGTGAAAAAGCTAAGCAAGAGCTCAAGTCCCCCTGTTTAATCTTTCTTGACATCTCTGTATCCCAGTATCTATTAGGTACTCAGCAGAGGCAATGAGAAGGATGTCTGCCACATCCTGAGCAGGTGCTCAGCTAATGCCCAGCCATCCTCTTTCAGACCCTGCCCAAAGAGAAGTTGCGGGAGGCTCTTCCCCTCTAGTCCTCCCTCTACACTATTGGAATATAGTCAATCTTTCTTATGCCGGCCACCCTTCCCTAGCTGTTTGAAAACAGCTAGGTACCATTTTGATCAAGTCACCAAATCAGATCTTCCTCCAGTGGCTCCGTGTCCAGTGCTTTGGCATTTCTTCCTCCAGTCTTCCTTTCCAGCTTCCTTCTCCAACGCAACATCTCCCCCCACTCCTTAGCCTCCAAAGTCACCTTTGCTTGGTGCCTCCAGCAAGGGACTCAGATCCCCACACACACAAAAGATAGAACCAGAGTAAACTCTACAGATAGAGAATTCCTAGAGACTGTGAATGAGTTAGAATTCTCTTCCCAGGGACCCCAAAAGCCAGACTCTACTCTGCTTTCTCTATGCCCCTAGCCCTGCCTGTACTTCCACCCACAATACATCTGGTTCCATCAGCTGCAGACCCAACGCACCTTCTATGGTGAGACCGGAGGGCGTTATGTCTGTGGGAGTCTCTTGGCTCAGGTGTGATCAAGAAAGATCACATTGAGACATGGTCTGTCTTCTCCAAGCTGGTTTGATCCAGCAACCCAGCTCAGTCCCTGTGATGGGGCCGCAGGAGTATCACAGGCCTGTCTCATAACAGAGAGATGGGATTTAGGTTTGCACAGGCTCAGGTTATGGGCAAGACTTAGTACTGGGCTCTGTGGTCAGTACCAGGATGAGAGGCAGGGGGAGATGGTCCCCACAAAAGCATTGTCTATGCCCTGACCAGGGGGGAAGGAGGGCTTAGGACATTTGAACCAGGCTCCATAGATAAGGCAGGATTTCAAAAGAGGTGGAAGAGCAGAAAAAGTATCTTGCAGGCAGGGCCAAGGCATGTTTTTGACCGTGTCACTCCTGCTAAAAGCCTTCCTGGGCTTCCTTGTCAAGTGGATGAAATCCAGACCCCCTCAGGCTGGCATGCACAGGCTTTCTCACGCTGACCCCAGGCTGACCCCTCCCTCCGGCATCTCTGGGCTCTCTTCCCTGTCCTGCCCTCCTTCACAAATCCCGGGTGTCAGCCTTGATGGCCAGACATGAGCTTCTCTTTGCCCCTGGTGGCTTTGCACAGGCCATCCCCAGAGTGTGACACACCCTTCCTGCCCCTCCCCACCCCACCTTCATCTCCTCATGGAAAGTTCCTTCTGATTCTTTCCACCCCACCTCCCGTGTCCACGGAGGCTCCGCTCCCCCTCTTCCCACATCCCCAAACTGATTTGAACAATTTGTCCTCCCAAGTCTACAGTACAGGACTTTCTATGCCAGAGAAATAAACAAATACACAAACTGGGGGCCCACAGAACCCAAACAAGCCCTGTCAAGGAGGGGACACAACACTACCTGCTCTGTCCCCTTCTCTCTCACTTACTTCTCACGCCTATGTAAGGTAGAAGGGAAGTGAGGAGCTTTGGCCCCACTCCAAGGTAAGGCTGAGAAAACCTCAGGTGAAGGGCAGCTCACGTGGACAAGCACCACCCTAGTAAACCGGAGGCCCTGAGTTCAATACCCTGTACTCCTAAAAACAAACAAAAACAGTGAAAAATAGCCAATGGCAAATGACAGTGACTCATGTCTATAATCCTAGCTACTCAGGAGGCTGAGATCTGAGGATCAAGGTTTGAAGTCAGGCTCGTCAGAGAAAGCTGAGAGACTCGTTACTCCAATGACCCGTCAAAAAGCTAAAAGTGAAGGTATGGCTCAGGTGGTAGAGTGGAAAAACCAAGCAAGTGCTCAAAGCCCTGAGTTCAAGCCCAACAACAACAACAAAAACAGAAAAGAAGGAAGGAAGAGAGGGACGGAGGGAGGGAGGGAGAGAAGGAGGAAGAGAAGGAAGAAAGACCTCAGGACACCTGTCCTCATCCAGATGAGTCCTCACACTCTGGCTAACAAAGTCTGCGCTGGAGTCTAGACTCTAGGGCTTAGACACCTGGTGCTAATGGCTCATCCATCTTTCTATCACACTTTCTATCACTTTCCAAGTGAGCCCCTCTCTTCCAGAGGTCTGAGTCCCTGCCCAAGTTATACAATATCCCCTGGAGGCCCATGTCACATGCTGTGTTGCTCGCACACCAGAGGTTTGTCGATTTCCTAGCAAAGGGCTGGATTCAGGCTGGTGGACTGCAGAGGGGCTACAGAGAGAAGGGGCTCAGAGCACTGGGTACAAAGGCAGGTCAGTCTGGAGTAAGCAGGCTGGGGCCAGCCAGGCTGTTCATACTGGTGCCTGAGCTGTGAGGAGCCAGGGGAAGATATGGAGAGGAGCCCACTTCCAGAGGATAAAGGGGCCAGAGCCCCCAAGAAAGAGCTAGCACTGTACAAGCCACTTCCCAGCCCAGGCTAGAGTCCCAGGCTTCTCTTCAGCTCTGAGTTTTGTGGGGACAGCCCTCTCCCTGGGTGTTACTGAGAATCTGGGATCCGTCTGCAGTCACCTTGTTGATGAAGAGGGACAGAGCCCTCTCAGAGGCTTCCTGCAGGACAGAACTGGAGAACACTGCAGGACAGAAGCTGGCCCTGTCATATTCCCAGAGGCTGGGAATATGAGGTTTCCAAGGCTGCAAGGGAGAAAGAGTGGGAGCCCCCATCCTACCAGCCACTGTGGGAAAAGGACCAGCTTGGCACTGCCTTGGCCCAGCCTGTCCAGAGGAGCTCCAGGCAGGCCTCTAGTGAGCTGGCTCCCAAACCCAGCTGGTGATTGACAGAGAGAGCAGTCTGTGAGAGCAGACTATGGGACTCCACTCAGAGGGAGATGCCAGAGGGGGGCTATGGGGAGCAGCCAGGATACCCAGCCACAGGGAACTCTTAGCAGGCCACATTCCTCACGTGCTCCAGGGACAGAGGCAGCCTGTGCCCACCCCTGCCCATCACCAGCACCATATATAGACTGGGGCTCCAGCCAGGGGCCCCAGATCTACACAACACCTGTCTCTCAAGGGGTCTTCCACTGTCCCTCATGCCTGCCAGCAGCTCAGTGGTGCCTTCCATGTTTGATTAAGGATCCTTGTCCCTTTTGTCCCCAGGGTGATGGCTTCCCACCTCCAGTGCTTACATGGGTGGATTGGGGGTAGAAAAGGAATTCCTGCATCCAGTTCTATTTGAATGTCAGATGACCAGTGAGTCGTTAGTGAAGTTAGACCCAAGATATGGATATAGATACAGATACAGATACAGATATAAGAAAGCATATACAGGGTTACATGCGTATAAGCACAAAAATTAACTGAAGGGTGATGTATACAGGGGACAATTTCCAATGAGGCTTAAATAGAAAGCAGTTCTCATCCAATGTAGGGGAGTTTGGAAAACCAGCTCAGGAAGCAATTAAAAGACTCTGCTGCCTGAGGCTTGGCGAGACAGCAAAGAAGCCTGAGCCAAATTGTAAAGGGCCTTCTAGGTCTGATAAGAGGTTGAGAACTGGCTGAGCAATGGTCACCCAAACGCCTGGTTTCCTCGCTATTTGGGAGGCTAAGATTTGAGGATTGTGGTTTGAAGCCAGTTCAGGCAGGAAAGTCATGGAGACTCTTATCTCCAATTAACCACCAACAAGCTGTAAGTGGAGCTGCGCCTCCTAAGTTCAAGCCCCAGTACTGGGGCTTTAAAAAAAATAAATCAGAGCTTTGGCCCAGAGGGTAAGGGTGCTTATTAATATTAATGGGCACTCACCAGGGACTATGCGGAGGGAAGCCTGCTCCCTTCTAGGAGATAAAGACCATGGGCTCAATTCTTCTTTCCTTATGAGGCCGTCCTAAGCTCTGTACCTACCCCATGCAGCTGTAAAAGACAGAGCTGAGCTTCCCACTGGCAGTCTAACCACACATCTGCTCCTCAACTGCCCTGTGACTGCTGAGCAGAGCTCAGGGGTGGGAACAGGGTCCCATGGGCACAGGTAGTGCCTTCTACCCAGGCAAAACACAGCCTCCCATTTGCCCAGCCTGTTCTCTTGACAGGGACAGCCTCTGGTTTTCCACCCACAAAGTCTGGACCAGCATGGAGACAACTTTTGAGTCTTCCTTCTACTCTAGCTCCCTGGGGGCTCCACTGGGACTGGGCCCTCCCTTGCTCCCTTCCAAGTAGGCTCAAGTCCAGACTGTGAGGATGCTAAGCCTGACTGTGCTTCATCCTAGAAGGCAAGTCAACAGAGGACTCCTCAACACTTCTTATGGATGTGTCTTGGTGATGAACAGAGGCCTCTCTCACAACTTCCCCTGGAGAGCAGACAGGGAGGAGGGCTGCAAACATCAGGGGACAGGAGCCCAGAATGATCCACCAGCTGGACCTCACTGTCCTAGGACAAGACCCAGAGGTCCTGAGACCCAAAGGGGTGAGTTCAGTATTCACAGAGGCCAACCTGCCTCTGACCTAGGAAGCAGTCTCTTCTGTTGTGAGCCATGGGACACTGACTAGAATGCTGACCTTGGTCCCCTGTCCATCTGGTCATCACAGGTGGCACTGCCATAGCTGTAGAGTTGTGTAGAGCAAGCACAAAGAGCAGACTCAAAACCAAAGGCTCCTAGCTATCAGAAAGGAAGGAGGACTCTGTCCACCCCCCAGGTATCTGGGGGGATTGGCTGGGTCTATTTCCAGGTTTTCGAATGAGGGATCAGAGAGGACCTTCAGAATGACCGCTTCTTCCCCGGCCTGAGGGATGCAGGTAAGGCGAGCCATGAAGACTACAGCTACTCACATGTCAGTGCTTGGCCAGCTCCCTGGGACCTGCAGGGAGGCGCACTCTACAGCATCAGCAGAAAAAAAGACAAGCAGCCAGAATGGACCCGGATAACACAGGGAGCTGGTACAAGTTTAATATTGCAGTCTCTGTTTTTTTGTTGTTGTTGTTGTTGCTGCTGCTGTTTTTGTTGTTGTTAAAATGGGAAGTGACTGGGAATGGATGCAAGATTCCTTTGGGGATGAGGAAAATGTTCTGTGATTCAATGGTGATGATGGTTACCTGGCCCTGGGAATAAACTACAAACCATAGACTTGTATACAGAAAATGAATGAACTGCCAATAGTGAAACTGATCTCTCTCTCTCTCTCTCTCTCTCTCTCTCTCTCTCTCTCTCTCTCTCTCTCTCTCTCTCTCTCTCTCTCTCTCTCCCAGTACTGAGGCTTGAACTCATGGCCTGGTCACTGTCCCTTAGCCTTTTCACTCAAAGAAAGAGCCACTTCAGTCACACTTCTTTTTTGTTTGTTTGTTTTCTTTTCTCCTCTCCCTCCCCCTCTCTCTCTCCTTCACCCCCCCCCCCCCATTGGTCATGGGATTGAAGTCAGGACCTGGGCTCTGTCAGCCAAGCTCTTTTGCTCAAGGCTTGCACTCTACCACTTACAGCCACAGCTCCACTTCCATCTTTCTTCCTTTTTCTTTTTTCTTCTTTCCTTTGCTTTTCTTTTTTCATGGAGATAAGAGTCTCACTGACATTCTTGCCTAAGCTGACTTAGAACCACAGTCCTCAGATCTCAGCTTCCTGAGCAGCTAGCATTACAGACATGAGGCATCCTGAAGCAATAGAGAAGAGAAAATGTAAGACGCTCTCCAGTCCCCTGAAAATTAAAAAGAAAAAAAGGTATTATGCTTCCCCCACAAGTTTAGATTTTTATATAGTGGAGGTTTTTTTGTTTTTTTTTTTGAAGCAGGATCCACAAGAGTTCAAAGCTAAAACCCAGTAAGTCCTTATAGCTCAGTGCCAAGGCGCTGAGAAAGAGTTTGCTTAGGCATGAAGAGACCACTGAGTCTAGTTGTTTTGGGCCTCCTGTGATGGATGGATAAACACCCAACCCTCCACCCCGCAAGCCTGAATCTTTCTCTGTGTTTCTCCCCTCCATCCTGGGAATGGAAGCCAGCTACCTCCTTAATGACTCCTGTCTTGGGAAATGTTCTGACCCCACCCTTCCATGCCCAGTGCTCACTCCACCTCCTCTAAGCAGCCTTTTCTGTACCTCTCACAGCCCCTGGATCCCTCCCCTAGCCTGAGTGACAGATTTGATCTAAAGGACTTGAGGAACAGTTGGCCCTGACCAGACCCTGCCACAGAGCCAAGGCAAGCATCCATCAAAGGTGGGGGTAGGCCACTGTTTGCTCATGCCTTCCTCTATCCCTGGGTAGGCTCAAATTGGGTGGGATCACCATCTGAAGAGTTCAACTCTGCATTGCTCACCTAGCAGATGCCAGCTCAAGAACATACAAGCCCATAGGAACTGTCCAGTCACCTGGACCGAGCCAGAGGTGAAGGCCAGGCTTTGCTGCACACCCCCTTACCTCCAACCAGATTCCAAATTTTCATTATCAGAATGGGAATAACAAGCCACGACTGCTCCCACTCTTCCTTCCCACCATGTGGGAATCCCCTCTCCAGGAAATACTCTCCCACCCCTCAAATGAGATGAAGCCGCTGGAAGGCAGACTGAAAACAAAATTGAGCCCCACTTCCTTTCCCAGCAGAGCCTCAGTTTCCCCTCGGGCAAGTCATCTCTTGCAGATCAACTAGAAGACCTGTGGGGACCAGTGAAACTGAAGGTCTCAGCCAGGAAAGGAGAGGCGGGAAGGGAGGGAGCTGCCTGTGCAGAGTTTGGGGACATCAATGGACCTTGGTGTCCATCCCCTGCCCCCCCCATGAAGTAAGGTCAGGGCCAGGAGCAAGAGGTCACCTTTCATTCATGGCCCAGATCTTGACCTTTCCATTGCCTACCTAGGGATCACCTAGCCTTCTGGTTCCTAGTTCTTCATAGGCAAGATCAGGATGATAAGGCCTGATGGCCCCTTGTGTGGTCCTGGTTGCTCTAAGGGAAAAATGTTCAGAAATGGCTCAGCTCCCACAGTGCCCCCCGCAGCATGAGACTCTATCTGAAAAATAACTAAATGGGATTCCAGGGTGTTACTGAATTGAACTGTACAGGATGCTGCCCTTTGGGGAAACCTAGTATGTTTTGTAAAACTGTACACATTTATAGTTAACTCAAAAATAAGATATAATTTTAAAACATTAATTTAGCAATACAAAGTACTAGAATCGTTATCTGGGTCTTCTTTGTCTTGCTTTCCTCTCCATTTCTTCTTCTTCCTCCTTCTCCTCCTCTTCCTCCTCCCCCTTCCCCTCCCCCTCCTCCTTCTCTTCCTCCTCCTCCTCCTCCTTCTTCCTCAGAGATTTTAAAGATGTGAGTTTTAAAAAACACCTTCAGGCTGGGCACCTATGGCTTAAACTTGCAATCCTACCTACTCAGGCAGCTAAGATTCAAGGATTGAGATTTAAGGCCAACCTGGCAGACGCATCTGAAGGATTCTTACCTCCAATTAACCAGCCAAAAAGCTGGAAGTGGAGGTATAGCTCAAGAATACCAGTCTTGAGCACACAAAGCTAAGCAAGAACATAAGGCCCTAAGTTCAAGCCCCAACACTGGGAACTTTAAAGTGTTTAAGATGGCCCTTAGAGGGTCCCCAGCCCACCAGCCCTCTCCCTCTAGTCAGAGCCCACCAAACTGAAGCCATTTCCTGGAGCGGGCATGAGCACCTCCAAGCTGGCCCATTCTTGAACCGTCAAGTTGTGCTGCCATTGCAGAAATCTCAAGACTCCTCATGGTCCCCAGTAGGAGTTGTCCACAGTGTGGTGGCTGGGTTCCCCACAAGAGCAACACCCCCAACAGATGGGAAGTGAAAGCTGCTGGATCCTAAAGTCTGGGCCTGGCAATTTCCCGGGTGTCTATTAGTCAAGAAGTTCTGAGCCAGACCCAGGGGGACAGGCCCCATCTCTTAGTGGGAAGATTTTCAAGACTTTTGGCTTATAGACCAGCACAATATGAAGGACCGAGTGCATTCGTTCTTATCTGCTAAGAAAGAACAGGCAGAAATTAAAATTAAGAAAGCTGCCAGGTACCAGTAGCACGCATCTATAACACTAGCTAAGGAAGGTGAGATCTGAGGATCACAGTTCAAACCCAGCCCATAAGGCATCTCCAGTTCACAAGCAAAAAGCAGGACCAGAGGCATAGATCTAGTGGTAGAGCACTCGTCTAATAAATATGAGTTCCAACCCCAGCACTATTCAAAAAGAAAAAAAGGCAAAAGCAGCCAGGTATTGGTGATTCACCTGAAGGTGGGAAGTATACCTGGACCAGAAGGGAGCTCGGTAGGCCTGGGGGTAGGCAAGAGACAGTGGTTCCAGAGTGGCACAGAGTATGTCACACAGGCCACACACTAGTGACTCACACCTGTAATCCCAGCTACTCAAGAGGCTGAAATCTGAGGACCAAATTTGAAATCAGCTAGGACAGACAAATCAGAGAGACTCTAATTTCCAAATAACCAACAAAAAGCCAGAATGGAGATATGGGCTCAAGTGGTCGAGTGCCAGCTAGCCTTGAGTAAAATAGAGAAGTAAGAGTACAAGGCCATGAGTTCAATCTCTAATACTGATGTGAAGCAATAAAAATAAATAAATAATTTATTGACAATATCAGCAAAAGGAATACAGCATGTAGAAGTAACTTTGACAAAAGAATAATTGCACTCCAAAAACTATAAAATATTGCTTAAAAAAATTACACAGCATATAATTAAATGAAGATACAAATAATAAATGTTGATGAATTGCAAGTTTCAAATGTTGATGAATTGTACAATTAAAATGGCAATTTTCCTCAAGGTGCTAGTAAAATTCCTATCAAATCTATGGAAACTTCAACAGGCTGTTGGTTTTGTTTGTTTATTTGTTTGTTCAGAAACTGATAAGTTGGTCCTAAAAATTTACATGGAAATGAAACAACTCACAAGGGCTAATGCAAATGTGAAAGCCAAGAACCAGGTTAAGAATCTACCGGATTTTAAATTTTACCATAAAACCACAGCAAAACTTGGTTGGCAGTGTTGTATTAGTATAAAGAAAGACATGTAAATCAATTCTACAAAACAGAAATTCGGGAATAAAATCATACAGGCACAGTCAATTGATTTACAACAAATGCCGGGATAATTCAAGGAGGAAAGGATTGTCTTTTGTATATATAATACTGGAACAGATGAATATCTATATAAATAAATAAAAGCTTAGATTTTTAGTTTACACTAAACCAAAAAATATTCAAAATAAACCAAAAATCTAAATATAACATTATAAACTAAGCATGGTAGCACATGCCTGCAATCCCAGCTACTTAAAGAGATAGTGGCAATAGAGAGAGTTCCAACACAGAGAGAGTTCCAACACAGCCTGTGCAGAGTTATAGAGCCAGACCCTGTCTAAGAAATAAAATACAAACAAAACACCGGAGGGGTGCTATTTAAGAACACACACACACACACACACACACACACACACACACACGCGCGCGCATACGCGCGCGCGCACACACAGAAGGAACTCTTTGTGGCTTTGGATTATTTACCAACGATTTATCACATGTGACACCAAACCATGATTCATAACAGAAAAATTGCTAAATCACACTCCATCAAAATTTAAAAGTTTTGTACTACTAAAAACTTCAGGAAATGACAAGACAATATGCAAACCAAGGAAAACACTTGCATTAACCTCTGGTGGAGGAGTTATTTTGAGAACATATGAAGAACTTTTACAACTCAATGGGCAGTTAAGCTATGGCTGGGATGCGGCTCAGTGGGAAGGGCATTTGCCTTAGTCTTCTCAAGGCCTTGAATTCCATACCCACTACTGAAAATAATAATAATAATAGGAAAAAGTTAAAAGTAGGGTCAGTCACCAGTGGCTCGCACCTGTAATCCTGGCTACTCAGGAAGCTGAGATCTGAGGATCGCAGTTGAAGCCAACTCAGGCAGGAATGTCCATGAGACTCTTATCTTCAGAACATCAGCAAAAAGACAGAAGTGGCTCATGTGGTAGAGATCTAGCCTTGAGTAAAATAAAAAAGCTCAGGAACAATGTCCAGGTCCTGAGTTCAAGCCCCAGGACTGGCATTATCCAGACCTTGGGCCAATTTCACCTGGAACTTCTTGCAGATGTAATGATGTCCCCATCCTAGGGCCACCAAACAGACACAGGACCTCCAGGTGGGGTGGGGGGGGAGGGGAGGAAGGGGGTATGCCTGTGGACTTTGGAGAGACAACATTGAGAGCTCACCACAAGTCTGATTGACACACAGACAGCACAAGAAAGGAATTGGGGTCCCCAAGGCCCCTCACATGACCTCTCCTTTCCTCACCTAGCTCTTGGCATGAAAACTATCACTCTGGGCCTGGGGTTGGGGAGGGTGAGTCATTACAATTCAGCCACAAGAAAAAAAAACAAACCAGCAGACTTGTATGTTGCCTTCGTATGAGAGGGGACAGCAGCCTATCGGTCCCCAGAGAGAGCAACAGTGTCAAACATCCAGAGGGAACAGGCCACCCCCCTGGGGAGCCCCCACACCTGTCAGTCCCTGCACTGTGGTACCCAGCTGCCAGCGAGGTGGGGGAGGGCCCAGTGACCATTGTCTCTGTCTCTCCTCTGGTAAACACAGCAGTCCTTAGTAATGACACCTAAGCCTGACAGCTCCTGAGGAACCTTTTGTCCCATCCCCTCTCCCTGGGCTGGCAATTAGCCCGCTGGACAGACATGGCGGCTGTCAGAAACTCCTGACACTTGTGGGGAGCAAAGCCTTGTCAGTTTGCTGGGCCATGAGGCTCATTATGCCAGGGGCACAGACCCCTCTGATCTCTGTGGGGTGGAGAGGACAGGTGAGCCAGCTTGTCACTTTTATTCCCTTTCCAGGATGGTAGTCAGAGGCTGCTGGTGACAGCCTTCTTGTTTCTTTGCCTCTGGAGTCCCTGGGCATGGCATGGAGTATTCCCTGTGAAGGGCTCTGGGGTGGGGGGTGGGGGGGGAGGACTCACAAGGAGCCAGAGAGAGGCAGGGTGATGGGCAGATGGCCTGGAAGAGGGGCTTAGGACCTGAGGCGGGACAGGGTGATCAGGCAGTACAGCCTTTGGGAAGTCTAGCAGGAAGAACCAATCTGGACTCCTCTAACTATGGCACACACCTACCATAAAGCTGATTTAATGGGCCAAAGGTGTGTGTGTGTGTTGGTGTCAAAGCGAGAACTCAGGGCCTGTGTATTGTTCCTGAGCATTTTTGCTCAAGGCTAGCACTCTATCCCTTGAGCCATATCTCCATGTCCAACTTCTTGATGATGAACTGGAGGTAAGAGTGTCACAGACTTGTCTGCTTGAGCTGGCATCAAGCTATGATCCTCATATCTCAGCCCCCCGAATAGCCAGGATTACAGATGCCAGCAATCGCCTCCAAGCAACATTTTCAAACTGAGGACAGTGTAGAATTAAATCATACAGGATGGAATAGATAAAGAGAAGAGCAGAGAATCTTAGAAGAGACTCTTAGAATGTTGATGGAAATGCATGCATCTCTTGCATTAAAGAAAGGTAAGCTTAATGCTCCTAAAATTTTCGTGCCTCAGGAAAAGGATCCTGTGTGTTTCCAGCTCCTACCTGCCCACCCTGGCACAGAGGGGCCTCTAAGCTGTCATGGAGAGCTGGCCAGCTGAGTGTTGGAGTCAGCCAGATTGATGAGGGATTTGGGCTGGGGGGCTCTGTCCTGGTTCTGCACAAGTAGAAATGGGCTACGCTATGTGAGGTGTTTGCTGCATGTTGGGTGCGTGGAACTTTCCAGTGTACTGTGTTAGAATAATGTTTCTAGGCCCACACAGACAGCGGGACTGCTAACCGCACACGTGTGTGTGTGTGTGTGTGTGTGTGTGTGTGTGTGTGTGTGTGTGTGTGTGTGTGTTGTGAACCGCCTATTGGGGCTGTGTTCAGGAACTAATAATCTCACACATCACAGTTTACCCACAGCACAGACTCTAACAGCGCCTCGTGGATTCCTCCCCCTGAGATCAGAACCCCCTCTCAGGTCACCATTAAGGACACAGAGACTCACAGAAGCAAAGCAAGCTACCCAAGGCCACACAGCTGACAAGCTGTTTAGCTGGTTGGCCCCCCAGCCTGCCTGAGCCCTACTGCTCTCCCCCACCCTGCCCAGCCCACCTCCCTTCTCTGGACAGGTTGTAATCTCATATTTTGGAAAAATATCTGTACTGACCCAAGTCAAGTTCAACGAGGTCAGATAAAGGCTTTCTGCTGCTTTACTCTTTGCTATTAAATCGTATTTTATGTAAAAGCCAAAAGCTCTACAAATCACCACTAATCCGCTGGTTGCTAACTGGGTCTGGTATCCGCTCTCTTCTTTACCTACTAGTCTTCCTCCCCAATGTGTGTTGGGACTTCCCCTACCATGCCCATTGACCCCTAACCACGCCCACCACAGCCAGCCACACCCCATAGTACCCTAGACATGCCCCTTATACGCCCCCTACATCAAATAATAACACATTGGCCTCATGGCTGTCATATTGAGTCTAGCCTAAAAGCCAGTTCCTCTTTACAAAGGCCCTCTCCAGTGCACATTTATCAGCTTTATTCCTTTAATGATTCAAACTTGTGCTGTGCTGTGCTACTCAAAACGGAGGATTTTTATGGATTTAACAGTTTTATTAATTTAAGAGGTTTCCACTGAGTGCCAGAATGGCTCAGTGTGACAAAAAAGGTATCATAAATGAATTGATTTGTCACATATCAGAATGCGATCCAGCAGCGATTTCATTATTGGAGTTATTTTCTTCCAATTATCTGCAAACTTAAAATGCTAAAGAGCAACCTTCCCCCCTCCTCCTCTCCTAACCCAGCAGCAACCAGCCTGGATCATTTGAGCAGAAAATAAATGCAAATCGATGGCCCAAATTTGCTGCCCTGTGTAGAGACTGTCTATGCCGCCCTCCTCCCCTCGGCATCACCAGTCTGGGAAAACAAAGCCATGAAACTCAGGGTGTCCCTCTGTGAGCCCCAGGTAGATGGACAGAGGCCAGCTGCCACCCTCTGTGCAATGCACTGGGGTCCCGATGCCTGGGGGCCTGGGCTGCATCCCTGAGTGCTGGCCACAGATGTCCTAGAGAAAAATGGCTGGCTCTAGCCTCTCTTGGTGGCTCAGGCTCCTGGACATGATGGGCAGAGCTCTGACTCCACCCACCCTCAGTCTGTAACCTAAGCTATAGCAGACCCTGAGAAACTTTCCACTATACTCACAAGGTGGCTGAAAACTCACACTTCTAGGCTGCCCAGGGTCCTTCTTCTTGCCCTTCAAGACACCTGGCCCATCCCAGTCCTCTCTTCGATGTCCTCCAGACCTAAGCCAGGAACTCCCTAAGCCCACATATAATTGGGGGTGGTGGTGGAGGGGACACATGCATATGCATGCCACTACTGGAGCTTGAACTCAGGGACTTCTGCTCCTCATTGTTGTTGGTGGTGGTGATCATGAGTCTTGAACTCTGGGCTTAGGCACTGTCTCTGAGCTGTTTTGCTCAAGGTTCAGAGCTCTACCACTTTGAGTCACAGTTCTACTTCCAATTCTCTGATGGTTAATTGGAGATTAAAAAGTCTCATGGACTTCCTTGCCTGGGCTGGCTTTGAACCTCAGTCCTTAGATCTCAGTTTCCTGAACAGCTACTGTTACAGCTGTGCCTCCACTTCCAGCTTTTTGATGGTTAATTGGAGTTAACAGTCTCATAGACTTCCCTTTCCTGGCTGGCTTTGAACTGTGATCTTTGTAACTCAGAATTATAGGCACCTAGCCTATGTGCCAGTTTGTGTGTCTCTTCCAGGATCTCCCTCCAGCCCTACCTCCCTGTCCCTGGGTCTCAATTCAGCCTGCATGCCTCTGGCCCACTCAGCTTCCTGCTGGCTCAGACACCACCCAGGCCTCAGTTTCTTCATTACTAAGGAGAGATCAAGAATGCGTTCTAAGTTCCTATCCAGAGCACGTGGGAGCCCCTGTCCCCAGCCTCAGGCCACAGCACACACTGCCTGGGGATTTTTGTTGTTGTTCATTCAGCAATCACTCAGTGCCCTTCCCAGCACCAGCATCTGTCCATTTTGGCTCTATTCTTCTACCACTGGCCTCTTGATCAGCACCGTACCAGCAGCCCTTGCCTGGTACGGTGAAGAGCCAAGTTGCAGAATTCCTGCAGGAGAAATCTTCTACCTGAGTGCTTTCCTTGTAAGCATCAGGCCAGTCCCCATCTACTGTCTCAAGGGTACTCAAGCAAGAGTCGCTGTGTGCGACAGTTTTGCTAAGTGCTAGGGTAGGATCAGACCGTCTCATTTCCACTGGATGACATTTTTTTTTTTGAGGGAGGAGTGGGGAAAGCTGAGGGTTGAACCCAGACCCTCATGCTCCTGCTTTGCTTTTTCACTCCAGGCTGGTCCTCTACCACTTGTGCCACATCTCCACATCCAGTTTTTCCAGTGGTTAATTGGAGAGAAGAATCTCACAGACTTTCCTGCCTGGCTGACTTGGAACTGTGATTCTCAGATTTCAGTCTTCTGCATGAGCCACTGGCTCCCTTGACGGAATTTTAAAGTGACAGGAACAAGGCCCAGAAAGTCAAATCCAGTGCAGATCTGGGTTCAGACAGGGACCGTTTCAAAGAGGCTATCCCTCGCCTTTTCACAGAATTGACTCTCTAGTTTGTGTCCCTTTGCTGGCCATTGGTGGTATCTGCCAAGTGACCGAGAGAAACCCCAGTGATGCCTGTCCCTTAGTGCCTCCTGGGACTACAGGCTAGATCCAGCTCTGTCCCTAGCTTGCGTTGTCTCTGTCTCTGCTGATGAGCTGGGGACTATGAATCCCCAGGCCTGCCTCCCCTGACAGCAAAATACAATTCATTCTGGCCACTGGGCTCGGCCTGACAGAGGAACAGGAGCTGGGACTCAGTCCAGAAATCAGGAATCCTGGGCTCTGAGAATTGACCAGTGTCCCTCTCGCCTCATAGGAGCTTCTGTAAGGAGGTCAACAGCTGGGTGTCAAGGACAGGGAGCTCCCGGCACCCCAAGAGGCCCTCCCTGCCCTCCTCCAGGGCATGGCACATCTGTGCATATACACAGAACCTACCTAGTGTACACACACACATGCACACACACACACACACATACACACACACACACACACACTCTGAAAACGCCACATTCCTACACACCCATGTACATACACACCGGGGCTCCCAGATTAGACACATTCCCACCCCCAGATGCTCCTCTCCCCCATATATCTGGACAAACCCAAGATGCCATGAGGCTGTGGGCAGTGCGGGAAGGAGAGACAAGCTGATGTGGAGATGTGGCGAGAATGAGCAGAGCCCAAAGAAGTGGATTGCCCCCATCTGCCTCATATCTCATTATCTCCCACACCTTGATGATGAGTGAAGGTATCTAATTCCCATGATACTAAAATAGCCCCCGAATGTACACCAGGATTCTCTCCTAAAGTTAATGAGGGCCTCCATTAGCTTAATATCGGTATGTAAAATGTCTCATTTTCCCAGAGTGGCAAATAGCTGGGAATCCCTCGGCTTCTGGAGCCTGACCTCTCCAAGCTACAGGCTGGAAGGCACTAGACCTTATTGCCAGGCTAACACAGACAAACACCTGCCATACTGTGCATGGGAAAGACTCAGAGGATACTTCATCCGGGTCTGTCTTCTCTGGGGCCAGGCTGAGCCAAGGGCTGGGCAAGGCAGATCAGGGAGCCCAAGGTACCCCCAGGCTAAAGGGGCTGAGGGGGTGTAAATGGATCCATGCAGGCTCTTGCTGGGGGTCACAAGTGCTCCTAAGAGGTTGTAACTTGGTCTTCTCAGGGGAAATCCAGGAAAGCTTTATGAAAAAGATGGTACCTCTTCATTTGTCCTTGTTCCATTTGGTGCTTGAGTAACAATGGGTAATTGGCATTCAACCCTAGGGATGAAACCCAGCAAAGCACGTGTTCTACCACAGCGCTATACCCCCAAGCCCAAAGGAGGTAAAGTGAATGGACTATAAGCTCTACTCTGCACTCAGTAGTGGCCATGCCAACTTCTGGCCTCTAGTTTCCTCCTCTTTTCACCAGCCCTGCACATGCTGTATTTGTCAAGCTCTGAGTCTCCTCTCACAACTCTCTGAAGGCCTCTGGGCCAGTGTGGGCCATTCAGGTGACCTGTTCCTGGGCATCCTCCCTTTCCTACCTTGCTCCTTCTGCTTCCCTCCTCAGCTTGAAAGTCATCTCCGAGAAGCCTTCCCTTACTAAAAAGGGCTTCTGTTGGATGCTCCACAGCCCAGAACTGCCCCTGACAGAATCTCCACATGGAATTTTCTAATCCAGTCACTGGTCACGTCTTGATCCACACACCATCTTAGAAGGCACAGGGATTATGGCCTAAGATTCCCATTTCACAGATTGGGAGACTGAGCCCTGCCAAAGGAAAAGCAGCTGCCCAACATTGCCTATCAGTAGCAACTGGCAACTGGGGGGGGGGTTGCCATAGAGACCAAGACCAAGGCCACGTCCTCCCTGGGGCCCTGGCCCCACCCCAGGTTGAGGCTTATGTGTGAGACAAACATATAGAGAAGTTGGCTAGCCCCTATCAGGGGTCTGTCCCCTGAGGGACAGTCTCAGGTCTCCGTGACCTGCCATGTGCTATCTTTGTCCCAGAAAGCCGGCCTTCTGCCACCCTCCTATCTCCAGGCTGCTGTGGCAGCTTCGGTGGGTACCTGAAGATTCTTCAAGGCATTATCACCCTCGGCCACCAGGCCCTGAGCTGGCAGAGACTTCCTACACAGGGACATTCCAGGGCCGCTTATCTGCATTCAGCAAATCCAGCCCTGTGTGCCCCTTTCCTGTGTGGATGGCCACCCGCTCTCCCACCCTCCCCGTGGTATTTCCCAGAATGTCCACACTGCAGGACCGGAAGCATGGCCCCACCGTGCTACTTCCTCTCGGAAATCCCAGAGGCATGGGGAACTGAGGGTGTGGGGGTACCTCAGGAAGGTCCTCAGCCACTTGTTGTCCCGGAGAGCCTTTCCTGTGTGGTCTATGGCACAAACAGGCAATCGTCCTTTCGCCTAGTTGTCACTTCCTCCAGGAAGCCTTCTCTGATTACCACCGCCCCCTAGTTGGAGGTCTTTTCTGGTTCAAGGACATGCTCAGGGATTTGGAATTAGCCTTGAAGGCCATAAAGGCCACTGGAGAACTTTCAGGAAGGAGAGAGGACACTCTCCATCGAGCCTTAAGAAGACCCCACAGAGGGCAAGATAAAGACATGGTCTGAAGAAGGCATGCCTGGGCAGAGAGTTGGCATGGGTAGGAAGCAATGTCAGCACTCCCCCCAACTCCCCCCAGCAATGAAGAGGTGAGGGTGGCTGGCAGCAGGAGAGAGGGGTGGGAGGAGGAGGAGGAAGAGGAAGCAGACAGAACCCAGGGGTGTGAAGCAGACCCCCCCACAGTGGCTAGTGAAATTCAGGGGTCTGGGAGGGAAGCAGGTCCCCCAGAATCTGGTCTGGAAGGAGCAGTAGGCCGTGGGGCGTCTAGCGTGGCATCCCCAGAGATGTCCAGTCTTCCCTGGGGAGCATTCTGAGACATTTCATTACAGATCCCATGGCGGGTGGTTTAGCCAGGAACCCCCACCCCGACCCCAGGTCGATTCAGTGGCCCTGGACCCACTCACTGTCCCCTCTGCTGTCGCCAAAGCCGCTTGACTCTCAGCCAAGTCTCTGATCCCATAGGATGCAGGGTGCTCCTACCAGCACCTCTTCCCACCGCCCAGAGAGTCACACCCACTCAGCCCGTCCTCACCCCTGCTCCCACTATACCATCCATCACCCAGCCTGGAGTTAAAAGCCCTGGCCTAGCCAAGGAGCACAAGCCTGGCTTTATAACTTATTTGCATTGAGTGACTACCTAATGACCTCTGGCCTCAGTTTCCCTGCCTTTGCAAAGGGAATGGCAACAGTCATCTCTGCCATGCCAATGGTAAAGTCCTGGCCTGGGGGAGGGGAGATAGCAAATCCCCCAGCCTTCCCCTATTCAAGGGGAAAAGTGACAAGGAATTCACAGCAAAAGCTTCATGCTTGATACTTACACATGGCTTAGAGTCAGCTGGGCTGCTCAGGACTCAGTGGAATCCCTGGTAACGAGAGCCACACTAGGCCATGTAGCTGAAATCTCAATCTCTCTCTGTATCCGTCTCTCTCATCTCAGTCTGTCTTTCTTTCTCATCTCCTGTCTCTCCTTTTCTCTGTCTCACTGTCTCTCATTCTCTCATCTCTCTCAGTCTCTCATCTCCCTATCTCTGTCTCTGTTTGCCTGTCTCCACCTCTGTCTCTGTCTCTTTCTGTCTCTGTCTCTCTCATCTCAGTCCCTTTGTCTTTCTTTCTCATCTCATGCCTCCCCTTTTCTCTGCCTCACTATCTCTGTCTTTCTCATTCTCTCATCTCAGTCTCTCATCTCCTTGTCTCTGTCTCTCTGTCTCTGTCTCTCTCATTTCTCTGTCTGTTTCTGTCTCTCTATGAGAACAGCAGCTAGTATCTTGTTACTGTGGCTCACCTAGTACCAGGGACACTGTGGACCCCCCCCCCCCAATCTGGCTTCCTCCCTAACCTCAAGGATCTGCTATTGGCCTCTGCTGCCAACTTGCACTGTGGTGGCCTTGCCTGCTCTGCTGCTTGTGGCAGTGAAGGCTGCCATGCCCCGCTCAAGGGCACTGCCCTCATCCCAGGACAGCCACAGTGCCGCTTGCCCACTTGGCGAAGCAGAACTTGGGCTTGACAAGCTGGCCGTGCAGCTCGGCAGCCAGGGGAGTAGCGTGGAAGCAGAAAGGAGAGAGAAATGGTCCCTGCTTCCTCTCTGGTTGCTGAGTGGACACAGAAGCTTCAGGAGCCAGAATCTACGAGAGAAAAAATTGGACATGTCAGCCAAAAATGGGATTGATTCCATGGGACCTGTCACACCCACCAAGGTCAACGAAGTGGCCTTGGCCAGCCCTGCTCGGTGGAGGACAGACTGCCTTCAAGCGAGACTTTAATTCATGAAGGGTCCGTTAGTTAAGAAGTGTTGGGCCAGGAGGAGAGGTGCCGGGGTTTCCAGTGATGAGGGGCTTGGGGGCCAGAGAAAGACTGAAAGGGGGGGCAGGATGGAATGTGGCTTGGCCTTGGATCCACATGAGACTGAGTTTAAATGACCCTCTATGCCTCTGTAAGTGATCCACCCTCTGCAGCATTCTGTGTCCCCACATGTGGAGTGGAAGAGGAGGGGGCCATACCTTGGGTTTATTGAGCGTTAGCCTGGCTGTGCATTAGCTCAGCTGGGACTCGTGCAAACACCAAAAACAGGGCTTTACAGGTGCAGAAACCCAGGCCCAGGTTGGCAGCCATGCTCCAGACAGACCTCTGACTTAGCTCTCTGCCAAAGGGACAGAAAGTGCCCAGCCAGGGCCCAGCACATGGCACACAGTGGGGCTCTCAGATGGCAACCATTAAAAGCCAAGCTCTGTGCAATAGAAGCCACCACCCACACTGCCAGCCCAAGGCAGTCAACTTTAAAATATCCCATACCTAGCCAGGTCAGAGGTCACAGGAAAGTGAATGACATAGGTGTGTGTGTGTGTGTGTGTGTGTGTGTGTGTGTGCTCCTGTGCCACATAGGTGTGGAAGGGGCAGGAAGAAGCTCCTCCCTGTGACTACACTCAGGCGCAGCAGTGGCTATGCCCCAGTCCTGGCAGGACCCCTAATCCTTACTCCCAGAGGTCCAATTGTCCTCCCAGTAGCTTTGTTTTCATCCTCCAGCCACCTGGAACCCCACCCCTTAAATCATTATTGCAGATCATTAAGCTGGAAGTCAGTATTGCTGACCCTCCCTCGGAGAACATGGGTCTGCAAAGTCATCAACTGGCACCATGGATGGTAATTAACAATTAAGATCTTCATCCCTCAGCCTGCTCTCTGGCCTGTGGGAGTTCGGGGAGAGCCTTTAGAGGCCAGTGTCCCCTCCTTCCCCAGAGTGGGGGGAAGGGGCTGCTGGGCTTTGCCTGGCAGCCATTGAGACAAAGATCAACCCTCACTGGAGCTTCTACACAGACTGGCCAGGGACGCCTGCGGCATCCACCCCTGTGCCCCTCTGAATGTGCCCTGTCCCTCAAGGAACCCTCCTAGCCACTCTAGGGATAGAACTCAGTCCGGAAGAAGCCCTGGGATGTGTGCCTGGTGTTTGGACATCTTGCTACATGTCCCCCTCCCAAGAATAGGCTATCTGTTGTCCCCATCCTCCATCCTGTGGCTTCCATGAACCTAGACACCAGGCCTCACTGTCTCCACCCTCGCCACCACACCAGATTGTCACCAGGCCTCACTGTCTCCATTACCACCATGATAACAAAATGTCACCAGGCCTGCTGGCTCCATCATTGCCATGACACCAGAGTGTCACCAGACCTCACTACTGTCTCCATCATCACCTTGACACCAGAGGGTCACCAGACCTCATTGTCTCCATCATTGCCATGACACCTGAGTGTCACCACTGTAGGACACCAATGTGAGTATCCCATCTTG
Organism: Megascapheus bottae; assembly: GCF_031878675.1. Taxonomy (NCBI): domain Eukaryota; kingdom Metazoa; phylum Chordata; class Mammalia; order Rodentia; family Geomyidae; genus Megascapheus; species Megascapheus bottae. Next base: position 49,881,486 of record NC_143523.1, read on the forward strand.
CCACACCACTTCCCCAGCCCAAGCTCAGACCCCAACTGAAAGGGTCTTATGATGGAGACAAGACCGTGGCAGCCAACATGGAGAATGGAGAATGAGTGAGAGGCAGGCACTTTCCTAGGCTCTCAGGGAATTTGGAGGTAGAGCTAGGCTTTGAGCCAGGGTCTTCTAGGAGGAGGCTAGAGGGGAGGCCTTGGACCCTAGGCAGGGACCTAGCTCTCCCTAGCTATCTTGGACCCTAGGGTCTCTGGATCCAGGGTTGAACAGGTGAAGCCAAGCATAAATCCACCAGTGGAAGAGATGAGCCTTAGTGGAACAGAGAGGCCCACTGTCCATCTACCAGGAATGATCAGGGGCAGAAGAAGCCTTGGGTGGGGGGTGGTATTAGGACTATGACACCTTCTTGGGCACAGCACCTGCACATGCATGCAGTCTGTGGAGATCTTACAAGCTGTGACTGCTCAAAAGGAAGTGAGGTCCAGGCCAGCTCATCAGACGCCCACCCCACCCCCTCCCAACCCTCTCAGAGGCCTCCACATAGCCAGACCCAGTGCTCCCAGGACTGAGCACACTTTCAGAGCAAGTGACATTTACAGATGACTAATTATTCATCCACCTCCATGCAGAACTTCCCTTATCCACCCTAGGATCCACCCAGATCTGTAAGACATAGATAGCATCAGCCCAGCCTTGCCAGGAAGCTTCCCATGATGCTCTGAGGGGGGAAATTCAAGGCCCAGCACTATAGTATTACACGAGTAATGTCTGAGCTGCTCTTTTTTCACCCCTGAAGGGTCTGGAGAATTCCACCCTCTGGCAGCCTATAATCCTTTTTGGGGGGCAATTTGGATGTGAGTGCATAAATCAGGTTTCTGTTACTGTAACGAATACCTGAAACAAATCAACTTATAAGAAGGAAAGGTTTATTTGGGTTCACGATTTCATAGGTTCTGGTCCATGATTGATTGATTGGCTCTGTTGCTTGAGGACATCGGCTGTATGTCATGATGAGAAGCATGTGGCAGAGCGAACAGTTCACCTCATGACAGCCAGGGAGCAATGAGAGAGAGAAAGGCTACATCCCCAGTAGCCTAATTTCCTCCTGCCAGGTTTCACCACCTCCCAGTAGCACCCTAGGGTGAGGACCAAGCCTTCAATACATTGGTCCTTGGCCTTTGTGGTACATTCCAGATTCAAATGGTAGTTGTGATGTACTAGTGGCAGGACAAACTGGAACCAAGACAGCTTCAAAAGAACAGGAGGAGGACACTCTTAGGAGAGGATCACAAAGCCACAATGCCTATTACATCTGATCCTATGAAATAATATTTACCAGCTGGGTGCTGATGGTTCACACCAGTAATCCTAGCTACTCAGGAGACTGAGATCTGAGAATCAAGGTTCAAAGCCCTAAGACGCTTTATCTCCAATTAACCACCAGAAAACCGGAAGTGGCACTGTGGCTCAAAGGGTAAGGCAGTAGCTTTGAGCTGAAGAGGTCAGGGATAATGCTCAGGCCCAGCGCTCAAGTCCCACAACTGACAAAAAAAAGAAAAAGGAGGGGCTGGGAGTTTGGCCTAGTGGTTAAAGTGCTTGCCTAGCATGCATGAAGACCCGGGTTCGATTCCTTGGTACCACATACATAGAAAAAAGCCAGAAATGGTGCTGAGGCTCAAGTGGTAGAGCTCTAGCCTTGAGAAAGTCCAAGGACAGTGCTCAGGCCCTGAGCTCAAGTCCAGGACTGGAAAAAAAAAAAGAAAAGGGGAAAAAAAAAAAGCCAGAAGTGGTGCTGTGGTTCAAGTCGCAGATCCCTAGTCTGGAACAAAAGAAGTCCAGACCTAGAGTTTAAGCCTTGGCACTGGTGGGGTGGGGGTGAAGAAAAGGAAAGGAAAGGAAAAAGAAATTAACTCCAGGAAATGGAAACAAGAGGTTTTTTTCTTCCTTATTTTTCTGTTTTTGTTTTCTTTTTGTCTTGTTTGTTCATTTATCTGTCTTTGAGACTGTAAGAGGAAGCACAGAAATGGAGGGACAGAGTGAACAAATGCAGCAGTGGTGCCCATTGGACACTGTGAAAAATGAACTAGACAACTGTGGATTGGGACAGGAGGAAAAAATGAGTCGAGAGTAAAGAAATAGGTGATATTGTCCAAAAAGAAATATACACTTTATCTGACTTATGTAACTGTAACCTCTCTGCACAATACCTTTATAATAACAATAGAAAGTTTAAAATAATAATAAATAGTAATAATAATTTTAAGAAGAGATTATGACTTAGGCAGATTCTGTGTGCCCGAGACCATTCTGGAGCTTTGCGTAGATTAACCCCTTCTGTCCCCAGAGTACATATGTACCAGTTAATCCAAACTGACATCCAAACTCAGTAAATGACACAGCCCAGGTCCCAGGACTGATGAGGCAGGACTTGAATACAGATTCCACAGACCTTTGTTTATCCATGGTTCCTGCCCTGAACCAGAAAACAACTGGTTGGACTGTATTCTCAGGATGATGCTGGGTACAGCCTGGGCACATTGCATTGGTTAAGATGAGAAATCTCATGTTGAAAACTGTTCTTTCTCTGCTGGATTTTAGACTCATTGTGTCCGGGGAGTGAGGGGGAGCCACTTTCTCTCCCCAGAGCCACTGAGAAGACAAGACTTGCTGACCTGAGAGAACAGCCTGAACTGATTTGCTTAGTCGCCCAAAATCCATAATCCCAATAAGGCATGGTGATGACTGGTCTCTGAACCAGGAGCTTCCTCCACCTGCTTCTACCTCTCCACCCCAGGGGCCTCCCCTGAAGCTGCCCCCCTCCCCCGTAGTGTGCTCTCAGAGCCGGGGCACTGAATGTTTGCAAGCTCTTGACATTAATATTATTTAAGACCCAAAGTCTCACATAAGACTTCCTTTTATCAAGATTGTCTTATTTAATAAAACTACCTGTCTCAGCTCCCCAAGGTAAACACGCTGATGATAGCGCTGTGTGATTCGATAGCTTTGCTTTGCCGTCTCATGTTCCATACGGCTTCCCCCTCTGGAATGAGTAAACAGGAGGTGCTTGGGTGAGGGGTTGTGCTCTCCTGGGACCTTTGGTGACTGGTTTTCCTTATGGGTTCACCTCTGTGAACCCATTAGGAGTCACTCTCTCATGGGCTCCATCACAAATGTTGTCCTGTGTCTGTGTCTGTTCCTGCACTACTATGCCTGGCCCAAGTCACCCCATGCCGGGTGTCTGTTCATTGAAAAAAGAAAAAATATACAAAACACCAAAGTTAGCTGAGTGCCTGTGGCTCACGCCTGTAATCCTAGCTACTCAGGAGGCCAAGATCTAAGGATGGTGGTTCAAAGCCATGCCAGGCAGAAAAGTCATGAGACTCTTACCTTCAATTAACCTCTCAAAAACCACAAGTGAAGTTGTGGCTTCAATTAGTAGAGCTCTAGCCTTGAGAAAGAGCTCAGACACAGTGGCCAGGCCCTTAGTTCAAACCCCATGACTGACAAAAAGCAAAAACCAAAACAAAACACAAGGATGGGGGGAGGAGTTGTGGAGTGCAGCCCAATAGTAGAACATGCACCGGTCAGTCAAGAGGAGGCTAATGAAGGGTGCTTATTTGTTTTTCAAAGTATAGGTGTGAAAAGGCTCTTGGGATAACCCAGGGTTTCAACCATGGGATCCTCTAGCACCCAAAATCATTGAATTGGAGGAATGGTACCTGAAATCCTCCTGGAGAATGTCAGAACTACCACAAAGGTGCCCACAGCCAGTAGGAGAAGTATCTCCTCTAATGGCATGATGTTTACTGATTGAATCAGTAAAGGAATGAATCTGACCTTCAGCCAATCTTTCCTGTGAAGGTCACATGTTTCAAGTGGTCACTTCAACATCTCCCATTCTACATCAGGACAGGTAGTTTGTGATTGCTGGGCACTGGTGCCTCAGGCCTGTAATCCTGTAATACTTAGGAGGCTGAGATCTGAGGATTATGGTTCAAAGCCAGCTTGGGCACAAAAGTCTGTGAGACTCTTATCTCCAACTAACCACCAGAAAACCAGAAGTGGTGCTGTGGCTCAACATGGTAGAGCAATCGCCTTGAGCTGAAGAGCTCAGGGACAGCACCCAGGACCAGACTTCAAGCCCTGTAACACCCCCCCCCCCAAATAGAATTATTCTTGTGATGTAAATGATGCAGCTTCCTCCTCGTCTCCAGATCTGGGGGTTGCTTGCTCCTGGTAGGCACTGCCATGCTGGAAGGAAGCCCAGGCATCTACGAGGAGCTGTGCAAACAGCTGATCCCAGAGTACCTCCACATCACGTGTAAGCAGTCAGATGCTCTTGTCCCTTGGTGTCGAGTCTTCCAGCCCTGGGATCCAGACAAGCCCTCCTATATCGCCCAGCATTAAGTATCATAAGCACGATCAAAGCACGGTTGTTGGGGGGGCCTGTTTTAGACGTTGGTGTAGTGAGTTCTACAGAAATAGTACCAGCACAAGCAGCACCCTGGAAAGCCCAGCTGGGAATCATTTGATTCAGTCCATCAGGGATTTCTTCCTCCTCCCAGAGTATGCAACTGGGGGAGGGAGGAATGAAGACCAGCAGACAGGACTCTGTCTCACCCAGGGCATGTAGAGGTCAAGGGCCTGACAGGAACTCCACACAGCCTGACCACATTCTAAGGGACCAACAAAGGGTAGACAAATGCAGCATTGGCACTCATTAGATACTATGTGGAAAATGAACTATACAACTTATGGAAGAGAGCAGGAGGGAAGAAACTGGGAGAAAGCGAGGGAAGAGATGACATTGTCCAAAAAGAAATGTAACTTTTGTAACTATAACTTTTGCACATCACCTGTATAATAACAATTTTAAAAAGGGAGAAAATTTGGGTCTGGAGTTTGGCCTAGCAGTTAAGTATTTGCCTAACATGCACAAAGACCCAGGTTCGATACCTCAGTACCACGTGCATACAAAAAAAAAAAAAGCCAGAAGTGGTGCTGTGGCTCAAGTGGTAGAGATCTAGCCTTGACATACAGCCTGGCTGGAATTTTCACCCTGACAAGTCACTACTGTCCTCACCTCCAAAAATTAAGCAACACTGCCCCATCCCCTCTCCTTCCATGCACCTCATCCAAAGTCTTTCCTGAGTGGAAAGGAAGAGGGACAGAGGGAAGGATCCCAGTTGGGATATGATGTACACAAGTTGTGTCCCCCCTGAACCCTGACGGGCACTTCTTCCATTCTCCTATACACCTTCCTGGGTGGGCAAGGCTCACCACTGTGCTAGGAAGACATTCCCAGGGACTAGAAGCATCTCCATCTCTGGGTGCCCACAGCATCACATGTATGCCACCCTTCCTGCCCCAAGCTCTAGGATCATGACCAAACCAGGATGGCTGTAAGACCAGTGCTGGAGGTTTTCTATGCCTGCTAGATGGATCTAGAGCAAGTTATGCTAAGCGAGGTAAACCAAGCGCGGAGAGACCAATGATGCATGTTCTCTCTCATATGTGGAAGCTAGATCTAAAATATAACTGGACGTGATAACCAATAAGCACTCAACCTATACAGGACTCTAAGCATTCGTACATAGTCAGACTAAAAGAGGATATCTTTAGGGGAGGAACCCAAAGGTGTAACTTCTCTGAATATTTAAAATACTATTTATTGAATCAAACTCCAGGAAATAGAAACATGCTGTTGTTTTCATTATTATTTTACTGGTGGTGGAAGTGATAGTAGTGTTTGTTTTTGCTTTCTTTTTTTTCTTAGCGGGGGGCACAGAAAAGGAGGGAGGGAAGGAAGGAAGATGAACAAATGCAATCATGCTATTTGATATACACTATGTGGAAAATCAACTATGTAACTTGTAGGCAGGGATGGGAGAGGGAGACTTGGGGAAAGCAAAGGAAGGAGTGCCATTGTCCAAAAAAAAAGAAATGTACTCGTTATCATTACCTGACTTAAGAAATAGTAGCCCCTCTGTACAAATCTTAACAGTAAAGAATAAAATTAATTTTAAAATTATAAAAAGAGCAGGGTGCTAAGGGCTCACACCTGGAATCCTAGCTACTCAGGGATTTTGGTATGAAGCCAGTCCAGACAGAAAAAAAGACTCTTATCTCCAATAAACCACTCAGAAAAAGCCAGAAGTGGTGCTGTGGCTCAAGTGGTAGAGCACTAGCCTTGAGTACAAAGAACTCAGGGGCAATACCACCCAGCTCAGAGTTCAAGCCCTAGGACTAGAAAAAAAAAAATACAAAAACACTGACACTGGTGGCTAGAGGGTAGGAGTTCAAAGCCGGTCAGGGCAGGAAAGACTATGAATGAGACTTTGACCTCCAATAAACTACTCGGGAAAATGCCAAAAGTGACACTGTGGCTCAAATGGTAGAGCAGTAGCCTTGAGCAAAATGTATCCCAGGCATATCTCCCAGGATGAGGGGCAAAAATTACAAAAAGACCCCCACAATTGGCATTTTAGTAACTTCTAAAAAAACTCTCCATGTTCTCATCAGACACCCCACATCTCTCAGTACAACGGGAGCCCAGAGAGGAGGTGGCAGAAGCCAGGACCCAGGGTTCAGAGCTGGTCCTGCACAGTGGCATAGTACATCTCCAGCTCTAACATGAAAAGGGGCTGAGCAAGGAGCCAGGCACTCGGAAAATACTTAGAGAACTCGACTAAATCTTAACCCATTCTGTCACATGAATAAAAGCTCAGACAATGACCAGAAAGCACCCCACCTGGGAGATCTCCAATTCAAACGCCATCATAGCTGGTTGAATTCGGATGCTGCTGCTGTGCTGTTTTCCTGGAAAGCTTTATGAGGGGAGAAGGGACACAGGGCACCCCTGGGGAATTGCTTCCTCATTTGCCATTTCAAATGTGAGTTGCGGAACATTTTAGAATAAATAAATTGTAGTTATCGTGACACACAGAAAGGGAGGTGGGCAAGAACCTCAGGTCCCACACAGCAGATGAAAAAAAATCAGGCCTCTAGGTATGTGTTTGAGATCACACCGAGATTCTAGCCGCCTTGAGGTCGGAGGCTGAGGTGAGTGGTCTAGAAAGTCACCTATTCGTACCATCTGCAAACTGAGCAGCTCTGAGAAACCAAGCCTTATGGAAAAATGAGACAATCTCCAGGAAGAACAGGGAGCAATGCTAACTTGGCCAGAGGGTCCAGCTAGGGGTGCAAGCAACAACAGACTGAGGTGATACAGGCCTCTGGGGCAACAGAAGTACCAGCTCATCAGCTGTTGAGTCCTAGATCAGCTTCAAAGCACTGTGCCACTAAGTATTTGTATACCTTGTTTTGCGCCTCCTCTCCCCAAAATGACTCCAAGCCTGCCCAAATCCAATTTATAAGGCAATATAAAGTACCACAATAAAACAAAAACTAGGGATAGATAAGAACAGAGGGAGAGTCGATGAACCAAACATTTATCTAATTAAAAAATGAAGACTGTAATGTCTTCAGCACTGTTCTATAGGATTTAAAAATCAAACCAAACCATATCAACCTTAGACCTGAGCTTCCTGGGAGCAAGTGCAAAAGAAGAACCCAAGCATTTCCATAGTGTCTATGATATGAATAACTATATAAAGTTGGATGCTTATGAAAACTTCTTGGGGTTGTAAAGCAGGCATTCTCCCTCACATGTATCATTATGAAATTCTCAGACTAGACATAAGGACAAGTCTGATGGCAAGGTTTCTGTGAAGGCTGGGGAGGAGGAATCTAGACAAAGTTGTTCTGTGGAGAGGAAACTCATATGCTAAGAAGCACATCCGTTGCTAGCCTAGCTTAAGGCACAGGCAGATGAAGCTGGCATGGTTAAAACATACAGCATCTACCAGGAGTGTGGCCTAGTGGTAGAGTGCTTGCCTAGCATGCATGAAGCCCTGATTCAATTCCTTGGTACCACACATGCAGAAGAAGCACATACAGCATCCTCACTCTTGGCATTATTTACTCATTAAAAATTTGCTGGAGTTGTGATTCAGCAGAAAGTACCTGCTACACCCTGAGTTCAAACCCAAGAGCTGCCAAAAGAAAAGAAAAAAAAATGGGCTGAGGCTGTGATTTCCGTGGTAAGGCCTTTGGGTCACATCAGAGAGGGCTGCCTGGAGGAAGTGAGACCTGACATCCATCTGAAGGACAGGGAAAGCTGGTCAGGTGAGGCTGGCCTCACACGGCTCAGCAGAAACAGCTGTGCTCGGGGCTTCATCACCACAGTCAGGTCCTAAGGAGCTCTCGTGGCACAAAGCTACCACAATCCACAGCCCGGAAGCAGCTCCAGAGGCCATGCCAGATGTAGGGATGGGGATGGGGAGGCGAGAAGGGGCGGTTTCATCATCAAACTTTTAGGACCACTCTGAAGCAAAGTGGACTGCGGTCAGGCCGGGCTCCTGGGTGGGTCTCGTGGGTCCTTCCCTGCCAGGGCAGGTTCTGTGTGCAGAGTGTGGACATGCTTGGACAAGCCACTGTTCATATGAACATTCTTCACATGAACATCCTTCAATCCACACCCTCGTCTTACAGATGGGGAAACTGAGGCTCAGGCAGGAAAAGTGCCTCCAAGTGCCCCGATCTAAGTCTCCAGAAGCCCTTCCCTCTCCCCAAAAGGCAGGAGAGAGAACAGAGATAAGGCAAGTCAGCCTGAAGACCTGGGGGGTCCTGGAGGAAAGTTCCAGAAGAAACTGCATGAGAGCAGCAGCTCCAAAGGTGCCGCCGGAGGTAACAGCTCAGGATCCTATCGAACATCTCAATGAACGTGAGTTCTGCTGCATGCCTGCAAGCCCCCAGCTAAGAGGAGGTGACAGGGGGTAGGCCTTTGAGCCATCCCCGAAGGGTGATCACACCCAAGCTAGGGACCCCAGCTCTCAGGAGGGTACAGGCAGGGAGCTCTGACTCCTCCCCTCTGATTCTCACCCTGCACCTCTTATGCAAGGCTTTCCCCAGGAAGTGTGACCCCAGCCAGGGGCAGGAAGGATGGTGGCTCCCTTGAACAACTACTTGGCACTTCCAATTCCTGGATTATAAATCACTCAAATCCCCAGTGCACACACTTATTTTTATGTTTTTTTTTTCAGTGTGGGGCTTGACCTCAGGGCCTGGGTGCTGTCCCTGAGCTCTTCTGCTCAAGGCTAGAACTCTACCAAAGCCAGCTCAGGCACTAAAAAACATGAGACTCTCATCACCAATTAATCACTAAAAAGTGGGAAGTGGTGCTGTGGCTCAATGGGTAGGGCAGTAGCCTTGAGCTGAAGAGCTCAAGGAAAACACCCAGGCCCAGAGTTCAAGCCTTATGACCCACAAAAAAAAAGTCAGATCAGATGTCATTGTGGGACTGGACAGAAAGCTAACCAGCTCCACAAGTGTCAGAGAATCTTGTAACCATGTATGTATGCATGCATGTATGTATATATGTATGCATGTAATGTGTTTATGTATATCTATTTACTTTTTTATGCTTGAACTCAAGACCTGAGAGTTGTCCCTTAACTTGTGTGCTCAAGGCTAGCACTCTACCACTTGAGCCATATCTTCGCTTTCAGAGTTTTGTTGTTGTTGGGGATTCATTGGAGATCCTCATCTCATAGACTTTTCTGTCTACACTGGCTTCAAACTACTATCCACAGGTCCCTGCCTCTTGAGTAGCTAGGATTACAGGTATGAGCAATTGGTGCTGGCTGTAGTTGTGTTTTTAAAAACCCCATGATTTCCATGAGGTGCTCAACAGCCTGGCAAAAATATAAAGCAGGAACTCATTGGTGGGTGACTCAGTCCACACATACCTCCAATACCTGTGCCCTCTGACCTCTTGTACCCCACTTTGGCTCTGATATCTTCCCCTACCATTAGCAGGGGGTTAGACTGGGCACTCACCAAGGTGGGCTCAGGTCCACTGGTTGCTGTGATAGGGTGGGCCTTAATGAGTCCAGTGATGCTTGGAGCTTCATGTTCCTCGCTTGCAGAATGGCGGGTATTTTCCTTCCTCCCAGGGTTCCGGGGAGGTGCAGAGGAGAGAACATATGCGAACCCCAGATGCCAGAAGGCTCCCAGTTTCCTTTCTGGTGATGGGTGGGGTGGGGGTGCCACATGCCTAGAGCGAGCGGATCTGAGAACCTGACTCACCAGGTCCTCTCCCAGTCTTCTCCAGATGGCGAGTCTGAACTTGAAGCTGTAGCAAGCACCTCTCAGGCCTATGGCTCTAGCTCTAATTACAGCTTTGGGGACTTGCTTCCTGTTCAAGAACTGGCAGGGTCCCCTCAGAGCATCCACAGATGACATACAGCTACGGGCAGAGTCTCATCCACAGTGCACAGACCCAGGAGGAGGACAGAGAACCCTCAAAGCCATCTCATCTCAGGCTTACCCTCTATATTCACACAAGACCACCACCACAGCCGCGAGGATTCACTTAAGGACTCTGCTTACATAGTTCCACTGACAAGAAACTCACTACCTCACAGGCAGCATAAATTTTTAAAAGAATGCCTCCATCAGACTGCCCTTTAACAGTAATACACGCCCAGATCCATCAAAAGGAAGGTAAGGTAAGAAAAGGCACAGTGTCTGGGATCACCAGGGGCTGGCTTTGTTTCCTGTCTCAGTTCTGTCTCTGCAGGCTCAGCAGCCTTGGTCTTTTTGAGCCTCTGTTTCCTTAGCTGTAAAATGAGAATAATAATATAGAGTGTAAAGGGAGATTGGAGGGGAAATGCCATGACATGTGCAAGAACACCTGGCCCATAGTCAGTGCCAAGCACACGCTAGTCCCACCCCATTCCTCTTGAGCACACCACCTGAGAAGGCCAGTGATGCTTCAGATACATACAAGTGATTGGCCTGAGGAAGCACAGTCCTCTGGGAGATGAGGGAGCAGGGCATACTCTCCATTATACGGGGACATCCCCAGCAAGCTAGGGAAGGGCAGGGTCTCTAGGTGCAACTTACATTGTCTAAGAGGAACAAGTGTGTGTGCAGGAGTGGATGGATGAATGGGTGGGTGGGTAAATGGAGAACAACTTAGATAGGTTTCCAGGTCCCATCAGGAAACATCATCTCCTTTTCTTCTACCCCTACTGAGTGCCATCTTTTTTTGTTGTTGTTGAGAAATACCATTAATTGGCAATACTGCAACTTTTAGAGAAACATCAGAAGAGGACTTGTGAAAATGGACTGGAGATTCTCACCTACAAGGATTTCCATATGAGTGGGCCTGGGTGTCTTTTTCTCTCTCCATCTTTCTCTCTATCTCTGTCTCTTTGTCTGACTCTATGTGTGGGAGAGAGGGGGGGGAGAGAGAGAGACAGAGAGAGAGAGAGAGAGAGAGAGAGAGAGAGAGAGAGAGAGAGAGAGAGAGAGAGAGAGAGCGAGCGCTGCATTCCCAGCCTGAGACTCTGCATTTCTAGCCAGCTATTGGCTGCTCCTCAGGCCACATTTGGAGTGGAACCACCTATTTCCAATAGCCTTTGTCAACAAAGCTGAAAGCCACAATAGGGCCACCTGGCCTAGAAGTCAGCAGAAGGGGAAGGATAGAGGACAGGGCCTCCCTCCCAAACTCGGTTAATCCCCTGCTCCCCATCTCTAGCCAAATTCTCGTAAAAGATCCTGTGGAACTACGATGGCTTTAGAGCAGATGGGCTTTGGTCAAGAAGACACTGCTTTTCTTTGGAGTTTAGGCTGCTCAAGAACCCCAACAAGTACGAGGAAGTCTGCAGAGCGACAGGCAAGTCACCCACAGGCCTTCCAGCAAGAAGCAGGAGCCCTGGGAAGCAGAGTCCCCAGCTCCCCAGATCAATGCACACACACACATACTCAAGCATCCACGCATAAGCACATATATGCATGTGGGTAAATGTGCAACTGTATGCAAATGCATACTCAACATGGAGAAAGCCCAATGCCTTCCCTGGGGCATACCAGCCTTTCCTCAATGCTGGTCCCACAGCCAAGGGAACAGGTCTTGAGTCAGAATCCAGCTTAAGCAACTAACTTGCTGTCTGGCCTAAAAAATCATAATTTCTTCATCATAAAACCAAGTGGTTGGACTAGATCTGGCCTAGAGAAGGGACTAATTCCAATCCCGGCCATAGATGTCTTCTTTGTCACTTTTTCATCTAACAGACCTTGATAGAACAGTTCTTGTGCCCCAGGACCTGATCTACGGTGGTAAACAGGGAATATGAATAGAACTCAGGCCCCAGGGTGACTCCACACACTGTTCTCATTCCCTCCTTGTGCATTCATCATACACAACCACAGGGTCTGGAATCAGCACCTGTGTGTCACAGGCCAGGAACCTGTGACATCAGTTGAGGGGAAGAGAGAGGGCTCAGACAGTCAGTGGTCTCAATTGCCCTCACCCAACCTGAGCTGAGCCCTCCACCCACCAAGCACTCATCATCCTCTAACTCTGATGGGTTGGAGAGCAGAGTACCCTTCCTGAGTACCTGCCACCAATCCCCAGTGTCCCTCCACATCCCACAAGGACATGGAAAGATCTGAGGCCATAGGAAGACTGTTGTTACTCACCCCTGCTCACACTCAGGGATCCAGGCTGGGCCAGGGTATCATCCCCCATTCCCTGAAAGGGGGAACCCAGGGTCCTTCTCAAGCCCCTTCCATCCACTCTGATCATCCCTCACTCCAGGTGCTCACACTTGACCAAAGTGTAGAAGAAGTTCAAGTCTCAGGTACTCATGCAACCTGGCACCAAAAAAAAAAAAGACGTTTTACAGCCCTGATATTAGAAGGGTACTAGCGCCAGTCAAGCACACAAGAAAGCTCCAAGAGTACCAAGGAAAAGCAACTTTATTTGGGTGGGTCCATAACCTTGCCAGGATCTGGCCTCTGAATGTCTCAACAAGCTTGTGCCCTGGGCCTTCTTCTGCCCCTTTGAAGATGTGCCCAGACCTTCCCACTGCCAGAAAGCTCCTCTCTTCTCTCTGCCTCCCAACACAGCCATCTGTCAGGTCTCCTGTGGCTTCCTGCAGCCCCCAAGAAGGCTTCTCCACCAACCACCACAGATCCCCAATCTTCCAGCACAGGAAAGCAGGTCTTGTCTTGGGCTGCTTGCTGGGCTCATACAGCCTCTGTCAGCTTATGGAAGAGGTCCTGCAGGGTACCAGGTTCTTCCAGGAGTCTGTGACAATTAGAAGATGTCATTTGCCTTTCATGCTTTTTTCTTTTGAAAGCACACCGTGAGATCTCAACCAATGAAGTACAGAACAACCACAAAACAAAAAAACTGAAGAGACTTGCAAGTCCAAAAGTAATGTCAATCGTAGCTACTCAGGAGGCTGAGGTCTGACGATCCTGATTTGAAGCTCAGCCTGGGAAGGAAAATCTCTTATCCCCAGTTAACCAGGACAAAAAGCCAGAACTAGAGATGTTGTTCAAGTGGTAGAGCACCAGCCTTGAGTGAAAAAGATCAGGGACAAAGCTCTCAGGCCTTATGATCAAGCCCTAGTACTGGCATAAAAATAATTAGGAATTAATTTTTCTAAAAGGTGATGCCACTCTTCTGAGGTTTCTTCATTATGTGACAGAGTGGCAAATTCTGTTTCAAATTCTAATTTGACAAATATCAAACATATGTAAATATCAAGAACAATGGCTCTTGGGGGGTCCACTCATTCTCTAAGAGTGGGAAACTGATGCTGGAGGAAGAGCCCCACCCACTGCCACTGATTGGATGATAGATAGAACCTGGCCATCAAGCAGCCAGTCCAGAGGCAGATGGTGGTGTGGGAAAGGAGAAAGGACTGCAAAGATGACCTGCTTTGTGGACCATGACTTAGGCAAGCAGCAGAGAAAGAGAAGCTAAAGGGAGAAGCCAAAGGAATGGTTAGGCCCATCCATAAAGACCACATCCGTAAAAAGCAAGGTCTGAGGTCTAGGCCAGACACACCAACAAGAAGAAAGGAAGGCAAGAGTCAGCCTGGAACAGAAAGAGGGGAAAGGAGGAGAGACACAGGATGGGGGGGCATGAAGGTGAAAGACAGAGGTATACCGCATTGCTGCCCAAGCCCCAGTTCTAGGCACTTGTTCCTGACCCCCCCCCCCAAAAAAACTTCTGGCTCCAGAAAGTTCCACAGTCTACTCCCAGCTCTACTTGCAACCCACTGATTTGATTTCACCCAGGTCTCCATAAGTGGAATGAATAATGAATCTTCCTCCAGTCCTCCATTCCTTGAGATCAGCTGACCTTTTCTATTCCTTGACATTTCCAGTCTCCTCAAAGCAGTTGTGACTTCTGACCTGTTTCAGGGGCCCAGGTTGCAGTGTGAGCCTCCGTCTCTTCAGGATACCACAGGGAGGATTCACCAGGACTGACATCACCAGCCCAAGGAAGGCCTGATCTGTGCCCCGCCTTTGACAGGTGCAGCTAACATTAGAATGCTTGCTTCTGCCCTCGCTGCTACTGTTATTATTAGTGTTGGAATTAATATCACAGCAGGAAATGGTCTTCAAAGTCACAGAGCTCCGGAGCTCGATTTATTGAGGATAAACAGGAAGGCCAGGAACAAGCCAGAAGCGGAATCAGTACTCATTCTCCTGTTCCCCCCCTACCAGGTCCTCTGAGTTCCCTGGGGGTCCAGGGGATACTCAGCAACATCCATACCCTCCCCATCAGCCATGCCCTCTGTCGACAATCCTTTCTTCAAAGGCATTCTACAGTCCAGGCACTATACCAAAGGCTGTCTGCCCACAACAGGACTTGGCCCCCAAATTCATTCAATCAATCAACTTTTGGCTTCTCCTATCTGGCTGGACACAGGGAATCTAGGCCAGAAGTAGGGGCTGGAAAGGGTTCCTTGAGCTAACCCACTGACCACCAGAAGTCAAAACACAGATGTTCTTGCTCATCCCAACAACCCTCAAACCTGTGGCCTGCTTTGAGCTCCGCTGGAGTGAACAAAGCCCGGGTCCTCATCGCTTTACCAGAAGGAGAACACAGTCCAGAGAGGTTTACTGCCTGTCCATGGACACACAGCCAAAGGCTGGAACCACAGGTTTTTCAGTGCAAGTTCCAGATATAGACTGTGATCTGCTCAGGCAAGTGGTGCGTCAGAATGTGCCTGGGAGGGAGAAGCAGGGTCTCAAAGGTCTTCGTGGAGTCTCTGCTGACGTAAGCATGGCTCACGCCAAGCTCTAGAACGACCTCTTCCTTCCTTTATTGTTTTTCACTTTAAGTAGTTGTACAAAGGGATTTCAGTTCCACAAGTAAGATTGTGAGTACAATGTATCTTGATCAACCCTTCCATGATTCTCCCCATCTTTCCCAGTTCCATCCTTACCTCCAATGCTACTTTTGTATAATGTTTGTAGGTTACAATTATTATATTTGCTCACGCTTCCTCCCTCCATTCCTGTGCCTTCCTTGTTTTTGCTGCCTCTACCCCTAGGTAGATTTCTCCTATTCCTTTTATTAGACAACTGGTTATTCAAAGGAATTACACTTAAATATACCATTCTTCAGTTGATTTGTGTGCATATGAATGTAACTCTGTATATGTTATCATATGTGTTTGTATTTTATGTCTAGCTTCTGCATATGAGAGAAAATGTGCCTGATTGTCTTCCTCAGCTTGAGTTACTTCAGTAACATATTTTTGTTTCTAGGTCTATCCATTTCTCTGCAAATGACATAATATTATTCTTTCTGATAAATGAGTAAAATTTCATTGAATCTACAGAGCAAATATATCTTTTTATTTTATCTTTCTTTTTTCTCCATCTCCTCATCCATTGTAGGCTGTTTCATAATGTGGGTATGGTGACTAGTGCAGCAAGGCACTTAGGTATGAGAGAGTCTATACAATATCCTCACTTATAATATTCTAGATAAACACCCAAGAGTAGTATCACTGGATCTCAAGAAAATTCTGGGTTTAGATTTGTGATCAATCTCCAACCTGCAGAATGGCTATTTCCACTCTAGCCTCGGATATTTCCCGATCAAAGTCAGGGTACCAGGCATTCAGGCCAGATAAAGCCTGGCTATCTGAGGAGGAGAGTTAGAATCTCAGGCATTGTAGGACAGAGCAGAGAAGAGAGGTGGCAGTCCCAGAGCACATGGATAGGTCCTGGGATGGGCAGGGGGGGCAGGCAGAATGTCCAGGCACACTCAGCAGGAAACTTAGCCAAAGCTAGGAGTGGCAGGCCTTCAGAGGACGAAGAAGCCCAAGAATCCTAGTGGTGAGGAGGCTGGTCAGATATGGGGGTCCTTCTAGCACTCTCAGTATCTGTACCTCTCATTCCCTGTGTTATTCAGCAGGTGCCAACCTCCTTGAAGGGTTAGTACTCTTAGCTACTCAGGAGGCTGAGATCTAAGGATCAAGGTTTGAAGTCAGATTTGTCAGACCCATCTGAGAGACTCATCTCAATTACTCAGTCCAAGAAACAAACAACAACAAGAAACAGAACTGGAAGCATGGCTCAGATGGTAAGGTAACAGCTGTGAATGGAGAGAGATAGAGAAAGAGGCAGAGAGATAGAGTGAGGACCTGAGTTCAAACTCCAGTTTCAGCACTGAAAAAAAGAGGAAGGAAGGAGAGACAAAAAGAAAGAAAGGGAAGAGAGAGAGAGGAAGGAAGGAAGGAAGGAAGGAAGAAAGGAAGGAAGGAAGGAAGGAAGGAAGGAAATTGCTTTCTGACAATCCAGCGTCTGACCCAGAACCTGGGATGACTCTAAAAGCTGGAAGTGGTGCTGAGGCTCAAGTGGTAGAGCTCTAGCCTTGAGAAAGTCCAAGGACAGTGCTCAGGCCCTGAGCTCAAGCCCAGGACTGGCAAAAAAAAAAAAAAGCCCAATTCAACACATAGGAGAGTTTCTGTCCTCATGCAACCACAGGCCCAGCCCTGGGTTTCTGATCTGTTTTGGCTGTTACAAGCTAATGGAAAAGGAGATACATGGGATGGCCTGGAGTGGAGTCCAACCCAACAACTAGGGGGCCAATAAGACCCAGACAAGGGTCCCACATCCACCTTCCCATGGTAGCAGTGATGCAGACACCTAAAACAAGCTCTCAAGTTCAGGGACAGGACAAATTCCCTGCCTTCACACACACACACACACACACACACACACACACACACACACACACACACACCCAAGCTGGCCCTGGGTACCCCAGACTCTGCCCTGCCAGAGGAAGGCTAGCCAGGCAACCAGGCCACAGGCCACAGCAGGGCCCCTAACAAAGGCAGGGGTGGGGGGGGGTCTGGCTGGAGGGCGGGGGGGGGGGGAGGAGGGAGGGGGGACTGAGAGGGATGTGGCTCCCAGCCTAACAGGCCACCAGCAACCACAGCATCTGCTTTTTCTCACCTCTAAAGGGAATCGATTTGTCTCTGACTGATTTCCCTGACGTCTAGTTTTCTTCTCCGCCCGGCTGTCAGCCCAGCCACTGGGCCCAGGGAGAGGGGGAGGAGGTGCCCTGGCCGCTGGCCCACACTCACCCCCTGTGCCATCCACACATTCACACTCACACTCACAAAGAAGCCCACACCCACCACCACCACCACCACCTCCCCACAGCCCCCATGCCCTAACACCCAGACAGCTTGCCCTACATGGGGCCACATCACACCCCATACAGATTGTGCAGCGTGCACACACACACACACACACACACACACACACACACACACTGCCCCATCACCTGGTAGTCCCCCATGTGCCCACCCCAACCTGGGCATCACAACCCACGCTGCTTTGACCAAGGCTTCTGGGGGACCTAGATGTGACCCCATCTTGTAGTGATGTCACCTCAGGGTGCCTGCCCTCTGCATGACAAGGAGAACCAGACACAAGGGAGTCATCTTGTACCCCAAGTCCCTAAGCCTTGGAGAAGGGGCCTGAGTGTGGACCGGGGCAGTGGGCCAAGGTGGCACAGGGCTGAGGACACCACAGGGCCTTTGTTGCAACATAGACTGTGGGAGGCTGGATCCCAGCAGGTTTCTAGTGACTTGAGACAGGAATGGGGGCATTCAGTGCTGGCCAGAGCAGGACCAGAGCAGGCTCTGGCATGGCTGCTCTGCTCTCCAAAGGGCCCAGCCAATCGGCAACAATGCTGTGATAAATAGACCAATAATATGATTGCTGTGTGCACAAGACATCCTTGTGCCCCTGACAGCTCTGGGCACATTCTGGGCACACCCCCTGGGCTTGGTAAATTCCCACCTCCAGGACAAGGAAGTTAGGACTCAAATTGAGACAGAGAATTGTCCAGGGTTCTGTACGGTCAGTAAATTCAGACCTGAGATGGGAATCGGGTCTCTTGAGTTCACGGTCAAAAAATTTAGACCAAACCAACCGGCTCCAGATAATGGTCCACCTGTCCTCAGAAACCTCATGCGGCTGCCCACACTGGCACACGCCGTAGAGCACAATGGAGCCCTCAGCCTGAGTGCTGGCCGGGCAGGTCAAGGTGTGAGACACTGGGAGAGGTTGGATCTCCCCACACGATGCATGTGACTGTGGGGTCTGTGTGCAGATGTGGGGCCATGTGCCGTAGAGTTGTCGGGCCCAGTGCAAGGAAGAGGCAGGCTCTGCACACTGGGGTGGGTGTGTTTGCACCCCCCCCCTCACAGCATACCCACTCCAGATGAGGGGCTGGGCTCCCATCAGGAGCCTGCTCCTCTCCCACCTCTCCCTAACGGCTTTATCTGGCTAGGCAGCCTTGTACTCTGCTCAGGCAGCAGATAATTGATTAATAGAACCCGTTCTTGGCGCTTCAAGGTCTGGCTGGAGATAAGAGGAGACGGGAGTACCAGTTCAGAGGGGTGCCATGGATTCCATAGCTGAACTCTGAGGCCACAGGTACCCTCAGTCCTGAGACAGAGCCTTCCTCCCACAGAGACCACTGGGCCCCACCCCACGAGAACAACATATGCAAGGCGATGCCCCACTGTGAGGCCCTGGAGGGCAGGGGCTGGGGCAGTGCCCACATCTGTGGCCTCTGCATGAGGACACAGTGGCCAGGGCACTGAGCTGGATGGACGAATGCATGCACTTTCATCCATGCATCTACTCGTCTCTCCCTCCCTTCTCCTGTCCAATTATTTTAGCACCTACTGTGTACCAGGCTGGAACAGCTCCTGGAGCCTGAGAGGCCAAGAGCTACAGACCCTGCCTTGCTGATGTCACAGCCTCGGTAGCCTCTGGGGACAGGGCAGTGTGGCCAATAGGGAGACAGGGACACTACCTCCAAGGTCCCAGTACCAGGAGAAGCCCCAAGCACAGACCTGTGTCTGTTGGAGCCAGAGTCCCCGACAAATGTCTGCAGGGGAGAGACATCAGCCAGTGTCAGACATAGCCCTGACCTGACCAGAAGTCCCAGTACCACTGATAGTCTGCTGTGAGCTGGACACAGTGTGGCTGAGCAGTTAGAGGATCATGCTGGCTGACCACAATCTTGTGTGTGAGTCCTGTCACCATGTAACTTCAGCTTCTCACCCCTGAGATTTGAAAGAAATGAAGCCAGTGCAGAGATGAGGTTTTAGAAAGATACACCCCAACACCAGAGAGAATAAGGACAAAGTATCAGGTACATGTCCACTCTCTTCTCTCCTGGGCTATTTTTTAATACCATCCTGGGGCTTGAACTTGGGGCCTGAGCATTGTCCTTGGGGTTTTTTCTTCTCAAGGCTAGTACTTTGCCACTTGAGCTACAGCACCATTTCTGACTTTTTTTTATGTATGTGGTACCGAGGAATTGAACCCGGTCTTTGTGCATGCTAGGCAAGCACTCTACCACTAGGCCAAACTCCCAGCTCCTACTTCTGGCTTTTTAGTGGTTAGTTACAGATGAGAATCTCACAGGCTTTTCTGCCCAGGCTGACTTCAAATCATGATCCTCAGCTCTCAGCCTCCTGAGTAGCTAGAATGACAGGCACGAGCCACTACTGCCTGTTCTCTCCTGGGATACTTCAAAGATGCTACAAAATTCCCAGGACCAGCCATTAAGATGTGGCAGGAAGGAATGCTAGCTTCTATCTCAGGTAGAGAGGATCAAGTTCACAGCCCCTGGAACCCTGTCTTCTTCTCCTTCCCCGGGGCTTTTTCTGGCCAGGCATGGGTTTTATCCACAGCTCTCAGAATGAAGCCTTGGTAATCCAGAGACTTCCTATTGGGGAACACTGAAGGCCAGTGTGTTCTAGTGGAAGAGGCTTCACCCACCCACCAGGCAGCATACCTGGACAATTCACCCTGTCCTAGACCTTCCATCCAGCCTCACTCTGCCTTGGTGATGTCTACATACAGTGATTGTGGGGTGAGCCTCTTCCTTTGCTTTCTCTAGCATTCCTCAGAATCTGATTGTACTCTATAAATCCCCCCCATATATACATATGTACATATATAGCATTCCTCTTCCAAATTTTCCACTGGATTCTAGGGCCCCTGCAAGCCCAGACCCCAGTGTCAGGGAGTATAGAAGTGGGATACCTACCAATGCAGCACAGAGTAGAATGGATGAGATGTGTGAGCTTGGGTCTCAGATGGCTGTGTGAGCTTGGACAGATCCATGCCCTCTCTGGGCTTCTATGCTCCTGTGGTCCAATAGCATAGAATCCCCTCCTCTCCCATTGCTTCTGATTAGAAGACAGGGAAGGGAAGAGAGGAGAAAGGAGGGGAAGCAATGGGAGAGTAGAAATGAGAGAGAGGAGAGGCAAGATAGTCACCCCTACAGAATTGTATTCACATGCTTTATTATGCGCTCTGGCTTGGGCAGCACCTTAGTTAATGGCATGTCAGATGATGGTACAAATTTATAGCTGAAGGTTTGCATCACAGACAGCTGGGATGAATGACAATAAATTAATTTAAAGTGCTACCAAAGTGTTCCCCAAAGTATATGTGCTTATGAGCTCTGGGCTAATAATTTATAAATGCATGCCTTTTTATAATCCTGATCTTAAGTCTTGAAAGCAGCTAGTTAAAAAGCAGTCACATGACATAAATTATTTTTATTAATACCACCAGTGCATCATTAGGGTGGGAGAAACGGTGGTCATCAGTGCATGGTTTCTGCAGATAATCATGCTTCTTCTTCCCTGTCCTCTGGTCTTGAGGGGATTTGAACCCCACAGCCCCCAGGCTCTGTTCAAGTCCAGGAACCCCTCAGTCTGCCAGGATCTGAGCCCCTTTCCTGGGGGGGGGGCGTACAGTGAAATGCTCCTCCACCATGAGGTCACTTTTCTAAGGAGTTATGGTGACATATTCCTGCTCCTCGGTAGAACAGAACAAACATCTTTTATGTGCAATCAGCACAAGCATTCAGGGGAGAGGGAGAGGGAGGGAGGGAGGGAGAGAGAGAGAGGGAGGGAGAGAGAGAGAGGGAGGGAGAGAGAGAGAGAGAGAGAGAGAGAGAGAGAGAGAGAGAGAGAGAGAGAGAGAGGGGGGGGGGCAGGGAGGGGGAGGGGGAGAGGAAGAGGGAGGGAGGGAGAGAGAGAGAGAATTGCTAGTCTCAGCTGCTTCACTGTAAAATAAGCATCACAACGCATAGGAAGAATTGATTAGGAGACCTATTAGCACTCAATAAAATCTCTCTCTCTCTCTCTCTCTCTCTCTCTCTCTCTCTCTCTCACACACACACACACACACACACACACACACACACACACACACACACACAATCTAGCCTACAAAGGAAGAGGTAAGGTTAAAGTACTTTACACTCCTAGGGTCTCTGTAGTTAGTTGACCTTCTCAGATCTTCATCGTAAGATTCAAGCTGATCTTTCCCTTCTGGAAACCTCTTCTCTCTAGAGCCAGAGCCAAGACCTGCATGTGTGCCCTGTACTCTACAATCATCTTGGTGGATGCACTGACTCTTCTCATCCAAGCTCACTTTCTTTACTATATTGAAGACAGCCCAGAGGGTTGACAGCTTCTCTTACCGAAAGATGAAGCCTCCTCTTGTATCCCTTGACTCGGGGCTGGCTTTGGACTTTCTTGGACCTATGGTATCTGGCTGTGGTAACACTAAACAGCATCCAAGACAAAGTGTTGAGAGAGATCTCTGTTGGTTCTGCTTTTGGTGCATTTGAAACATCCCCTCTAGGAACCCAACTGTTAGGCTGGGAGAAACCCAACTGAGGTGGAAAGACCAGAGGGAAAACCAGCCAAGCACCAGCCAGCAGCCACATGAGTGATCATTACTGATACCAGCAGCCAAGACCTATACCATGTGAACCATAAACACTGGCCAGCTGAGCCCAGTCCATCCAAGAGCTGAGTGGTAAGAAGTAGACCACTTACAACCCTGGGTTCGGAGGTCTGACTCACGGCAGTAGATAACTAGAACATCTCTCTTTACTGGTTGCTTTCTAGCAGCATCCACTCTATCAGCATCAGCCTCTTCTATCTAAAACCACCCTCTACCTTTGTTGGCAGTCAACTGCTTTGCCTCCCTTTCCACACCATCTCCAAGATGTTAGAAATAGCCCAGAATATGGAGGTGTCATGTAGGAATAAGGACACCAACTCAAAAGGAACTCAGCAAGGCAAAGTTTACTTCTGCAGAGTGGTGTACCATCTGCCAACAATCTTTCAGGCAAGCACATAGAGCAGGCAGGCTGGTCCTTTTTCATCCCTAACCAGGCAGGCCCCGCCTCTCTGCTTCCATTGGCTGAGCATAGCTTCACAATCTGCAAAAGGGTGTGGCTTCATGGATGGGATGTAACTAAAATTCAAGGAGCTTATAACAAAATACCTTAAAGCGGCAGGAAAGGGATGTAACTAAAATGTTACAAAGACAATCCAACTGGCCAAAGCAGGAACTTTTCAGAAGAATAATGCTTATGAGATTGGCAGAAAGGAAGCCAACTACTTTCATAGAAAGATGGCTCTTCTCACAAACAACCCAGATCTGGTTCTGTCCAAATCCTGTAGATGACCCTCCACCCTTAAGCAGTAGGTATCCTGGAGGCCACACACTTCTTTTCCCCTGCTGGATCTCACCTCTACTTTTCCCTGTCATTTCCTCCAATCTTGCTTATATGTTCCTTCTTCCCCTGCTCTTAAAATCCTGGTGTTTCTTGGTTCTCCATCTTGAGCCTCTGCTCTCCATCCTCTTTACTCATTTCCAGGTGGGCTCAACCACTTCCTTCTCCATGTCAACACTTCCCAGCTTCCTCTTCTCTCCCCTCAGACCAATATGCTCCCCCCAAAACTACTCATGATATTGAGATCTGAGGATCCCAATTCAAAGCCAGCCCAGGCAAGAAACTGGAAGTTAAGCTGTAGCTCCAATGATAGAGTGCTAGCCTTGAGCAAAATAACTCTGGGACAGAACCCAGAGGCTGAGTTAAAACCTCAGTTGTGCACGCATGCACAACACACACACACACACACACACACACACACACACACACACACACACACACAATCTCAGAGAAGAAAAGCTAGATATACAGGCACACATCTGCCATTCTAACATTGACAGGGAGCCTAAAATAGAAGGTCACAGTCCAGGCACCTACCAGAGCAGGAAAAGAGATTAAATAACCAGTGTAAACAGGCTTGGAGCTGTGGTTTCCTGATAGAGCATTTACCTTGCAAGTATAAGATCTTTTTTTGTTGGTGGTGGTCATGGAGCTTGAACTCAGAATCTGCTATTGTCCCTGAGCTCTTTTGCTCAAGCTTAGCACTCTACCACATTCGGCCACAACTCTTCTGATTTTCTGGTGGTTAATTAGAGATAAAAGTGTCACAGACTTTCCTGCCCAGGCTGGCTTCTAACTATAATCCTCAGATCTCAGCCTCCTGAGTAGCTAGATCATCAGGCATGAGCCACAGATGTGTGGAGAGGACTAGAGTTCAAACCCCGCTTCTGGGAGAAAAAAAAATAGTGAAAGAGTCTTTGATGATGGGGTGTGGCAGAAAGCACTCCACAGGTTTTGTCACAGCTCATTGCTGGGGCAGTCGAGACTATCCTGCAGGACTCTACCTGGGACAGACTCCTAGAGACCATGTCTGGTTTCACTCAAACATGACTCCCTGCATTTCCTTTGCAATTTTGCCTGTATCTTTTTTCTGCAATAAATCTTACACGGAATAGTATTGAACTTTGGGAGTGGTCTTAAAGAACTCCAACCCATCAGTGATTCCCCTAAGAAAGTCTAAGGGAAGAAAACCAAATTAAAACCAAAGTAGAAATATGGGAACAATACAGACCAGAAATCAATACACTAGAAAATGAACATACACTAAAGAAACTCTGTGAAACCAGTAGCTTATGCTTTGGAAAAGATCAGTAGAAATCAATAAACCTCTAGCTAGATTGATGAAGAAAAAAATAAAAGAAATAAAACAGAAATTACCAATATCAAGAATCAGAGTGAGCTTAAGACTAAAGATCTGGCAGGTGTCAAAAGAATCATAGAGGAAGACTGGGAGCATGGCTTCATGGTAAAGTGCTTGCCTAGAATGCATGAAGCCTTCGGTTTCATTCCGCAGTACCATATATATGGAAAAAGCCAGAAGTAGCTCTGTGGCCCAAGAGGTATACAGTGCTATCCTTGAGCAAAAGAAGCACAGGGACAGTGCCCAGGTCGTGAGTTCAAGCCCCAGGAGTGACCAAAAAATCAGAGGACTATTATGATGCCAGGAGCTGGTAGCTCCTGCCAGTCATCCACATAGGAGGATCAGACCAGGGGGGCCAGTTCAAAGCTAACCTGGGCAGAAAAGTCAGTCTAGGAAACTCCATTTCCAATTAACCAGCAAAAAAGCCCCAGTGTAGACATGAATCTATTGCTAGAGTGCTAACCATAAAAGCAAGCTGAATAAGCTCAAGAGATGAGGTCAAGTCCTGGTATTAATAAAGAAAGTGAAAAGAGAACATTATTTCTTAAAAACCTTAAGATAGTAACTTCCATATCTTAAAGCAGAAAATTTCTTTGAAAGATACAAGATACCAAAAATGACATAAGACAAACACTTAAATAATCCCATGTCTGTAACAGAAATTTAACTGCTTCATGTCTAGGAGAATCTGAATCCACATAGCTTCTTAACAAATTTCCTTCCTTCCTGCCTGCCTGCCTGCCTGCCTGCCTTTACTTTCTTTTCTTTTCTATTTGTAGTCTTGAGATTTGAACCTAGGGCTTCATATTTGCTAGACAGCTACCCAGCCATGTGATCTACACCCTCAGTCATTTTTACTTTCATGACTTTAGGGATAGGGTTTTGAATTTTTACCAGCTTCCCTTCTCTCACAGCTATCATGACAGACATGTGCCACCACACCCAGCTTTTGAGATAGGGTCTTGCTCTATTTCCAGAACAGCTGAGTGTGTAAGTGTAAAGTACTATACCAAGTTGTTGTTGTCTGTTTGCTTGACAAGGTCTCACTATATAGCTCAGGCTCTCCTTAAACCCCCCATCGTGTGGCCTCTGCCTCCTCTGGGCTGTGATTATAGGTGAACACTACCACACCCCACTTATCAAACTTCAAAGTTTGATGAATAATTCTAAACAAACATACCATTTCAAGTAGATTCCATAGCTACAACAATCAATAAAGTGTGGCGTTGGTGGAAGGAAAGATATGCGGATCAATGGAATGAAGTTCAAAGGAGGCACACACAACCATGGAAATGATTTTTTGCACAAGTGGGGAACCTATTGATTGAGTAAAGAATGACATTTGCAAAAAAAAAATAGTGTTAAATAAACAGCAGACTTTCAGTTTCCATGTCAGCACATAAGAAGTATGGCGCTATTACTCCTATCTTCATAATAGGAAAAAGAAGAAAGCTGGACAGGACTACACATCAAGAGCTCTCCTTAGATGGGTCAGAGAGGTAGTCATGAGGAAAGCTAGAGTGCCTAAATCACCAGAGCAGATACCCTGAGAAACCTTGGTAAGATCAGAAGCATCACCCAGAATGCCACCTCCAGCTTTGACAAAAACTTACAAGTCTTCACAAAGGGCAAAATAAGAGCCTGTGACTCACCTATCTGACTATGATATGTTTAAATCACACATTTGAATTTAATTCATCCATTTTTAAATTGTTCAATGGCTTTAAGACAAAAAGTAGACAGCCTGGGAGGACAGGTGGAAAACAAAGCAGAAAGATATAAACTCTAATAAAGAACTGAAAAGGAATGCTAGAAAACTAAAACACTATGAGGGATACCTATAACCCTAGCTACACAAGGGGCTGAAATCTGAGGATCTCGGTTCAAAGCTAGTCCCAGACAAGAAAGTGAATGAGATTCTTATCTCCGAATAACCATCAAAAGTCTAGAAGAGGAGCTATAGCTCAAGTGGTAGAGTGCCAGGCTCGAAGCCCTGAGTTCAAACCTCAGTACCAACACTATATGTGATATAGATATACTTTTATGTTATATAAACATATAAATATTATAGATTATATAGTAATGTTTAATACAATGTATTATAACATATCATATAATGTATTATAGTATATTATATATTATGCACCATACATTACACATTATATATTATCTAATATTAAATGTTATAACATATTATATTATTGAATATAAATACTATACTATATAAATTAATAAAATAATAAAGGTAGAATACTCATGAAAACACAGACTTGCCTTTGATGGGCTCATTAATAGATGACACAGCCAGGAATGAATCTTTGAGCTTGAAGAAATGACCACAAAATCCTCCAGAACTGGAAAGGAAAGTAAACATGACTGAAAGAACTAGGACTGTGGGACAACAAAAGCTGTAACACATGTGCCATTGGAGTGCTAGAAAAAGAAAAAGGAGCATAAGAAATATCTAAAGCCATAAAGACCCAGAATTTCTCCAAATCAACATCCAACACTAAATGCTCAAAGAGTAGCAAGTAGAACAAATTACATATATATAACTGTATATATATATATAGTCATAGTCAAATTGCCACTAAAAAATCAAAGACCAAGCAAGATAAATCCTTAAGCCAGAAAGCTCAGAGGGGAAAAAAAAAGTCAATAAAAGCAAGCTGGGTGCTGATGGCTCAATCCTGTAATCCTAGCTATTCAGGAGGCTGAGATCTGAGGATCATTGTTCAAAGCTAGCTGCAGAAGAAAAGTCTGTGAGACTCTTACATCCAATTAGCTATCAGAAATTGGAGCTGTGGCTTAAAGTGGTAGAGCACTGGCCTTGAGGGATAGCACCCAGGCCCTGAATTCAAGCCCTATGACCAACAGAAATAAAAGAAAACAAAAGCAAGCACTTTGTATAGAGGAATGAAGAACTTATTCACAGAGAAAAAAGAGAGTAGGAGTTTCTTATCATGAAACAAAACCAAAGCTATCGACCTGGAATTCTGTCCCCTGACAAATTATCTTTCAAAAGTAAATGACAGGTGGGCACTGGTAGTTCATGTCTGGAACCCTAAATACTCAGGAGGCTGAAATCTGAGGATTGGGTTCAAGGGCAGGCCAGGTAGGAAAGATCACTAGACTCTTATCTCCAATTTTAGGCACACACACACACACACACACACACACACACACACAGCCAGAAGCGGAGCTGTGGCTCCAGTGATAGAGCACTAGCCTCGAGCAGAAAAGCTCAGGGACAGTAAACAAGCCCTGAGTTCAAACCCAGAACTAGCAAATAAAGAACGTAATAATAATAAAATAAAATAAACAAGGTAAATAACAACTAAACTTCCAATAAGCCAAAATTGTCCAGGTTAAACAGAGGAATAAGTGAAGATATTTTTTCTGATATGTAATGGATACAACAGTGCCGGGGCCAACCGGCAGCAAACCAGGGTTCGCAGATTGGGGTTCCTGAAATCGGGGGCAAGGACTAGCAAGAAATAGAAAAGAGACAGACACACTGGGTCCGGGATGTCCGCAGTCCAGGTAAAGACTCCAGAGACTGCTGCGTTTATTTTCCACTCCCGCTTCTTCCCTCCTCCAGACCCAGGGAACCTCCAGGTGTTACATTCATATGGTAATTCTTAGGTCATTTACATAGAATAGGGCCAGAAAGCAATAAGACAATAAAGCCATCGTCTGATGCAAGTCAAGGTACAGTTTGATTCCACTCTGGCTCCCAACACAACAGGTATAAGTTTGCTCAATATAATAACAACAAAACGTAAATGAAACAAAGTAGTAGCACGGGGATAAGGGCAGGGCTTCTGATAATTTCTTACTATAAGGTTCTTATGCTAACCATAAAATGTTATTTAAAAATGGAATCAGCTTTGTTGTAAATTGTACTGATGACAGGTGCAGGGTCCTGTAATCCAGCAACTTAGATTTCAGAACCAGCTTAGACAACATAGCAAGAGTCCTATGCCTTTAAAGAAAACTCTAGGGAAACTCTGAATAAAGAAGTATAATTGATAGACTAAAAAAAGTCTAAAGCATATTAAATGCTCAATTAAAACTACAAAAGGCAGAAAAAGAACAGAAGATGACAACAAATCAAGGATCAAAGAGGGAAGATAACAATTAGGAATAGTACAGATAACACATAGTAACACATGGCTCACATCTGTGATCCCAGTACTGAGAAGGCTGAGATCTGAGGATCAAAGCCAGACTAAGCAGGAAAGTCTATGAGACTTTTTTTTTAATCAGTCGTGGGCTGACAAGAACACACGACACACAGACAGTTACATAGCCTCTCTGCCTCCATTTCCCACAAAGCAGGGCATCATCGGAATAGCCTGAACACACAGAAGAGGGTTAACTGAGAGACTAGAAGCACAGTGCCTATCTCAATGCCTAGCACATCGTATATATTAATGAAATGTCAACCCTTCTTATCCTGGGGTGACCAAAGCATTTTAGCAAAGCACACTGAAGCCCAGAGATGGTATGTTGGTTGACCAAGTTCACACAGCAAGATGGGAACCCCATCTCTGGGCTCAGATGCATTCGTACACAGCAAGGTGTGCCACCATCTCTGGTATGCCATCTGCTTGGCAGGCCCAGGGCAGCCCCTACTGCTGAGCAGAGGCTTCACCAGCTGGAGTGGAAGCTTCCTGGTTTCATGTGAGTTCAGAGACTGTAGCTTGATGTCGCTGACACCTTGAAGAAGACAAAGGGCACCAGCCAGGCTCTGGTAGCTCATGCCTATAATCCCAACCATTCATGAGGCTGAGATACAGAGGATGAAGGTTCAGGGCCATCCTAGACAGAAAAACTTACTAGACTCCATCTCCAAAATAACTAGCAAAAATTTGGGCTGGAAGTGCGGTTTAAGTGGTAGAGTGCCATCTAAGCAACATGAGGCCTGGAGTTCAAATTTCAGTACTGGCAAAGAAGAGGTAGAAAAGGAAGAAGAAGAATGAGAAGAAGAGGAGGAGAAAACGGAGAAGGAGGAGGGGGAGGAGTCGGAGGAGTCAGTGGCAGCGCCTGCAGAGCAGCAGTGACAGCGGCAGTGTGGCACAGACTTGAATGCTTCTCTCACCCCTTTCCTGCCTACCTGCGGTATTGGCTGTCAGCTGGGTAGACTGATCCAAAAATCCTCCTTGATCCCAAAATCTAAAATCTAAAAAAATTTGAGTCCCATCATGATGTCACAGGTTAAAGAAAAATGCCACCCACAAACCTCAGTGTCAGACACAAAAATACCTTAAGTCCTATGCAGAATTACCTTAATCTAAGATGTAATACAAACCATGCTTGGATTTGGGCCTCCTCCCTCATTATATGTGAAGATATTCCAAAATGTACAAAGTTCAAAGCCCAAACAATTTTTTTCTATCCCAAGGCTTTCAGACAGGGTCTCTCAGTCCAAATTAATGTCCAGAAAAGTCCTTTTGCATCGAATCCCACGCCCTCAGGGCAGTGGGTGATGCTGGAGTCAAGTGTGTGATGCCCTAGGCCTTAGGAGGGTGAAATGAGATCCCATGTGGGAGCTGCCTGCCCAGGGATATCCAGAGAAGCAGCATCCAGCCCCTGGCATCTGTATCCTTTAATCCAGGCAACTCTAGGGGGCAGGTATTACAAGAGAAGATGAAGAGGCCCAGAGAGAGTCAAAGTCTTGGAAAAGGACACACAGCAAGGTGGAGTCTCCAAGTCGCATACCCAGCACTGTGGCTGCTGCCCAGAACCTTCTGTACAAGGACAGAGGATCAGGCTGGAGTGTTCTCCAGGTTTGTAATACCAGCTTTGTATGGGATGAGAGTTCACGTTTGACTTCACTGGGGAAGAGCATTTATTCGCAGAACTGAGGATGTGGTCAAGGAGCAATGCAGCAGAGCAGGGTTCAGTGGAAAGCAGACTTAAAGAACTCTGAGACAGTACTGGTGGTTCAGAGCTGAAATCCTAGGAGGTCAAGATCTGAGGACTGTAGTTCAAAGCCAGCCCCTTCAGGAAAGTCCAAGAGTGTGTCTTGTTTTGTTTTTGCCAGTCCCAGGCTTGAGCTCAGGGCCTGGGCACTGCTCTTGGGGCTTTTTCATGGCTAGAGCTCTACCACTTGAGCCACAGCACCATTTCTGGCTTTTCTACGTATGTGGTACCAAGGAATCAAACCTGGGGATTCGTGCATGCTAGGCAAGCTCTACCACTCGGACAAATCCCTGGCCTGATGAGATTCTTATCTCTAATTAACCACCAGAAAATAGGAAATGGCACTGTGAGTCAAAGTGGGAGAGTGTTAGCCTTGAGCAACAAAGCTCAAGGCCCTGGCCCTGAGTTCAAGCCCCAAGTCTGGCACAGAGAGAGAAAAAGAGGAAAAAAAAAAAGAGAGACAGACAGAATGACTGATAGAATGACAGAAGCCAGGAATGAAGCTCTCAGCTGGACCCTCTCAGTTTTGCCTGCTTGGGAAGTGGGTGCCATGACCAAAGGGTAGGGTGAAACTTGAGCCCTCTTTCCCTGCCATTGAGGAACTCTGGTAACAACTTAATGGTCCCTGTCAGGAAAGAGAAGGAAATATCAGTGTCCCCTGTTTCCTGGCCTCCTCCATTGCTCTGATGGGCAGGAGATTTCCTTCATGGCTCTCTCCCTTGCTACCTTCAGTAGCTTCTTATCACCTAAGCCAGTGTGTCCAAGACAACTTTCTACAGTTTCATTAAATATACAGGAAGCCCAATTCCTGGCCTCATGGCTTCCAGAGTCCATGGCCTCTTCAAGCTTTCTCCACATTCCTTATTTAATAGCTAAACCATAATCAGATGCTCAGAGCTGTGTGCATGACTTGCCCAAGGTCACATAGCACAACTGAAAATTCTAATCCAGCTCAAGGAACTTTAGACCCTATCCACAGAAGGGCCAAGGCCAGGACAGCAGCTCAAGGAAGCGGTATTGTTTGACTACGTTGCTTGCTTATGTCAGAAGAGCAAGTCGCAGGCCAGGAAGAAAGAAGTAGAATGGTCAACTCTGAAGATATCTCCGCTTTGTGGGTGGGGCTAGACTTGCTGGCTGTCAGCTGGTTGGCTAGGCCTCAGTTACCTGGGAAAAGCCCAAACCCCGGCTGGATTAACAGGCTTCCACAGGACTAAACATTGGCCCTGCCCAGCCCAACAGAGATAAGGGTGCACAGTACCTTTGCACAGGATCCCGAGGCTCAGGATTGTGGGTGCAGACTGCAATAGCTCCAAGATCTACACAGCCCCAGCTGCCACCCACACTCGTGGTTTGTGCAGCACCACCCCCGCCAGAAGGAAACTTTAAAAGCAGCAGAGCAAACATCTCTGTGCACTGTGTGTGTTTGGTGGTAGGAAAAGAAACATCACTTCAGAGGAAAAAAAAAAAAAAAGGCCATGGGGGGTGGTGGAGGTGGGGGCTGAGCCCCAGGCTGCAAGGGGAGAAACGGAGATCTGATAAGAGAGTTCTAGGCATAGCAAGGCTGGGGGCACAGCATGGAGGAGACTCAGTTCCTCTGATCGCTAATCTGCTGCGGTGGGGAACAGGAAGGGCTTAGGGGGGCCAGAAGGCACCTGTCATGTTGGATGCACTCAATGAGGCTTTCTGTGGCTCCTCTTCCTGGAGCAGGCTGGATCAACTGAGGCAGGGAAGGCCTATGGAGCCTTCTGCACAGCCTCTGTGAGGGATGATCTGCCATGGCTTTCAATCTGGGTTATTCTGAAGGGAAGTGATGGGGCTGGCTGAGAAACTAGATGGAAACTTGAAGGTAGATAGTGTCCTCTGTTCAACCCGTGGCCTTGGGGACAGTTTCTGTCCCCTCTGGGCTCAGCATCCCCTACTCAGAGTATGGATCGTGCATGAAGATAATGGCATCAGAATGTGGTGCTGGGCTGGGAGACCTGAGGCTCAGGCTTTGAAGAGACAAATGAGCAGGTGGCTTCAAGCCAGGGGATGGAGATGAGTCCAGCTGACCATGAGATACCCTGCATCCTCAAATGCCCCAATGCCTAGTGTCACTGGGACTGTAGTCTCTTTCTCTCCCTGCAGGCTGACATTTTCTCAACTGAGACACTAGAGGCCCTTCCCAGCTCAGACCTGGCCCTTTTTCATGACAAGGCCTGGACCTGCTCTCCCAGACAGAACTTACAGCCTGACCACAGAGACTGAACACAAAACTTTTCTTGGGACCATCTGGCAGCTAGGGCAGGTGTCAGCTCTAGAGTGGGAGGCAGGTATAGGAATTGGGGCAGGAGAAGACATGAATGGAGAGATCCCCAGAGTATAAGACCCACTGTGGGAGTCAGGGAAGCAGAGGAGAGCAGAACTGGCATTCTGTGGCAGAAAAGGCCTGGGAGACCAGAATTGGCAAAAGAGTCTGCCAAGCTTTGTTCTGAGTGTTCTGAGGGATGCTAAGGCCATACATGGCTGCAAGAACCTTGCTCTTGAACTTCAAAACCTACCATCTTCAGTCTCTGAATATCCCTGACTGTAGCCACTAAAAGTTCACCAAGTGATCTGGTGTGTAGCACAAAAAAAAAAAAATGAAAACTCAATAAGCAAGGTGTGGGAGGTTTTGGCGGGGTTGTTTTGGGTTTTGTTGTTTTGGTTTGGTTTTTTTTCCAGTAAAGGCAGGCTTTCTACTTATTAAAAGCCCCAGGATCTAGGCGATTATAGCTCATGTCTGAAGACTAAGAGGCTAAGACCTGAAGGATCTCGATTTGAAGTCAACCCATGTGAAAAATCCATGAATCTCTGCTCTATGTAACCATAAAAAAAAGCTGCACTGACAAAAACATGAGAAGGGGTATCAATGTGTGAGAAGTAATGCACCTTGTATCTGGCAAATGTAACTGTAACCCCTTTATTAATTACACTAAAAGAAGAAGAAGAAGGGCCGGGAGTTTGGCCTCGTGGTTAAAAGTGCTTGCCTAGCATGCATGAAGACCCGGGTTCGATTCCTCGGTACCACATACATAAAAAAAAGCCAGAAGTGGTGCTGAGGCTCAAGTGGTAGAGCTCTAGCCTTGAGAAAGTCCAAGGACAGTGCTCAGGCCCTGAGCTCAAGCCCAGGATTGGAAAAAAAAAAAAGAAGAAGAAGAAGAAGAAGAAGAAGAAGAAGAAGAAGAAGAAGAAGAAGAAAAAGGCTGCACTGGAGGCATGGGTCAATGGGTCAAGTAGTAGACCACCAGTGATAAGCAAGCAAATTTTTTTGTATGTGGGTCGTAGGGCTTGAACTCAGGGCCTAGATGCTGTCCCTGAGCTTTTCTTCTCAAGGCTAATGCACTACCACTGTGAGCCACAGCTCCACTTCCTGATTTCTGGCAGTCAACTGAATTCACTCCAGTGAATCCCCAAAAAGCCAGAAATGGAACTATGGCACAAGTGATAAAGCCTAAGCCTTGAGGAAAAAGTAAGCAAACAAATAAAATGCTAATGGCCAGTCCACCAAACTAGGCTTGCCCTCTCCTGCATGGATCTCAATGGTGGGCAGAGAGGGTGCAGAAGGGGTAGACTAGGCTGGGGCGGGGTGAGGGGGGCATCTGCAGTGCACTTGCTGCAATCCCGCACAAGTGCATTTCCCCAGACAGGAGCAGGAGGCTGGGGGAAGTGAGGAGGGGGCTCAGCGATGAACTGTGACTCCCCAAAGACACTCAAGCCTTGGCGTGTGCCACAAGGGGCCTGCTCTGCACCAGGCACATACCAGGCTCTGTGCCCACTGCTTTTTTTTTTCTGCTGCTGATTCCCTATGCCAGATTGATGAACAACGTAATAACGGGGCCAATCACATTATTCCTGAATGCATTTTAATAAAAATCAAATAAAAGCAATTATGTGAATTTCCAAGAGGATCACCTCTCCTCCTTTCCCTGAGGTAGGAAGCAGAATGAATTCAGGAAATCATTAAAATCAGAAACCCGAGCCGTCTGCCACCAAGGCCGCTGGCGGCTGCCACACAAAGGCGGCAGAGAAGCTTGGTCCCCAGTGGCGGGCGGGTGGCAGGCAGCGAGGACACCTTTCTTCAACTCTCTAAAAGTAGAATACTACCTATGGGTGGAGATGGGGAATTAAAAGTCAGGGAAACACCCTGACATGTCACCTTGGTCCCTAAAGGCAGCTTCAAAAGGGCCTACGACCTCCTGAATTGGGGGTTGGTTTTCTTAGCCATCTCAGGAGTGGCCCCAGACAAACTCAGGTCTTCCTCTGCAGGGCGCAGGCAGCTCTTTGTCCAACCAGAATGAGAAATTGGGTACACAATAACGGGAACCCACTGGCATGTTATTTGCAAAACCCTTCTGATATTCATCTGATTGGTCACTCTTGACTCACCAGCATCTAGGATTGGTGCCCTGGTTTGGAATGAAGGCTGCTGCAGCCAGTGACCTCCTTGGGATCTCCAGGTGGGCCCGGTGGGGTGTTCTGGGAGCATAAGGGTGGTCTGCCGCCTGTCTGGAGGTGGCCTGCATAAGATGGACTCTGTCTGGCATAGCGTTTGTAGAAATGAACACAGGTCATCTTCGTGGCTGCTTCATGACCCCTCGGGCCTGAGCTAGTGTCACCATCCATACACCACGCGGTACAGATTTAGACTTCAGCAAGGCAAAAGACTGCCCACAGCCCCACAGAAACAGACCAGGAGGTCTGAGCTCTGCTTGGCTATCACAGTCCCCAGCCAAAGAGCCAGCCTGCCAAGCCACCGTGCCAAACTCATCACAGCAGCGCCAGCCTCTGCTCAGGCCTTCCAGGTGGCTTTGGGTGATGCAGGAAAGAAAGACAGCAGTTTCGCCCAACCCCATATTTATGCTGGCTAATGACCCACACCATCCTGCCATCAAGGTGGCCCTGGGCAATCGTGCCAATCTCTTTCCGTCTGGTCTTGCTGCTCAGGTCCAGAGAGAAGCAAGCTGGCAGCCAGAAGCCCTCTTAGGGAGGAGCCTAAGTAAAGGTTTGGAGATAGAGGGCTGGCTTTGCATACAGTCAGGTAGGTCCTTGAAGCACACACACACACACACACACACACACACACACACACACACACACTCATGCACGCATGTGTTCACATGCTCACCAGAGTAGGAGTGACCTGAGCCCCAAGTCTCATATCTGGTGGTGCTGCTTCTCCACACTATCCATTCTGGCTGAACTGGCAGCTGCCCTCCATCTCCATGGCTCTCTACAGCCATGGCGCCCCCCTACAGGACACAAGGGGAAATGTCCCCAGAAAGAGCAGCATTTGCCACCCAGTTGAGGAGAGGCTCTTGGGCCCCTCCTGATGTCAGTTGACTTTGGAAAGGACCCATTGACTGAGGCAAATGTCTACTGTGGCCCCAGGGCTTCTTGGGGGCCTCATCTAGGAAGCAAAGGCGGTGGAACATGGCTGTGAGGGCTGTTATATAGGGGCCTAGGATGGGAAGATGGCATAGGTGCTGTCATCCAGCTCCTGCAGGAGGCAGCTGGAGTGCACCGAACTGCCCAGCTGCTCTGGTCTAGCCCACAGGACATGGAGCTAAGACACACTGAAAGCAAGAAAACAGCTGAAGGAAAGAAGCAGACATTTCCTTACTTGCTCCATAGAGACTGACTGCAGACTGGAACCATGTCTGGAACGCTTGTGTACACGTGCACGCGCGCACACACACACACACACACACACACACTTGCACACACGTGCTTCCATGCATGTGTGAATTTCAACAAACGCATCTACCTGTGGGGCACACCTAATGACCACTTCCCACATCTACAGAAGATGTGGGTACAAATCAGCCCCAGGAGTCTCCAGCACTGTCACTAGGACTTGTCTCCCAATCCTCAGTCTAGACTGGCCTGGGAACACACTGAAAGCACTGGGGAAGGAGAGGCAGGCCCAAGCGGTTACATCCCAAAGACCCCTACAGGGCCCAGGAGAACAGATCCAACAGAGATAGCATCCCCAAAAGGAAGCCTTGGGGTTGGAGCTCATCTGAGAAGCAAAGGCTGTAGGATATGTTATGAGGGCTGGCACACAGGGGCCAGGATGGGAAGGAGGAGCCACATGTCCTGAGCCTCCAGGTAGAGGGATTGCTATGGAAAGGGGAAGGCAGCTGGCCCTGCTCAGATGCTGACCAGCTGCCAGGCATTCCCTGCCCCTGCTAGCAGCATGGGGAGAAAGTCGGGCTTCAGAGCAATTGCTGAAGTGAGGTGAAGGATGGCCTGGGAGGAAAGGGGCTTCTTGGGGTGCAGGGACCCTCAGGGCCCTCCATCATTCCTTTCCTCTGGGATGACAGAATACACTGCCATGTCTCAAAAGTGCAGTTAGCTCTCAGGGCTTCCCTGCCTCTAATCTTAGCTACTCAAGAGGCCGAGAGCTTAACATCAAGGTTCAAAGCCAACCAGGAAAATCTGTGAGAGTCAGTTAGCCATCAAAAAGCCAGATGTAGAGGTGTGGCTCAAGTGGTAGAGCTCTTTAGCAAAACGTCAAACAAGAGTACACAACCCTTGTTTTCAAGCCCCAGTGGCAGCACAGAAAAAAAATTACAATAAAAATAGAATGATGCAATTTATACACTTCCAAGAGTGGTTTCCCTCTAGGAAGTAGAGGCCTTTCTGTCCATAATAATCCCATTCTTAAGATGAGTTGTCATGAGCCTTGGTTGTGATGTGTTTCATAGCTCAC
This sequence comes from Megascapheus bottae, assembly GCF_031878675.1. Classification (NCBI taxonomy): domain Eukaryota; kingdom Metazoa; phylum Chordata; class Mammalia; order Rodentia; family Geomyidae; genus Megascapheus; species Megascapheus bottae. The sequence continues at coordinate 49,918,464 of NC_143523.1, forward strand.
AAATGATCTTTTATATGTATGAAATACAATTTAATAAACATTTTAATTGCGTGTATGCCAAGTTTATAGAGCTGTCCAAGGCCAGGTGGAGAGGCCTCTACAATCATCTTTAAAGATGATTGCTCTATATTTTGTTCTGCACCCCAGTACCACTGCATTCATACAAGGGTCTAGAACGTCAAGGACCCTCCTGGCCCATGTGGCTCAAATCTGTCATCCTAGACACCCAGGAGGCTGAGATCTGTGGACCAAGGTTTGAGGTCAGTCCAGGCAGGAAAGTCTGTGAGACTCTTATCTTCCATAAACGACCCAAAAAAGCTGGAAATGGCTCTGTGGCTCAAGTGGTAGAGCACTAGCCTTGAGCACAGGGAGGCTCAGGGACAGTGCCCAGGCCCTGAGTTCAAGCCCCAAGACTGGGGTGGGGGTGAAAGGGTCTAGAATGCGGCTGGGTATCAATAAGAAGAGCGAGGATGAATGTCAGCCTGCTCTCACATGTAAGTTGGGCACAGCCCTTCCCCTAGGCCCTCAGTGTCTCTTCTGTGCTGAAGGACTCTGGTGGGCTGGGGTCCCCCCACCAGTTACCACCCAGTTTCATGGACAACTTGCCCTTCTATAAAGTGGGACTAAGACAGAGGGAATAGAAGAAGTGGGAGAATGTAGTGAATAATAGTCCATAAATGTTGGTTTCAAAATAACTTAAAAAAAAAATCACTGAAACAGAGATCTTCTGTGGAGCCTTGGGTGAGGAGTGGATGTTGGAGGATGAGGGATCTTGTTAGTTCCAGGCCAGGCCACCTCTCACTGGCCAGAGTGTGTTATCCCTTCCTCCTCCATGTTACCACTGTGTTCATATCAGGAACCCCAGAGCAGCTTTTCTCTCTCCCTCCCTCCCTCTCTCTGCCACTGAGTTCTGCAATGGAAAAAGTCAGGTCAGTAACCAGGGCTATAATCCCAGACCCCTCTCCAGGGAAAAGACCCCGATCTGCTGTGTTGGAGGGAGGGAGAAGGGAGGGTGGGATATGAAGGGAGACTCACCCAGGACTATCCTAGTAGACCCGCCCAGCTGCCAGGCTTTAGCTCAAGTTAGTGGCCAGGGCCAGGAGGTGGCAGAGAGGCTGAGGATCAAAGGCATAGCAAATTAGCATCATAGTGAGCCTGGAGGGGGGAGAGGCCAGATTTAATTCATCTCTTCCTGCTGTTCCTTCCTCTGCTTAGGCAGCCCTTTGTAGGAGGAAGGGTCACCTTCCCTCCCCTAGTACCTGCCACACTACACACCTGAGACCCAGTAGTGACCCAAGGCGGGAGGGGGGGGGGGGCCACAATGATTTGGGTGGGACCTACAAGGAAAAGTGAGGACCTACAGGGAAAGCTATGAATGCTTCTCGGCCAAGAATGGAGTTGCTCTGCAGAGGTTAGAGCTTGGATGTAGGGTTACAGGGGATGCACTGTGCATCTACAGATCTAGATACATAGAAGCCTCTGAACCAGGATGTATGCATGTACACAAAGGACGTGTAGGTGTTCATGTCTGTCTGAGAGTCTGTGATTGAATTTGTGTGAACCTGGGCCTCATGTGCCCCCAAGCCTGGACAGCCACATTGTTGGGTTTGTGGGCCCTAGCCGGGAATTACTTGGGATCCTGGAGGTGGGCTGAAGGGAAATGTATACACTATTTGCCTTAGAGAAGCAGCTACAACTTACAGGCCCAGCCCTCAGGCATCCTGCCTCTACCAGGGGGAACCTCTGTGGAGCCCCCTAGCTTAGCCTGCCTGTGCCTCAGTTTCCTCATTTGAAATGAGAGTACTCAAGGACCTTGGCAGATGAAGCAAGCCACTCAGGATTTTTGGAGGGCACTCAGTGATACGTGGGAGGTCATGGCCGGGCTGAATTGAGTTGACAGAAGGAACAGGAAGTACTAGAAAACTGTCCTGGTAGGTGGGTGGACACAGCCGAACGGGGAAGCCTGTGGCAGTGCCAGGTAGCCTGTGGAGATGTTTGTATGCTGTCACCTGGGCTGACCTGGCAGACCTGGCACTCGCCAGCCAGGCACAGAGCTCTTCCTGCCCCACCCCTTCCTTCCTACTCTCCCTCCCCATCCAGTGTCCCCACCTGCTCCCTGCCCCAGGAGTGCCTGCCATACAGTGGCTCACAAAAGGGGAAACTGAGTCTCAAGTAAACAAAGAGCTGAATCTACAGTACAGGATGCTGGAGTCAGAAATGCAGGAAGCTACCGTGGCTTAGGGCAGCCCAGGCAGCTCTCACCTCTCCCTCTCTGTGATTTCCAAAGCCCCTGAACCAGACACACAGTGGTCCCTGAAACACAGACTAACACCTCCTTCTCCTAGCACCTAGCCTCCATCCCACTTATTGTCCATCCTGTTGTCTGGATGAGCCCCAAATCCTTCTTGTTTTCCTGCATGCCTATCCACTGGGGTCCAGGTCCTCATTTGTCAAGGCTCACCACAAATGCCACTGTGACCCCCAGCTCTGATGGCCTCTCTCTGAGAGGCTTCTCAGTCCTCTGTCCTCTCATCCCCTGCTCCCATCCACCTGAAGAAGTCCTCTCTTCCACACCAGTTTACTTTTTGGGAGATCCTAAAGGACAGAGCAGGGCATTAACCTTCCCTATTCCTCAGGTCAGGGTCAGGTTGCATAAAGGCTCTGATTTATCATGGACCTGACACTACCACCACTCCTTAAGCCACCAGAAGCTCTTGAGGCCTGGCCCTATGTTATTGAGTTCAATAGCGAAGGCTCCAGGAGTAGATTTTCCTGTGCTCAAATCTCAGTCCTGCCACTTATTGTAGCTGTGTGACTTTGGCTTGTTACTCGTTCTCTCTGCGCCTCATGGAAATAATGTTAAGTCCAATATTGTGAGCTTGTGAGGATGAATTGAGTCCGCATGTGTAGGTTCTTAGAATAACACATACCTAGCATTATTCTATACATTTGCTATTATTATTACTGTTGTTGTGTTAGCTTGGCACCAACAGCTCATGCCTATAATCCTAGCTATTCAGGAGACAGATCTGAGGATCCTATGTCAAAGCTAGCCTGAGTGAACAAAGTGGGAGGGAGAGGGAGAGAGAGCGAGATTCTAATCTCCAATTCATCATCAAAAAGCCAGACGGAGGCATGGCTCAGCCTTGACCAAAAAAGCTAAGGGACAGCACCAGGCCCTGAGTTCAAGCCCCCATACTGGCACCTGTACACAAAATATGGCTATTGTGACTACAAGGAGTTTACAAAGGGGCATCGCCAGAATATTGTGCTCAAGAGAATGGGAACTCAGGCAGGAAAAGAAACGGAATTTACCTTTCTAATCCTACTGAAATGCCCACATCATTTTGGAAGTAGTTATCAGCAAGTAAGGAAACTGAGGCTCCCAAAGGTGTTGTGAACTTCCCCAAGGGCTCATAGCCTCCCTCTGTGTGGCAGGCAGGGCTAGAGTAGAGAGTCAGGTCATGTGGCTCCAAAGTCCACACTCTTTCAACCAGCCCTGCAGCCTCTCTGTCTGCCAGGGAGATAAGCCCTGTACACAAATAGCTGTAATCCAAGGTAGAAAGTGATAAGTGCCAAACAGGGTGATAAAGGCTCTGGGGTTGGGGTTAGGGTTGGGGGGGGGAAGCCTTCCCACTATAGGAAGGGAAGGGATGGTGGTCTGAGATTCAAAAGAAGGAAGCCTAGGAGACAGGTAGGATGGGCAGGAGGGGAGGTCTCTGTAGCTACAGTGCCTAGCACCATTCAATGAAACACAGGACCCAACAAGTATCTGTGAAAGGAATGGAAGATGAGACAGAGCGAGAAAGGCAGAGAAGGAGGTAGGAGTGGGTATTCCCTATGTCCACTTAATCCAGAATCTTCTCTCACAGGGAGACAGGATCGAGAACTCCTGAAGATCTCGGAAGACAGGCTCAATGGGGTCACTAACCAGATGTTTTGCTGAATATAAAAAAAAAAGAACTTTGCAACAAGGAAAGCTGGCCCAGACTTCTCCATGGGGGCAGGGACCATGGAGTGCTGCAGCCTGCTTGTACTGGTTTCTCTAAGAGTGGGGCTGTTAAATTTTCACAAACTGTGGGAGCTGGTTGATGTTAAATTGGTGGCTAGCAGTCAGCCATGGGGGGAAATATTTACACTATGGAAATCAACAAATACTACAAATCAGGTTTTCCCCACTGTGGAGAGCTCAGAGGTTAAACATTTACCAAAACACTACTGGGCAGAGTTCTGCTTTGTGAAAGAGCTTACCAGAGAGAGTGCATGCAGACAAGCTAGTGAACAAGCACTTCCCAAGAAAACACTAGAGAGACTAAGATGTTCTTGCTTAGTGAGGGTCTCAGATCTGATGATCTTTGAAGTCACTTTCTGGTCCAAAACACCTAGGAAAACTTGGGTTTAAGAATACCAAATCAAGGGGGCCAGGAGTTTGGCCTAGTGGTTAAAGTGCTTGCCTAGCATGCATGAAGACCCGGGTTCGATTCCTCGGCACCACATACATAGAACAAAGCCAGAAGTGGTGCTGAGGCTCAAGTGGTAGAGCTCTAGCCTTGAGAAAGTCCAAGGACAGTGCTCAGGCCCAGAGCTCGAGCCCTGGACTGGCAAAAAAAAAAAAAAAAGAATACCAAATCAATGATAGGTTCTGGTGGCTTGTACCTTTCATCCTAGCAACTCAGGAGCCTGAGATCTGAGGATCCTGGTTCTAAGCCAGGCTAGGAAGGAAAATCCGCAAGTCTCTTATCTGCAATTAGCCACTGTGGTTTGAAGTGGTAGAGCACTAGCCTTGAGAAAAAGAGCTCAGGGACAGCAACCTAGGCCCTGAGTTTAAGCCCTACAACAACAACAATAAAAACAACAACAAAGAATGCCATATCAACACAAGATTCCAGTCATTCACACCCAGGAAGATACTCTCAGCAGAAGAGCACAATGGAGCCATGTCTGTGTGTATCTGACCATATACAATAAGATTGCTCAAAAGGAACTAACTCAAGGAAAAGGGGACAAGAAGCTTTTATTTCTTGTGTTGTTGTTTTTCTTTTCTTTTCTTTTTGTTTCATTTGTTCATTCATCTGTCTACAGGAGGGCAAGGGGCACAGAAATAGAGGAACAAAGAATGCACAAATGTAGCAGTGGTACTCACTAGACACTATTTTGAAAATGAATTATACAACTTGTGGGTGGGGTCAGTAGGGAAAAACTGGGAAAGAAAAAAGGAAGGGGGATACTGTCCAAAAAGAAACATACTCCCCAAGTGACTTATATAATTGTAACCATCTGTACATCACCTTTATGACAAGAACAACAACAAAATACTCTGGCCAGGCACAGTGGCTCGCCCCTGTAATCCTAGCTATTCAGGAGGCTGAGATCTGAGGATCAAGGTTCAAAGTCAGCCCAGGCACTAAAGTTCATAAGACGCTTATCTCCAATTAATCTCTAGAAAACTGGAAGTGGGGCTGTGGTTCAAGGGTAAGGTGGTAGTCTTGAGCTGGAGAACTCAGGGACAGCGCCCAGGCCAAGTTCAAGTCCTGTCACACACACACACACACACACACACACACACACACACCCTAAAAAAATACCAAACCAGGGAAATTATTCATGCCAGGAAATCATTAACCATTTGCCCCAGAGGTATGTGTAAGGCAGGAACCTAGGAAAATGTGAAAGACTACCTGCCTGCAGATTTCATAGGTGGAAATTCTCAGGGTCACACAGCCAGTTTGGGAGAGGGAAGGGATGGAGTGGAGAAAGGGGGACACTGGGCGTAGAACCCATGCCTCCATTTTCTGAGTTGAGGGCAATTTCTAAGGAGCAGGAAGGAAGGGGTGTCTTTCTACATAAGTCTTGTGTGGGCCTGTCTCTCCCATCAGTTCTGTGACAGCATGGATGCACCATACTTCTTCATGGCTGGATCCCTAGAGCCTTGTTCTGTGCCTGGCACATTGCTTATGTTCAATAAATATTTGTGGAATGAATCGATGTGTCTGAGATCCTGTCTGCTTAGCAGCATTAGGAGCTTGGGAATGGCATCCTCGGGAGACATCACTACCTGGGGTAGGGGTGGCGTGGTGTTTCTTTTCATCTACATAGAATAAACTGCCTACAGCTTAACCCCAACCTCAACCCCGCCCCCTCCCCACCCCGGCAGCCTTGTATGACCTTAGTCAAACTACCAGGCCTCTTGAACTTGGGTCTCTTCCTCTACAAAACAGGTTGTACCACCATCGTGCCTCCTCAGGATGCCATGGCATTCACAGGTGATACAGTTTTCTTCCAAACCGAAGTGCCATGCCCCTAAGGCAGGTGGGGGACAGGAGGGAGCTTGGAGCCTGACACCAGGATGCCCTAGGGGCCCTAAGGGGGCCCTGGAATGTCTCCCATTTAGGGTAATCTGGGTCAGGTCAGATTGTACTCTGGGGAGTTGGAGTCAGTCATAAAATAGTTCACAAAAGGGACAGAAAGGGAGATAAAGTGAGATTTTTGTGGGGGAGGTGGCCTTTGTGGGGGGTTTCCTTTTCCTCCTAAGACCAATGGAGAGGGCAAGCCAGGGACTTTATCTCAATAAGGCTGTGCCTATAAAAGACTTTAGTGGGGAAATGGCTAGCTGGTATTTGGTATGAGTGGGCAATCCTTACATATCTACCCTTAAATGCAACCGAAATTCCAAGTGATTCTGTGGAGGCAAGTTTTATGTAACACCCCTAACAGGTCCCCAAAGTTCCCATCTGCTACTGCCCAGCAGAGAGGGGTTCTGCTCATCCCAGGCTGCAGGGAAATGAGAAATGAAACCACAGAGGGGTCTGGGCACCATGGTTCACACCTGTTATCCCAGCTACTCAGGAGGCTGAGATCTGAGGATCCCAGTTCAAAGCTAACCACAGCAGGAAAGCCCTAGAAATACCTATTTCCAACTAATCAGTAAAAAGCCAGACATGGAGGCATGGCTCAAGCAATAGAGTACTAGCCCTAGCCTTAACTGAAAGTTAAGGGACACAGAGCCCAGGTCCCGGAGTTTAAGCCCAGTACTGGTCGAAGAAAAATAAATACATACATACATACATACATACATACATACATACATACATACAGCACAGAGGAAGAGTGGGGAGGGCAGGGAAGGAGAGGGTGAGTGCCTCTCTAGCCCTTCCAAGTAGCATTTAATTTTTGCAAAAAAGGAGAGAGCAGCAGAAGCCTCAGAGCTGGGGCCAGGGAGGCAGGTGGAGGGTTGTCAGCCTGGGTCCCCAGTGGGAAGCAGAATAGAAAGGCTTTCTATCAGGAGCCAGACCCTGGGCCGCCCAGCTCCTGCTCCAGTCTGCATGAAGGGATTCTGGTTGGCACCAGCTGCAGTTGGGAACAATGCCTGGATTTCTTTTTCTTTTCTCTCTCTCTTTCTCTTTCTTTCCTCCCCCCACCCCCTTCTGTCTGTCTGTCTCTCTGTCTGTCTCATTTTAATAAGGGAGAGGAAGAGGACCAGAGCTACTAACTGAACAGCTCAGCATCCTGGTGTCTGTGACATGTCCTTCAAAAGGAGCCCCAACTGGCTACAGGAAGGTGTATGGCCTAGGAATCAGGATTGGGATCCCAGTGTGGTCTCACTCTCACTGTGTGACCTTTAGCAGGTCCAGGCTCTAGTCTGGCCTGCTTCCATGACAGCTTCCACTAGAGCTGGCTTTCCACATCCCACTCAATGATAGCCCTTTTCTGTCTGGCTTGGCACTGCTGGCTCACACCTGTAACCCTAGCTACTCAGGAATCTGAGATTTGAGGATCATGGTGTGAAGCCAGGCCAGCAAAACAGTTCATGAGACTGGTGCTTCTAATTAACTACCCACAAAAGCTGGAAGTAAAAGTGTGTGCTTCAAGTGGTAGAGCTCACATGGGGAAAGAAGATTCCCCCCTGCCTCAGTTTCTTTGTCTGAGAAATGGAGCAGTGGGTACTAATCCTCTGCTCAACAGGGCCTGGAGAGTTCAAGTGGATGAGCTCCACAGAGCCTAGCACGTACTGGGAACTTAACCAATAGTTCTATGGTTGTACAACCTGGAGGCGGGACCAGCAGCAGTCAGAGGAGGCCAAGCCTCTGGGAGAGGCTTCAAGGAAGAGCAGGTGGCTAGAGAAGCGCAGAGGGGTGTATTTCAGGAGGCAGGAGGAGCCTGGGCAAAGGCAGGACTATGTAGTAATGTTGGCTTAGGCTGGAGGGGTGTGTCTCAATCAGGAGAGTGCTAGCCTATAATGTCAAGGATCCTGGAAGGCACCCAGCATGCAGGCAGGAGACAGGCAGGGCAGGCGGGTATGTGCCCTCAGTGGAAGCCTGAAGGTCCAGGAGAAAGGTCGGGTCAAAACCAGGTGCAGTGCTGGTGGCTCACACTTGTAATCCCAGCTACTCAGGAGGCTGAGATTGAGGTTTCAAGCCAGGCTGGGCAAAATAGTGGGTGAGAACTCTTATCTTCCATTAACCTTATCAAAAATCTAGAAGTGGAGTTGTGGCCAGAGATACCACCCTCCTCTGCCCTCTGCACTGGCTGTGCTCTTGTGCTGGCCCTCAGCCTCCTGTGGGGTACTGAGGCCAGGGGAGGGGTTACTGTGTGAAGAGACTTGGCTCTAGTGGAAGCTTTGTAATTTGCAGCCTCTCCACTTATCTCTGGAGCTCAATTTAGTTAGCCATAAAAATGAGGCCCAGAGTACAGTAGCATAGTCCTGCAATTCTAGTCTTAGGGAGGCTGAGGCAGGAGAATTTCAACTGTAAGGCCAGCTAGGGCTACTTTCAGAGATGCTGTCTCAAAAACAACAACAAAGATTTTAGTTCCTCTATAGTCAGCATTCTGGGCAGTACCCTCAACGTACAATTACTTCCGGCTAGCCAAGGGGCCTGAAAGTGCTCTCCAAAGTAAAGTCTAAAGTAGACCACAGGGCAGTCCCGGGATGAAAAGCCCACAGCACGGAAACCAGCGTGCCACTGGACACCCCACCTCATAGTATACAAAACGTACGTGGTTACTCAGAGTCCATGGGGAAACCACAAAGGCTGTAATGTGCTTAAGCCACACACTAAGTCCTGCAGTGGCATTGGGCACAAAGGTGTCACATTTGAGGCAGGCTCTCAGTCTCCTGTCAGAAGAAATGGAAGGGATCTGAGCTGTATCTTGAACCAGAGCTCTGTAACAGAAAATGGCATTGCTCCCCAGGGGAGAGAGTCCTGGGGGGCCAAGGCCAAGTGTTCTGAGAAAAGATGCCTCTGAGAATGGAGAAAGCTAACAGGAAGGACACAGTCCCTCTGTACAGGACCTGACCCATACCTCAGAAAGGACCTGGCTGAGAACTCTGTTGGAACATAATGATTCCTAGATCCATTAGGAACTGCAGACTCAATGTGTTCTTGGTGATCTTGGCAGGGGGTGAGTCTTTACTCCAAAGGACTTGAAGTTACCTCATCTGCAAGGGCAAGACCTCATGCCTCATACCAGAGCACAGCCAGACCGGGACCCCAATCCCAGCTCCATCTACCCAGTGGTCCTGAGAGCCCAAGCAGATCATCACTCTTCTCCCAGTGGGGCATGGGTTCCATAACACCCAGCAGACAGTGAATGCGGTTTCTCGTTTGAGCCTGCAGCACCCATGGCACATATCTCCTGGAACCTGCCAGGATGAAAAGGGCTGAGAGTGGATTTGGATCAGGTAGCTTCTGGAGGAGCAGGAATCATCTCCCATGTACCTCTCTCCACCCAGAGGACTCCCAGAACACAGTCATACTCACCATACCCTGCACACATCCCCTGCCATCTCCCAGGGCCCTCAAACCTCCTACCACCACCTTCATCCTGATATCTTAACTTCTTCTGAGCCCAGGGTCTTGGCTGTCATAGCTTAGTGTGAACTCCCCAAGGCACACAAGCTGCCTCTAGAGCCAGATGATGCCTGCACTAGCCAGGTGTCATGTGACCACTGTTCTTCCGTGGTTGGGGAATAATGGTGCCTTCCTCCCTGCATGGCCCTCAAGACCTTCTGGTCCAGAGAAGCTGAGGCCTCTCTGTGCAAGACACATAGGCCTTAGTAACATCTGATTACCGCCAGGAAATCTGACCCTTAGTTGACAGAAGCCCAGAGAGGGAAAACAACTTGCTCAGGGCCACACAGGCTTCTGATGAGAACACAGAGCTGACACTGAAGGGCCAGCAAAAATAAACAAACAAACAAACAAACACTCACTAATGAGGACCCAAGTTCACACTTGGCCCTACCCACAGCTCAGTTTCCTCTGAGGAACTGAGGCAGTGAACAAACTCAACGCCCACTGCACTAGTAGCACTAAGAAAAGTAGTTTTCCCCAGGATCTCAGAAGGAGACAATTTGCTAGGTTACCTCACAAGCAAAGACCTGGAAACCCCCAAGTCTGGGGCTCAGGGTCACCAGCAGAGTTAGATTCCTCAGCCTTGTCCTAAGCGCCTTGCTTGTTCGCTGGGGAGTCTGAGATCACACACAGACAGGCACACACACACACACACACACACACACACACATGCATATACACACACACTGCCTGCCTGCCTGCCACCCTGCCCTCTGTGCCACTTCCTGGTTCTCCAGTACAAAGACTGGTCAAAGAGTAGAAGACAGCTTCCACACTGGAGCTAACAAACATGAAAGGTCATCTCCAATGTCACTGTCCCCTGCATCCCTCACTTCCTGGAAGTGGCCAGTTGTGGTAACTGAAGGGTTGTGATGGCAGGCACCCTGACCTATGCAGGGATCAAAGTGAACAGAACTGGCTCAGGTCTTTAAACCCTCAGAGCTGGGAGGGTGGCAGTGGCTTCCTGGCCACTCCAATGCTGTGGATTGCCTGGGGGTGAGGGAGAGGACAGCTGTGGCCCTAGATACTATCCAGAATGACGAATTCCCACCTTTCAAGTGTTGTCCAGACTGTCCACCTGTGAACTTGGGCCATCCAGTAGCTCAAAAGGATGGGACCCGTGTTGGGATGGTGTAGGACTGTGCCTCCCTGGTGTCCCTAGGGGTCTGGAGTGATTTCATACCACCATCTCCAGGGATGCTGATCTGTGGGTGGGAAAACAGCCATCCCAGAGTCCTGTCCCTTCTATGTGATACATAGGTCCCAAGACTTCGGCCTTTTGAAAGGAAGGTTTTCCTTTGGACCCAAATGGCAAGGGGACTGGTTTCCCCTGGGAAAATCAGACACACGCGCGCGCACACACACACACACACACACACACACACACACACACAGCACTCCCTTATAGGTCTGAGCTGCTGTACTGGTTTCCCCTGGGAGAATCACACACACACACACACACACACACACACACACACACACACACACACACACACACACACACACAGCACTCCCTGATAGGTCTGAGCTGCTGTAGTTCAGCCCACAGGAATTCCAGGCTGAGTTCACCGGCGGCTGTCAGACTATCTGAGCCCCGAGAATGAATTCAAAGCTGGCAAAAGCATTTCGTCTCTTCTCTCTCAATGGAAAAAGTGATCTCTCTGGCCCCGAAGGAGTTCAAGCCGAGGTCAGAGCAGCTCCCTGAAGGATGTTTTAAAATGGGGTGTCTGTGTGTTGGGGAGGGGGGTCACTCCGGCCTTTCCCCATCACCCTGCTGAAGCCCGGGGTCCGCTCAGACCGCTGCCCGAGACTAAGGCAACCCACGAAGTCTGTGGCACGTCTGCGCTCCCATGCGGACCTCGTCAATCAGGCAGCGGCCCCGGCGGGGCCCGGGCTCCTTCCGCCCGCCCCGAGCCCCCGGGAGAAGACCCCCGCCCCGACCACCTCCCCTTGCCCGCCCACAGCGGTGTCATTGTTCTCTGACGTCACGCTGCAGATCCGCCCCTGGGTCCCCCCCCCCTTTTTTCCTCCCCACCTCGGCGGGCTCCGTGCGCCTGCGACCCCGCAGCCTCCGACGCCCGGGCAGTGCCGGGCTCCCCCCCACCCCCTCGCCGCCCGGTCCGGGCTGCGCCCCCTTGCGCTCTCCGCAACTTGCCTTTGTTATTCCAGCTCCCTTCCTCGCCTCGCCTCCGACACGACGGCAGCCTGCAAAACGCGGAGCGCGGAGCCGGCGCCACACCTGGATTCCGAGGCGGGCGGACTCCTCCGCCCGCCTCCCGCCCCCCAGCCCCGCGGCCCAGGAGGGGGAATGCGCGCGCGCGCGCGTGTCCTACCCCGCGCTAATTATGGCTAGAGACCCGGGGGCGTGGGGGGGGGAGTTGTGCGATCCTTCGAGGGGCGCTGGAGGAAGGGGTGTGGAAGAGGAAGTGGGCTTGTATGTGTAGGTGAACGCGAGCTTTGGGGCACGAGGAGCGGGAGCGTGTTTTGTTTTCCGGGCGTACGTGGGACTGTGCGCACCGACGTTTGTGAGTGCGGTGTGCCGTGTAGGTCCGAGTGCACTGACGGCGGCCGCGTGCGCGGGCGCCCGCGGGAGGGCCGGTGTGGACGGGCGTGGGGGGGGCAGAGCGTGTTTGCTGAGCGGCGGGTGGGCGCCGGCGCGTGTGGCGTGTGTGTAGGAGTTCCTAACCTGAGTGGCAGTAGACGTGAGCCAAAGGGGGGCGCACGTGGACGATCGCGGGCAGGGACGGGGTGTCTGGAGGGGGGACCCCGGCCAGTGGGCACACTCAGCTTGGACGCGTGCCCAGCCCCGGGTCGGGGTCCCGCTGTCTCCACCCTTCCCCCGCGCACTGCACCCCAAGGGTTCCCCGGGAGGCTTCAGGGCATCCCCGCATCTCAGGATGCCTGGGACCTGGCAGGTTCACGATACCCTCGCTGCTCCCCAGCCGTGGTGGTGGGGGGGGTACGTGGCAGCTTTCCCCAGTGTTCCCCTTGGTGTTGAAATCGGGGATCCTCTTTCCGCACCCCTTCCCCGCCACGCGCCCGTCCCAGAGCTTGTAGGAACGACCCCCAAAGTCTCTCCTACGGGGCAGGGAGGCTTTGAAGATCTTGGTAGCCACTCACTCACCCTAATTCGGATACCTGACAGCGCCCCGCGGCCCCGAGACCACTCCAGGCGGGGGCGCGCGAGTACACGGGGGTGGAGGGGGGGGCGTGAGGGATGGGTGATCTGGGTCTCCCCAAATAGAGTCCCGATCGAGGCTCAGCTTTCCTCCCCGACTCCAAACTTGTCGGGATTAGAGGGGTGGGGTGGGGACCTTAGGGAGCCGTGAGGGAGGGGAAAGAAGAGGGAGAGGGGCGGTGACAAGGAGCCCATCAGCGCCTGGAGGACGAAAAGCTGAGAGGGGGTTAAGACCCCGAGAGTAGCGAAGGGAAAAGGAGAGATCGTGAGGAGGTGAAAAGGAAAGAGAGAGAGAGAGAGAGAGAGAGAGAGAGAGAGAGAGAGAGAGAGAGAGAGAGAGAGAGAGAGAGAGAGAGAGAGAGAGAGAGAGAGAGAGAGAGAGAGAGAGAGAGAGAGAGAGAGGGAGGGAGGGAGAGAGAGAGAGAGCGTGCCAAGGCGAGCAAAAGCAGAGCGCTGGCTGCTGGCGGCGGCGGCGCAGCTCTCCGCTCCGCTCCGCGCTCCGCGCCGACTTTTGCGAGCGTCCGGCGGCGCGGGGCCCTTTGGAAATAGAATAGCCAATGTAATCTGACACTTCAACTTGCTGGGCTCCGGGCGAGTTGATTCACTTACTCACCCCCGAACGCCGAGTTCCTTTTCACTGTCTGTGGACATTAAAAAAGCGAGCGGCGGCGGCGGGCGCCCGGGAGAGCGAGCGGCCGGCCGGGAGAGCGAGCAGCGATCGGGCGGCCAAGAGAGCGAGCCCCGGCCACTGCGCGGTGACCCCCTCCCTCCCAGCCCCGGCAGGCGCGGAGTGGGAGCCCGAGCCGCTGGCCGAGCCGATCTCGGCGCTCTGGCTGCGCTCCTCCCGGCCCCAGCCGGCCCTACCGGTGGCAGCGGCGGCGGCGGCGCGTCCTCCAGCGGCGGCAGCGGTGCTCGCAGCGCCCGGTAAGTTTGGGGACAGAGCCAGGCGCCCGTTAGCCCCGAGGCTTCCTCTCGCTCCCCGCGGGTTCTCCGTGTACGAGCGTGGGGGCACTGAGTGCTGGAGCTTTTTCCCTTAAAGGGTCCGCTTGGGCAGGGGGAGAGGGACGAGTGGCCAACGTCGTGGGCTCCGTGCACTCTCCTCGGCTACTGGGGCTGGAGGCCCCGGCGGCCGGCTGGCACCGGGCTGCACCGAGCCGACTCCGGCTGAGCGCGGGGACCCGGGGATCGTCGGGTGTGCGGGGCGCGAGTGCCGTTCCGTGCGCGCGGAGCCGGTGCCCGCCTCCTGCCGGCGCGCCTACGGCTCTGAGCTCTGACCACCCGGTGGCCGGGCAGGACCTGGATTCGGGAAGAGGGAGGGAAGGACCAGAGAAGGACCGTCTCGGTCTCTCTTGCCTCCTTTGGAGAGATGCGAAGTTGTGAGCTTGTGTGCATTGGAGAAGCGTCGGAGACGGAGCTACATTTCAGGGTGGCCGGGCGGTGGGGGTGATAAGTTGTGCATCTGAAATTTCTAGGGAAAACACACACTTTTGCACAGGGGAGGTGGGAGCGCGGTTAAGTTGGTGTGTGTGGGGGGGGGATAATTGCCCCGGGAAACGCTGCGCGCAGTCAGAGCTGAGATCGCCAAGGGGTGTGTACTAGGGGGGCTTCTCGGAGGGTTCTGAAAACCACAGGGGGGCTTTCAGGCCCGTGCTTGGACGGGGTGCCCCGGGCTGAAGGCGAACCCCGAGGGAAGCTGTGCGAGCGCGCGCGCGCGCGCGGTGCAAATGCGAAAGTAATTTCCTCGGGTTCTTTCTTCCTCTGTCTCTGGAGACTGCGGCTCCGGGGGAGTGGGAGGTCAGCCCCGGACAGCGGTGGAGGGGCCAGGCCGGGCTTGGAGCTGAGGTCGAGGGTGATAGAAAGGGGAGCGGGTTCTGGAAGCTTGCTACCCATTCTTAGCGTCTGGGTTGGGGAGAACACAGTGGGGAGCGCGGCCTCGGCGTCTGGGGCGCAGGCAGCCGGCGCGCTTCGCCCCCTCGCCACGGGGACATCTGTCCAGGAAGCTGGCCGGGCGGGGAGAGGGCGCGGTGCGGAGGGCAGGCTCCCCGCCCCGGAGTGGTGGGGGCGCGGGCGAGGGGCGGCCGCCTTCCCCGGCCATTGTGCGCCAGTAGATTTTCACGGGAGACTGCCCCGGAGCCGCCGGAGAAGGCCGGGAGCCGGCCACAGCCCAAGGTTTAAAAGACACTCCAGGAATGTAAACAACCCGAGCGGGAGGGAGGGCGGACGGGAGCTCGCCCGGGCCGCCAGCCCGGGGGGCCCCCCCACCCTCCCCGGGGGACAGGACTTGGGCTGGGCCGCCCGGTCCTACCCCTCTACCTGCAGCAAACTTTTCTCTCTGCCTTTCTGCTGTACCTCCAGCCGGGAGCAGGCTGAGAGCTTTTCCCAGGCCAGGGCTAGCGGGGTCGGGGGGCGGGGGGAGTGTCTGGCACCCCGCGCTGGATCGGGCAAGCTTGGCGGCTAGATCCGAGCCTGGAGCCCCGGCTGCGCCCGGCCCGCAGCTGCAGCTTCCTGGGCCGGCAGTGCCCGAGTAACTGGGGCTCCAGGCTGCCTGCCTCGCTGGCTCCCTCCCTCCTTCCCTCCCTCTGCTTCTTCCTCCGCTCCCCCCGCCCTCCTCTCTCCCCTGACTGCTTTTCCAATGCCCTGACATGAGGGAGGAAGATTTAACTTGGCAGCCCAAACAAATGTTCTCTCTGAGGTCCTCCAAGAAGCTGGCGGCTGGGCTGGCCGGGCGAGGGCACCGTGCGGCCAGCCTTTCCGTCTTCCCTGCTCTGCCAGGGACTTCGGGAGCTGGCCCCCCTCCCCTGGTGGACAGCCTTGGGCATGGAGAGTAAAACCCAGTCCTGAAGATCGAAAAGGGCAGTGGGCAGCCCCTGGCTTGGTGCTGGGCAGAGCCAGGCTGGGGCTGCCTCCTGGTGCCAAGGGTTTCTGAAGGCTCTTAAGCAACAGTTTGTCTCCTTTCTGCAACCTGGGAATGGAGCCTGGTAGACCAGAGGGTTAACTAGTGCAGCCTCCTCCTCCCCCGTGGGTGTGAGGACAGGCTGGTTACACAGGGCAGGGCAGGAGGCCAGAGGCTGTTCCCAGAGGTGCCTGGGTTTGCTTATTATTGTTTTTTTGAAGGTACTTTAGATAAAGGGGCAGGCGGTAGGGCTGGAGAGCCGGGCAACTTGGCTGCTGGTTAAATTCCAGAGTTGCCTTTGCCAGAGTTTGCCTGGTAGGAGTGGAAAAGTTGCTTGTAAGCTATCTGGGAAGTTTCAAGAAGGGAACAATCCCCCCTCCCCATTTCCCTGTCTTGATTGCAATTTTTTTGAGGGGTTCCAAAAGAAGAGGGAATTCCTAACCCTTCTCTCTGGCTCTTCCTTGCCCCTGTGTAGAAGCCAGGAGGGTTTGTGAATACCCGGGAGCCTTGTGCTGACCTTTCCCTCTTCAAGTTGAGGATGTTGAAACTCCAGCATCAAACAAAAGACACATTGAAAGCCCTATCTGCTACAGAGCACGTGTGGCTTTGGGGCTAGAGGGAGGTGGCTTTCTTTTCTTTTTTTTTTTTCCCTCTGAGTTTTATAATTTCAGTTGAGCTTTTGTCTCCCCCCCTTCCCGTCTCCCCAAGGACCAAAGCGTCTCTTGGTCCCGAGACACCCAGTTATGAAACACATTTTCTCATGTAAATCTCAGAAGTTTAGATTTGGGAGTGTGGGTGGCAATGGCCTGGTGGGGTGGAGATGGCTTAAGAGTTTTCTGGAGTTGGATTTTGGGGGCAGGGAGGACAAGGGAGGTGGAGGAAGAGGAGGTATTCAGAATAAGGTTCACCAAGAAAGGATGGGAATAAGAAAATACTGAACTTATGAAAAACCATTGAATAAATAGCCTTTTCTATGCAGAAGTGTTGCTGGCTTCTTTGTAGGGACAAAATGTCCCTTTCCCCCTTCAAAGGAAGGAAGAGGGAGAATTCAGTAGCAAAGTGAAGAAATGTCCAGAAGCTGGTGTTTAGCTACAACAAACAGACACACAAAATGTTCTTCCCTAGTTACACTTTACCAGCACCATCTCATTAGAGATGACCTAGCCTGAGACAGGTGTCCACCCATTGACCCATTCTATAAAAATCACAGGGAGAAGGACCCAGTTGAGTAGACCTGCAAACTTCAGTCCCCCCCGAATGGCTAGCCAGGGGTGGATGCAGAAGAGGACACCTTGGGATCTGTGTGGCCCTAGAGCACAGGACCCTCTTCCAATGCAGCCAGACTTACAGAAGTCTTCTGCCCGGGTCAGAGTCCAAGACTTGTCTATAACCAAAGGTCTCGAGGTTAGATCTAAGAAACCCAGGCTCCAACAAGTTAATTTGGGGGAGCTTTCTGTGGGCATTCCCATCATGGAACCAGGAAGTATGGCTTGCCAGGTCATGACTGGGTCCCCTGCGTTTTCATTCATAACTCTGCTCCCCTGGGCCCCTGCTTGGCTCCTATCCCTGTTGAATCTTTATGAGGTTCCTTAGGTTTTGTGTGGATAACAAAGGCTGGCTACTTAATTACCCGATGCTGCTGCTGCTGCAGTCTTGCCTGGTGACTGCCTGGTCCTCCCAGCAGGACACAGTGGCCTCTGCTCAGGCCCTCTGAGGAGGGCTCTTTGTCCTGAAGAGCCCCTGAGGCTGGGATGGGGGCAGACTGCCTCCAATGCAAATTCTGTGGTAACTCTCAGCTCTGGAGGAGGAGAAGGCTGCAGCTTGTTGGCTGCTGAAGTTTGTCAGTTTGTTCTGCAGGCCTCAGTCTATTGATCTGTACAGTGGGTTCAAGGGCAGAATGTCTACTCTACCCCTAGGTTGCTTCGAGGAGAGGGAGCTGTAGAAGGATGAGGCAAACGAAGATTGTCCCCCCCCCCCCCCGCCCCTTGAGCTACTCACTTCTCTATATTTATTTATTTATTTATTTTGTCAGTACTGGGGCTTGAACTCTGGGACACACTCTCTTATTTGGCTTCTTCTTCACTCAAGGATGGCACACTTATCATGTGAGCCACACCTCTCCTTCCAGCTTTTTGGTGGTTAATTAGAGATAAAGCTCTCACGGACTTTTCTGCTTAGGCTGGCAGCAGCCCTCAGATCTCAGCCTCTTGAGTAGCTAGGATTACGGGCATGAGCCACCAGGCCTGGACTCTCATTTTTTTTCCTCTAGCAATGATGGATTCCAGAGCTGACATATTTATGTTTGGGCACAGCCTTTGGCATGGCTGCTTCCAGCCTTTATTTACAGCGCCATTTGGGGAGCAGGGAAGGGTTCTTCTTGATGGGGATCACTGGGTGGCAGCTTCACCTCTTGGCTCTTCCTTTCCTGGAAAGGGGCTGCAAAGGGAGGAGATTCCAACACCTATGTCACCCATGTTTTACTGAGTGTCTCCAGTATGAAGGCCTTGGCCCGTGAGACCCAGAACCCAGTGAGGCACGGAAGTTCGTGCTCCTTAAGAGCCTACATCCAACAAGGGCAGGGAGATCAATCCAAATAAATAATTAACCACACCAGCTGGCTGCCTGCCATGGGGCTTGGGACAGGAGTAGCCACAGTCCCTCCTCCTCTTCGTATGGCACTTGGTGGATCTGGAATTGGCCGCCAAATTTATTTAACCCCAGTAACAGCACTGTAAGCTAGCTGTGATTTAGGATTACCATCCCCCCCCTTCCATTTCACAGAAAAGAAAAATGAAGTTTGCAGCAAAACAAAACAAAACGAAAAACAACCCATGGCTCAGTTTGAAGTCTCATGGATGGATACCAACACCGTGCCTTGAGTCCTAAACTCAACAGAACTGGGAGGTAATGCTGATGTTTGTGCAGACGCTCAACATGGGAGCGAGGCTGAAGGAAGTGAACCAGGCAGAGATGGGCCTGCCCTGGCCTAGCGGTGCAAGGGTCCACGCAATGTTCTTTTGGGCACAGTGTCACAGCCTGCTCTGGGCCTCAGATGTCGCCCTCTGCTCATAACAATGCCCATGTGTATCAGCTTCACAGGCCCTGGCCCTGCAGTATGGGGAGCCCCCAGTCTAGGTGAAGCTTAATCCTGTCTTCTTGGGCTATTGTAGTCTCTAGGGATATGGAGGCTGACTCAGCCTGCTCTTGTTGAGTCAAACACCAGGCTACGTGGACCCCTGAGGGTCCAGTCACCTCATGGTTGGCACCTGGTGGTCTGAAGCCTAGACAAGTCTGTGGCTGGTTGGGATTCAGGGTAGCCAGGCAGCCAGGCAGGCCAAGCTGGCATCTCCCCTAGGAAGCCTGGCCTGGCTCAGCACACCTGTACAGGTAATAAATGCAGCCCGGGAGGGCTCAGGCCTGCTCCTTTCCTCAAGCCCAGCTGCTGGGGCTACTTACAGGATTGCTGGGGGAAGCCGGGGTGTCCGTGCTAATTAGATTTCTTAGATTTCAATGCTCTCCTAATCCTGTTAGCCAGACTGTAATTGTAACCACTTCAAGGTTTTGGCTGTGGCAGGTTGTTGAGGACAGACGGAGCAGGGACTCTATTCTGGCTTAGCTTTGGACAGCCAGCTGGGGACCAGGAAGACCAGGACAGCCTTCTCAGGTCTCCAGGGTGGAGGCCTAAGCCATGGTAGGTTTGCGGGCATTTTTCTGTAGTATGTCAGGCCGTCTGTCAAAGCAAATATGGCTCTGTTAAGATCATTCATCATATTCCCTTGCCAGTGGAGAAACTGAGGCCCAAGTGGGACAGGGCCTAGCTAAGGGCCTCAATGGCTGGTAGTGGCTGAGTATCAGGAACTTGTGGTCTGCCTTGTGACTTTTGCCCATGAAGGCTTCCATACCTGGTGAATCCTCTAGAGATGGCCATCTACCCCCAGAGACAGGGAGTGAAAGGCCTATTCTCTCCCTCTCTATGTGTGTGAGTGTACACACACACACACACACACACACACACACACACACACACACACACACACACACACCAGCCATTTTGAAATTTCAATGTCTCTTTCTTCCAAAATTCATTCATGGAGTCTAGCCTGAATAGGAACTGCACCCACTCTCCTTCCTTTCCCCATCCTGTTTCTCCATCCCCATACTTTATTCATCCACCCACCCCTGTGGGCACAGTGGGTGGCTGTGTGGCCTTCAGATCTCCTGCCCTGCCCGCAGCCCCCTTCTGTTCAGTAAGGAGCCGTGCCTGGAGGCCTTCTTCCACTTGGGAACCTCCCTGGCTCTGGGCTTTGAAACCCTAAGCATGGAGAAGTCAGGGGCTGATTGGGTTACCTGCTCTGCTTTTCCTTTTCTAGGCAGGAAACTGAACCTTGGAAGGCATGAGGTCGGCTTTGAATGGGAGGCAGAGCTGGCCCTGGAACCCTGGCTCTGCAAGCCTATGAATTCATTAAACATTTATGGAGCATCTACTGTTTGCCAGGCCCAGCCCCGCCCCCCCTTAGCTGCTCTTCAGAGCACATAAACAAATGCTCTTCCTGCCCTGATGAACCTGGAGGACAGGGCTGGCCTCTGACTTCTCTGGTAACAGGGTTTCATGGCACCTGCCAGGCCCTGCTGCAGATAGGAGGATGGAGCTCTAGGGTGGCTTTGGAACTCCAGTCCAGCAGTGGTGTTTTGTTTTGGGGCTTGAGCTCATGGTCTGGGAACTGTCCCTTAGCTTTTTCACTCAAAGCTGGGCACTCTACCACAGGAACCACACCTTCATTTCTGACTTTTTTGGGTGCTTATCTGGAGATAAATATGAGTCTCGTAGACTTCTGGCACGGCTGGGTTTGAACTGAGATCGTCAGATCTCAGCCTCCTGAGTAGCTAGGATTATAGGTTTGAGCTACCAGCACCTGCTCAGGCTATGTTTGCAAAGGCTGATGGTATTACAACACGAGGAAAGACAAACAGAATCCTTGCAGGGAGTGTGCAAGGTTTATTCTCCACCAAAGCCTATTCATTATGGGAGGATGGGTGGCTCCCTTCCCCCTCCCCTGCCCCCAGCCTCCACTCGCTGACCTTGTCCTGTGCTGGGTTAATGACACTCAGGCTGTTCCTACTCCCACCTCTTCTGTGGATGGGGAAGCAGGGTGGAGGCCTTCTCACCCCACCCTTCGAGTCACCTGTGTCAGGCCCAGGTGAAGGCACAGGAGGAAGAGTGGGCTGGGCTCTGTGTGAGGGAGGAGAGCCAGTGCCTGGACCTTGCCCTTACTCCAGGGTTCCTGCCCCAGCTCCCACTCCTGCTCTTCAGGTGGACCTTGATCGCAGTAGGAAGCTGGGTGGCCACGTAGCTCCCATCAGCCAATGGCCTGGCTGAGCTGAGACAGGACTCACACACCTGTGGCAAGGCTCCCGAGGCTTGCAAGCGGTGGGGGCCCTTTGGGGTCTGTTCACCTTTCTGGATGGCTGGTGGAGAAACTTCCCACCATGAGAGGACAAGCCGTGGATCGAACAGCTGGATGGCTTTTCTGCAGCAAGATGTCCCGCGGAGGGAGCTGGGTAGGGAGTGTACATTTTGGTACCCTCTCCTGGAGTGGGTCGTGGATGGCCTGGCTCTCCACACATTGAACAACTTACTGGATGTCTATCACTATTACAGGCCAACTTTTTCTCAGGTGGCTTAGGGTCAGCCCTCAGGCCCATCTTTTGTGACCTCTGGGACTTTAGGAAATGTCTTTACTTTTCTGACCTTGCTTAATACACCAGAACTGCAGCCCGTCTGCAGCCTGCCTCATAGAGGATGACATGGAGCATGCTCAGTACCCTTAAATGCTTAAGAATGGTAGCCTTTCCTGCCGATGGCAGCACACACCTGTAATCCTAGCTTCTCAGGAGGCCGAGGTCTGAGAGTCACAGTTAAAAGCCAGTCGAGGCAGAAAAGTCCATGAGGCTCTTGCCTTGAGGGGAAAAAGTAAAGGACAGCAACCAGGCCCTGAGTTCAAGCTTCAATACACAAAAAAAAAGGAAAAGCAAAGCAAAGAATGCTAGCAACCCTGGTCATTGCGTGATCAGCTGGCAGAAGAGCAAGCAGTGTTGCCCCATTCATTGTCCACAGAAAGGGCCGTCTGTCATCCTCAAGAGACCCCCTAGTAATAATCGAAGTTCTTTTTTGTTTCTTTGTTTGGATTGGGATTTGGACTCTGGGCCTCCCACACCTCCAGCCCTTTATGTCTTCGCTTATTTTTTCAGGCAGGATCTTGCTTTAATTCTAGAGTGAGCCTCAGGCTTACCTGTGCCTCTGGAGTAGCTGGGATTATAAGCGTGAGCCAGTACACTCTAATTCAGCCACCAAGGAAGCCCATTCGTCTTAGAGGTATTCAAAAGGCAGAGATGTCATTTGGGTTCCTGGGTGAGAGAGAATCATATTTTCCCTTCTCCTTACAAACAGAGCAGGTGATGAGCAGAAGCATCGTTTTCCGCTTATGGAATCAAGAAGAGCAGGGATGAGCCAGAAGCATTGCAAAGCCGAGAGCAGACCAACAACTGGGCTGTTGGTTTTTCACGTTCTTTGTATGACAAGCATGAGCTGAAATCACCACACAGGGTCCCAAAGGGGGCTCTCTGAGGGGCAGAACACCTCCATTCCTCTTTTAGAAAACTACCAGTGGAATTTGCTGCAAAGCACCTCCTGCTTCTCCCCTAAGGCCTTTCAGAGGGAGACTGGCCACACCTATGGGACACGGGGGAGGGGGAAAGAGCCCAGCCCTGGCTAGATCAGCATTGTTCATCCCAGAATCACTTTCTCCCTATGGAGAGAAGTTCTCCCCACAGGCTACCCTCTCAATTGCTCTTGTCTTCCTTCTTCCTGCCTCCAGCGTGCAGGCAGGTCTCTACCACTGCGCTGGCCTCTTTTCCTTTCCTTTTATTTTTGGGCATCAGACCACAAATCTGTTTGTGGTTGGGCAGTCTCCAAAGCCAGACCAGTCTGATGGAGGGGTGAGGACCTCTACAGAAGTGGAAGTGAGCCTCGAGGCTCTGCATCCACTAGGGCTGGGCCCAGCGCGTGTCTTCCTTTCTTCAGAATGGTGATCTTTGCTTGGGAAACCATGGGGATATTTTTAATTTATTTATTCATTTATTTATATATTTATTTATTTTTGGTCAGTCACGGGGCTTGAACTCAGGGCCTGAGTGCTGTCTCTGAGATTTTTTATTCAAGGCTAGTGCTCTATCACTTTGAGCCACAGCACCATTTCTGGTTTCCTAGTGGTTAATTGGAGATAAGTCTCATAGACTTTTCCTATCCAGGCTGGCTTTGAACTTTGATCCTCAGATCTCTGCCTCTTGAGTAACTGGGATTATAGGTGTAAGCCACTGACTGGTGCCTGGCTGCCACAGTGATTTAGGTGCTCCACTCTTCTTGTTCTCATTCCAACTTTATTGTGGGACTCCTTGACCCCTTACACCCAGTGTGTGTGTGTGTGTGTGTGTGTGTGTGTGTGTGTGTGTGTGTGTGTGTGTGTCACTTGACTTTTTGTGTTTTTGTTTTTCTTTTTGCTGTAAGGTGGTGTTCACCACCACTTGAGCCACAGTGACACTTCTGGCTTTTTGCTGGTTCATTGGCAATAAGAGTCTCAGAGGCTTTTCTGCTGTTTCTGGCTTTAAACCTCGATCCTCTGATCTCAGCCTCCTGAGTAGCTAGGATTACAGGTGTGCCCCACCTACAGGCACTTGCCATATGTTTTTGTCGATCGTAGGGCTTGAACTCAGCCTGGGCGCTGTCCCTGAGTTCTCCAGCTCAAGGCTATTGCTCTACCGCTTGAGCCACAGAGCTACTTCCGTTTTGTTTTGTTTTGTTTTGGATGGGGCTTTTGTGCCTGGGCTGGCTTTGAACTGTAATCCTCAGATCTTAGCCTCCTGTGTAGCTAGGATTACAGGTGTGAACCACCAATGCCTGGCACGCTTGACATTTTATAGATGAGGAGATGGAGGCTGAGGGAAGAGAAGGGACTAGTAGTGATGTCCCTGGGGACATAAGCCCTGGCACAGGGGTGAATTGGCCTCGAGGGATG
Source organism: Megascapheus bottae (assembly GCF_031878675.1). Classification (NCBI taxonomy): domain Eukaryota; kingdom Metazoa; phylum Chordata; class Mammalia; order Rodentia; family Geomyidae; genus Megascapheus; species Megascapheus bottae. The sequence continues at coordinate 49,942,458 of NC_143523.1, forward strand.
AGGAGTGAACATCAAGCAGGTGGATCCTTCTAGTAAAAAGATCCCATTTTTTTTTTCTTGCCAGTCCTGGACCTTGAACTCAGGGCCTGAGCACTGTCCTTGGGCTTTCTCAAGGGTAGAACTCTACTACTTGAGCTATAGCACCATTCCCAGCTTTTTTATTTTTTGTTTGTTTGGGGTTTTTTTTGTTTTGTTTTGTTTTGTTTTGCCAGTCCCAGGCTTGAGCTCAGGGCCTAAGCACTGTCCTTGGGCTTTTTCAAGGGTAGAGCAACAGCACCACTTCTGGCTTTTTCTATGTATGTGGTACTGAGGAATCAAACCCGGGTCTTCATGCATGCTAGGCAAGCACTCTACCACTAGGTCAACACTCCCATCCCCTCCCATCTTGTTGTCTGTGAGATGTAGCACCTAGTTGTGGGGATCAAGAATGTTAGAGTGAAGGGGGAACCCCACCCACTTCTTCTAGGAAAGCCAGCCAGGACCACTGATTCAGGGCTATGGCTTCTGGGTTAGGAAGCCGGTTTCAACTTCTCAGCTGTAGTATCTGTGCTGGTTAATGTTCCTCCTTTGGGGAGCCCCTAGGATTTCCAGAAAGAATACCCTCATGCTTCAAGCCCTTCCTGGATACTTGAGTGGAGAGAAGGTTGAGGCTGTGAGAATGGTGGCCCCAATCTGCGATTGTGAATCATTATCCCCCCTCCCTCTTCCCTGCTCATGGTCCCATGTGTCTGAGTTTCTAGGTGCTGAGAAATGGGTCTTGTGGTTGTCAGATAGTGTATGAGAGGATTTTCTCTAGTGTACTGCAGACCCCAGGAGAAGAACAGAAAAAGGTGATTTCTAGTTCCCTCCTCTCCCTGCCCCGTATTCCAGTGCTGTTACTGGGGCTTGAATTCAGGCCTTGAAGTTTTTCCCTGAAGGCTGCCACTCTACCATTTGAGCCACAGCTCCACCTCTGGCATTTTACTGGCTGATTGGAGAGAAGCATCTCATCTACTTTGCCCTGGCTGGGTTCCAATGGCATTTCTCAGATCTCAGCCTCCTGAGTAGTTAGGATTATAGGTGTGAGCCACCAAGTACCTGGCCGTTTCTAATTTTTTATTTAGAGAGGTGACCTACATCTATTTCTCCCCCGCTGAAGGGTGACTTCAGATGTCCCATCGGGCCTTTCCAAGTGTCTGTTGTACTTTATCCTCAGAGCTTGGCCCTTTAGGCAGGAGCTGAGTCTACTTTAGGAGTGGAAGTCCTGGCAGGCCCTAGAAATCTGGGACTTTCTCCTTTGTGAATGGCCTCTCTCTTAGGCCATCTCCCCAGAGGTGCCTGGCCGTCTCCATCTGCACCACCCCCTGCCTCCACACATCTCTGATTCCCACAACCTCGAGTAACCTTAGCTGCCACCTTATCTAACACCCGGGTACAGGGTGCCGTTAACTCTTGCAGCATCACTACAGAGCCTCTTCCTACATAGATCCATGTACCCCGAGGAGGGGGGCTTCTCTCTGCCTCCCCAGCAGCTCCAGCCATCTGATGCCTCCCTCCAAGGGTATGTGTAGTCCATACTCATCCCCAAACTCGAGGTTGGGAGAATTTTGTTCTCAGGAGCTCCCTCTCACTGCACCCCAGGGATTGTGTCCCCAGAGACCTTTCTGTAGGCAGAGTATTGCCAGGCTAGAGTAGGCAGAGAGGGTGTGTGTGTGGGGGGGGGGGTTGTTCTTCTGTCCCCTGGGCATGTTTTACTTTTTCGGCTTCTGATTAGAGCCTAGGCATCTTGGAGGCATCAGTCCCAACCAGGAAATCACCTCTGCAGATCAGATGTGGAAGTGCCTGGGGAGGCCCCGGCCATGGGCCACTTGGCTATGAAGGGAAGAAAGTGGTCTTGCATGCTGGGAGGTTCAGAGCGGAAGAGTCTTCCTGGCTCTCCCTCCCAGCCCGGTCATCTGTCCTGGAGACAGAGCCCTGTCCTGGGAAGTATGGGGAGAGCCTACCTGGGTATCCTTAGGCTATGCGAAAGGAGTGCTGGGGTTGGAGTCTGAGCCACAGGCCCTGCTTCCTGGGCTGCTGTGGGAGTCCATGAGAGGGCAGGTCTTCACTGCTGTGCAGTCCTCCTCCTGTCGGGAGCACCCATGTCTTATTACCATGGTGCCATGATGATAAGAGTGGTTCAGAAAGGCCTCGGGGACTGTCTAGACCAACCGCATCATTGAACTGCTGAGTCTCACCCAGAAGGACAAGTCCTTTTAGCAGATTTGGAACAAAACGTCAGGTGTTCACAGAGCACAGGGTGGCTCATGTCTATAATCCTAGCCACTCAGGAGGCTGGGATCTGAGGATTGTGGTTCAAAGCCAGCAGGGGTAAGAAAGTCCATGAGACTCTCTTCTCCAGTGAGCCAGCAGAATCCCAAGGTCAAGCCCCAGGACACACACACACACAGACACACACAGACACACAGGTATTCCAGGAATCACCATGCTGGGCCCCTGCTGTGTCTCTCCAAAGTGAGGTGTAGGGAGAGACTCCTCTACTGACTGCTGTGGCTGTGGTACTGCCTCACCTGGGTTTCTCACTGTGGTGTCACAAGGTGCATGACCCTCACTGTGCCTGGAGGCAGGTAGGCATCACTTCACTCTGGCGCCTGTGGATGCTAAAGTAAGGTACCTCCCTTCACTTCAGCCTCCTTCCAGGGCTTCTCTGGGGCTTGTCCATTTGGCACTGGCACTGTGAATGGGATAAGGGCCCCAGGAGTTCCCCCTTTCCTTGCCCAGTTGTTTGGCCTTTGTGGCCAAGTATCTTGGATTTGTGGCTATAGTTTCAGTTGGTATAACCTTTCCCAGGGCCCAAAGATGCCAAGATGCTCAAACTATTAGAACAGGAGGGGACTGGGCATCCTGCCGGCCTCACTTCTCTTCATCCCCATCTTCCAGATTAGACAGCTGAGGCCCCGAGAAGGCAGGAAACCAAGCTGTGAATGAAGCCAGCCAGATGCTTGGCCTTCTGCTTCCCAAGTTGTCTTTGGCCCTGAAGGGGCCAGAGCAGCAACTATGGCAGTCCCCCCCTGACTCCCTGAGACCCTCCAGCCCACCCCCTTTCCTTGGAGATCTGAGAAGCACCAGATCTGAGCAGCCAGAAGGTTGGTGCTAAGTGCAGGCCCTGCTGACATTCAGGTAGGTGAGACAATCAACAGGTCAACAACTTAACGCTGTCATGAGTTACGATCTGTGCTTTGAAGAAAAGCACATCCGGAGAAGGGGATCTAGAAAGGTGCAGAGAGCCAAGACAGGCTTCTGTGAAGGGGTGCAGTGGAGCAAATGATGCATGGGAGTGAATCCAGAGAACATTTGAGAGAGAAACTGTAGACAGAGAGTTGTGTGCAAGGCCCTGTACAGGTGGTACGTGGGCAATGTATTCTAGGAAAGTCAGAGGCCAGTGTGGTTGGATGGCAGAAGGAAAGGAGACAGCTGAAAGGAGGTCAGTACACGGTCAGTACAGGGTAAGGAACCAGATCATAAAGGGACTTACTGACAAAGGAAAGGCAGATGACTGCAAGCTCCGTGATTTGAAAGCCACTGGAAGATTTTTGTTTTCTTTTTGGTGACACTGATTTGAACCCTGGTTTGTGGACTCCAGTAAGACATCCTTTAGTCATTTTTTGTGGTTACTTATTTATTTTAATCATATCTAGGATTGAACTACTACTATTATTTTTTCTTTCCTTTCCTTTTCACTTCCCTTTTCCTTTCCTTTCCCTTTCCTTTCAAGCCCATTATGGGGGTTTGAACTCAGCCTCCAGTTTTTTTTTTAATTTTATTTCATTATTTATTTATTTATTTATTTATTTATTTGCATTTTTCACAGATGGCGGGTACTCTATCTCCAGCTCTATATTTTTTTTGGCTGGGTAGTTGGCGGAGAGTTTCATGATTTTGTCTGTCTACACTAGCTTCAAGCTGTGATCTTTGTGATCTGAGCTCTGAGCCTGAGCTGCTGCACAGCTGCTGGTTATTTCTGAGGCTGGGGTCTCCCTTCTTGCCTGGGTACATGCCTGAACCTCAGTTCTTCCAGTTTAGGCTTTCTATGGTAACGAGATTTCAGGCACGTCAGCATGTCAACCTTAGCTTCCTTCGGTTGAGATGGCATTTCCTGGACTTTTCTGCCTGGGGCAGGCCTCAAACTGCAAGCCTCTTAGTCTCAGCCTCTTAAAGTAGCTATGATTACCAGTATGAAGCTCTGCTGCCACTGGTAGTACTGAGGATCAAACCCAGGGCCTCGTGCATGCCAGGCAAGCTCTTTACCACAGAGCTGCACCTGCAGCTGGGAGGCTTTTACAGTAACTGGAATTGGGTGGTGGGAAAGGTCTGGTCCTGGATCCATGGAACTGACTCCCTGTAGAGAAGACACTGGAAGTGTCTGCGTGCTTCTGGAAAGCAGCCTCAGGTTTGGGGACAGAAAGTATCCCAAGTTTCCATGTTGTGGGGTTCTGGGCCTGTCTCTGTTGCAGCAGCTGCTGCTGCTGCAGTAACTCTGTCAGGATGTCCATTGAACAACTGAGGAAAGAGAGACATAAGGAAATGTTTCTGGTACCCTGGTTTGCAATTGACCTCCGTCCTCCATTCTAGCAAATTCTCTTGCCTTAGTCTACTGTACTCTCCTCTGCACCATGGTTTTCTAGCATGTTCACTCACCCTGAAGTCCTGGGCCTTTGCATACACCAGCTCCACCCAAGAGCCTCACAATTCAGTTTGGTGAACTCCTGCTCACCCCTAAGAGCCCAATCAGAAGCAGCCACCTCTGAACTCTCATAGTGTCAGAGCTAAGGATTTCTTTGCCACGGAAAATCCATCCTCCTATGCCTCTCCTTTCCCACTCCACCGCCTGGGATTATCTTGGGTTGGGGTGGGACTGAGCCTCCCTTTACACCCCCTCTTTCCGTTCTGTGTCCTCACAGCCTGGCCCAGGGCCTGCACAGAGGAGGGAACAAAAACATTTCAGTGTATTCCTGGAGCAGTAGTTGGTTACTATGGAAACAAGGAAGTGTTGCAACTTCCTGAACTTGAGGTTGAGGTCAAAGAAGGCAGCTTTCTGTCTTGGCTCCTGGGATTAATCCAGGATGGTTATCCCTAGATTCTCCTTTGTTCAAAAGCACCTTCAGCTGGGCTGCCCCTACCCTTGAGCCTCAGTTTCTCCATCAGTAGCATAGGTACATTGGGATTGCCTGGATGTCTGCTTTGACTTGCCAACCCCCCAAGTCTCAGGATTATTAGTAAGATTTCTGCCTGGAGCCCGTGCTGGTGTGGCTCACACAGGCCTCTAATTCTGGCTACTTAGGAGGCTGAGCTCTGAGGATCACAGTTCAAAGCCAGCTTCAGCAGCAAAGTCCATAAGACTCATCTGTAATAAACTACTTGAAAAAGGCCAGTAGTAGTGCTATGGCTCAAGTGGTAGAGCACTGGTCTTGAACACAAAGAAGCTCACAGACAGTGCCTATGCTGAGTTCAAGCTCCAGGATTGGCAATATATACATATATTGTCTAAGTTTAGAATCTCTAGGGTGCATGTTTCTTGGCCTTTGGTGATGGAACTGGGGTTCCTGTGATCCTCAGAGGCCTAAAGAAGGGTGTCAACAGGTCCAGAAAGAAGTGGTGTGAGAAAGGTGTCTTTTCTTTTCTTTTTTAACCAGTCCTGGGGCTTGTGCTCAGGGCCTGAGCATTATCCTTGGGCTTTTTCAAGGCTGGGCTCTACCACTTGAGCCACAGCACCAATTCCAGCTTTTTCTATGTATGTGGTACCAAGGAATCGAACCTGGATCTTCGTACATGCTAGGCAAGCACTCTACTACTAGGCCAAACTCCCAGCCTGGAAAAGCATCTTTTCAATCAAAGTAGTTGGTTTCTTTTCTGTTAATCTTGTAAGAGTTGTTTTAATGAAAAGTTCCTGCTTTGGCCAGTTGGCTTGGCCCTTGGTAATTACATTTTAGTTACATACATCCTTTTCCTGCCATTTTAATTATGACATCCCTCATTAGAAGATCTTTGAATTTTAATTACTTCCTGTTAATTATGCCACATCCTCTTGCAGATTGTGAACTGAGCTCAGCCAATGGGAGCACAGGGCGGGGCTTACCAGGTAGAGATTAAAAGAGAACAGTCTGGGCTGGGAATTTGGCGTAGTGATAGAGTGGTGGCCTAGCATGCACCAAGATCCCAGTTCCATTCCTCAGTACCACGCACATAGAAAAAGCTGGGAGTGGTGCTGTGGCTCAAGTGACAGACCACTAGCCTTGAGGAAGCCCAAGAACAGTGCTCAGGCCCTGAGTTCAAGCCCTAGGACTGGCAAAAAGAAAAAAAGGAAAGCCTTTAGACTCTTCTGTGCTTCTTTGCCTGCCAGACTTGGGCTGATGGTGCCCCCTTCTGCAGAAGTAAACTTTGCCTCGCCAAGTTCTTTTCAAGTAGGTGTCCTTATTCCAGTCCCACACCCCAACATCCTGAGCTGTTTCTAATAGTGGGTAGGGCAGGGAGATGGTGGAAACAAAGCCAGCTGAGTCTGGTGGGAACCTGAGCAGGTCCTGAGACACCTTCCTTCACCTTGAAAGTGGCCTGGGCCAGTGTAGATCAGGGTGGCTTTGGCTGCCTGCTCTCTGCTTTCTGACTAGTGCTGTGCCATATAGCCCTTGACACTCCCTCCAAGGGTTGACATGTCCTTCAGTGGCCCCCGTGGCTGCCCACTGCCTTTGGTAGTGGGGCTGTGTGGGTGGACAGCTTTATTTTGCTCTGTTTCCTCCACTTGGTTGCTCAGAAGCCACGAGTTAGTCAAGTGCAAAACCACAGCCTGGTGACTGCCTGCCTCCCCAGCCCCACAGCACCTGGTTAGGCTCTGGACTCGGCACCAGCTGCACAGTCTTGGATTTGAAATGTCTTCCCAAGCAGCAAGGCCAAGGGTCCAAGGCCCAGCTCCTCCTGCCATGCATAAGCTGCTACCGAGTAGGGTGGGCAGTAGGTATCTCTGCCAGCACCCACTCTGGTTCCTACCTGGCATTTAGCTATTGGTTGGCTTCCCTACCAGACCTGGGCCAGAATGGCCCAGAGGAAGAGCCCTGCTCATTCATCTGTGGAATGGGCAGAGGGTGCAGCCTTCTAGGGCTAAGGAGGGAGCCCAGTGAAAGCCCTTGCTGAGTTGGCCAGCAGCAGGCATACACAGCCTACTGCGAGAGAGGGAGAGCCCTCTATTTAGAGAAACAGAATCCTACGCCTTTTATGTGTCGTAGTCCTAGGCTGGGCATTCCTACTTATAGAATGATTGCTGGGCATATGTGAGATTGTGGGGTCCTCTTCTTCCCTTTCTGACCTGTGCTCAGTGGCCCAGGGCTGGGAGGTATCTGTGTCTCCCTAGCCCGGGCCCAGGGACAACCCTAAGGCTGGGAAGTGGCTCTGGCCATGGTCAGCAGAAGCTGACCTCTACCCCTACAGCTTCCTGGTGTTGACACACCCTGGCTCTCCCCTACCCACTCATTCCTTGAGGCCTTCTACAGCCAAGGCCCTCTTTGTGAAGACTATCTGAGCATTATTACCTGAAAGTGAGGGTTCTACATGACATCCTCCCAAGATTTCAAGTTGTAGGTCAGGGATGAAATGAGACTTCTGCCTTGCCTCACCTAGAAGAATTCAGCTTTGGGGGTTTTGTTTTTAAACTTGCTGGACCTGAGGCTTGAACCTCAGGTGCTATCCTTGAGGGTTTTTTGTTTGTTTGTTTGTTTGTTTTCCTCTAACGGCTAGTGCTCTACCACTTCGGCCACAGTTTTATGTCTAGCTTTTCCACCGGGGGGCCGGCGGGGAGGGAGTAGTTAATTGGAGATGAGAATCTCATGGACTTACCTGCCCAAGCTGGCTTTGAACCACAGTCCTTAGATCTTAGCCTCCCAAGTAGCTGGGATTAGAGGTGTGTGCCTAGCTCAGAACTCAGTTTTTTCATGGGCGCCTCCTGTCCTTCACCAACTGTATACCCTGCGAGGTATCAGCTGTCTTATTCTGACATCTCTAGTCTGCACCTGAAATGGGAAAATTTCTTAGTAACCTTTAAAGGGCTTGGATGCTCGCCCTCAGCTAACTAGACAGGGCAGCTGGCCAGAAATGGAGTCATGGAATCCCTCAATTTTCTCAGCACACAGTTACATTCTAAGGCTTACTAGCTAGAGTTTCACTCAGACTATAGATCTATTATTATTATTATTATTATTATTATTATTATTATTATTATTACTACTACTACTACTACTTGTATGGGTTTGCATGTGAGTGCATGTGCCAGCACTGAAGCTTGAACTTAGAGCCTGGGTGCCGTCCCTTAGCTTTTCTGCTCAAGTCTGTACTCTACCACATGAGCCATACCTCCACTTCTAGCTTTTTTGGTGGTTAGGTGGAAATTACAGTCTCGTGAACTTTCCTGCCCAGGCTGACTCTGAAACAGGATTCTCAGCTCTCAGTCTCCTGAGTAACTGAGGTTACAGGTGTGAGCCACTGTTCCTGGCTCATCATCACCTTTTTCAGAAGCTTATCTCTAAGACCGGGACTAATTTTTCTCCCCAATCAGCCAATAACTTTCTCTAAAAACTGATGTTTTCTGGCTGGAGTCTTTGTATTTCCTTTATTTACCTTGTTTGGGCAGTTACTTTTTCTTGTTAGATTCCATATAGTAAATAACTCTACCTTGCATTTTTTCTACCTCACATCTTATTTAGATTTCTCATGCTAAAAAGGCTAGGAGCAGTAGCTTGTCCTTGGCTTTAAGTGGGTTAGTGTTTGTTTTGTTTTTAAACTTCAATGTACTAGACCTTATCTTCCTTTGTACCTGTCTGAGCCCTAGGCCTCTCACCTCTGTGTGTGTGTGTGTGTGTGTGTGTGTGTGTGTGTGTGTGTGTGTGTGTGTGTGTGCTAGTCCCTGGGGCTTGACCTCAGGGCCTGATCATTGTCCTAGCACTTTTGTGCTCTAGGTTAGAGCTCTACCACTTTGAGCCACAGCTCAACTTCCCTGTTTTCTAGTGGTTAATTGGAAGCAACAATCTTAGAGACTGTCTGGACTGGCTCCTCAGATCTCAGCCTCTTGATTACCTAGGATTACAGGACTGAGCCACCAGTGCCAGGATTGCTTCCTTTCTTGAACTTCAAATATGACATTGGGTTTCTGTCCCCAGAGGTTGGCCTTGGGAGGATGTAGGCCATATTGGACTGAAGCCTTCCCCACTTACACTTCCCAAATGTTTCCCAAGCCACCCTTGTCTCCCCTTTAGTGTCTCCCTGCCAATGTGGTCCTTAACAAAAGATGCCTCAGCTCCTGTCACCTCCTCTCTGCTTGCAACTCCTCCTTCCATGTGAAGCCTACGGCCTGGCCTTCAGAGCTACTCAATTTTATCCCAGGTGAACTCTCACTTTTATGTGCTATGTGCTTTCTATTTCCCTTTGCCCTGTTTTCCTGGCAAACATCTAGGCATCCTGCAAAGTCCACTCTGGACACAGCTTGCTCTTCTGTGCCTGCCAGATCAGGTGGATGGTATTCTCATATCCTGGTACCCCCAGGCATTGTTGGCTTTGCACTGTTGGGGATCTGCTAGGATGGAGGTTACCTTCAGCTCTGATCTCCCAATACCTAGCACCGTGGCTGGCATCTAGCAAGCATTCTAGAGTATTCCTTGCATAGTGACTAACAGATGACACCGTTGTGACACACACTGGTGGGTGTGTGGTTAGGAATACGCGTACTTGAACTTGGAAATGACTTGGATGCTTTGCTTGAGAAAGAACTGAACACTTCAGTGTCTGACTTCTTTAAGTCCCTTCTTTGTCTGCCCCTTGCCAGTGGAGCTAGAGGTCCAGGCTGAGTTCTCAGCGCCTCCTGGGCTAGGCTGTTTTGCGTAAAGTTGCTGGATCTGAGGACACCTGTGAGTCAGCTGTGCCTGGCTTGCTGCTGGCCCGCTCAGCTTCCTGGGAGAATTGGCGCAGCCTTGGTAACCACAGCCTGGGCCAGGCTGCTGTGCCTCTTGGGCAAGACTTTGGGCAGGGCCAGGGGCCTGGGCTTTTGTACACAGCCTACTACACACAGAGTCTGCAGGCGATCTACTCCAAGCATGCCAGCTGGGGGAGGGCAGGAGGGAGGGCCCCTTCTGTTGGGTAAACATGCAGCCTTCAGGCCTGCTGAGACAGAGCACAAGGACCTGGTCCTGACGCAGGTCCCTGGGCTATATGGGCAAAGGTGCAGCTCATTTCCTTGAACTGGGAGCCACCAGGTGTCAAGGAGAGGGGACAAGGAAGGACACAGGATTTTCATCCTTCCCACCAGGCCTTGCCACAACCAGAGGCAATGAGAGGCCTGAGGATAGGGTGTGTCCCTTGGCTAGCCCCTAAACTGCTATTGTTCCCGTTTCTGTCATTCTGTTTCTGCCATGCAGGCGGCTGGTCTAACCCCTGGCAGCAAGATTGGGGGGGCGGGGAGGGGCAGAGCCAGGTCTCCCAGCAGAGACTGTATTCAGAGCTACCACTGTAGATGCATGTTAGTCTCTGCTTCCCCAAAGCAGTGTTTCATCCTGGGCGACACTAGTAATGTCCCAGGTAGGGCACTTTGGGGTCTTGAGTCTGTCCCTGGAGCCCTTTTGTCAGTCATGGGGCTTGAACTCTGGGCCTCTGTGCTGTCCCTGAGCTTTTTTGCTCAAGGCTAGTGCTCTATTACTTTGAGCCACAGTGCCACTTCCAGTTTTCTCCTGATGAGAATCTATGTGAACTCAATGAATCTCTTTGCTCCCAGCTGGCTTTGAACTGCAGTCCTCACATCGCTGCCTCCTGAGTAGCTAGGGTGACACGTGAGCTACCAGAGTCAGAAGCTAGAAAAACAAACTAAGATGCCTCCTCCCACTGCTAAGATGAATCTTGGGGTGTCTCCCCCCAGGAGGCCTTGTCTCAGACTTTTCCTTATCAGTCTATTATCTGTTGGTACAGATGAGTAACCTCAGGGTGTAGTTGCCAGTCTTGTTCCCCTCTAATAGAAAGCTCTGGGCAGGTACCTGGTGTGTATGCCTTGGGGGAGGCAGGCGGGCAAGCCTGGGTTCATTGTCTCAGGTGAGAGTCTCTCTCTGTAGTCAAGTCTGGAGCCACAGCATCTCGGTTCCTTCTGTCCCCACCTGGCTACAGCTGAGCGCCCTGCCCTGCCCCATTAGACCTCAGCACATGGGCACACAGATCCACCAGCATGAGAAGAGAGCAAGTATGGCCTGCCTGCCAGCCCAGTGTACCTTCCTTCTCTAAGATGAGCCCAGCTGGGAGTGTTTCTGCCTTCTCAGCTGTCTTCTCCTCTGGGGTCCAGTGCCGCCACTCAAGGCAAAACTGTCACATCAGATCAGAAGCAAGGCAGGTAAAAATGAGGAGTTCTGGGCACAATGAGGGAGTGCCTGCTGTGGGTCCCCTGCAGGTAGAGTGGCACACAGCTGTCAGTGGGTATGTCTTCGTCTGTAAGTGGGGATTCACTGGCTTGGATGGCAGTGAGCTCATCATTTGTTGGGGAGGCGAACCTCCTCCCCTCCTGGCCTTCCAGCTGTGTTTGAGATGGAAGACCATGTGCCCATGTGTGCCGGTGAGAGCCTCCTGGCTTTAAGGAGGGTGGGGACAGGTCGCTGGGGACATGAGAGGAGTTGGAGTGTGATTTTACTTGTGTGGTTCTCCTTTCTCACTGTCTTGGTCAATCTGTATTGTGCCTGTCACTTTGTAAATCATTATGAAGGATGAAACCTTTTACCAGCTTTTAAGGCTCTGTAGCCATGGACCGCCCACCTCACCCACATCCGGCCTTCCTTTTCTTTTGCTTTGTGAACTTGTCCAGTGCCCTGGATACATTATTTTTGTGTGTTCTCCAGGCATGGTCCATAGACTGCAGTGGGAGACAGTAGGTCAACACTGAGCTCAGCGCCCAATCCCAGTGGACAGGTGGGAAGAGAACCCCAGGGTGGTTTGGGTTCACAGGTCCAGTGCTGGTTTTTTGGTTGATTATTTTGTACAGTGACTGGGGCTAGAACTCAGGGCCTGGGCACTGTCCCTGAGTTTTTTTTTGGCTCAAGCATGATGCTCTACTACTAGAGTCATACCACTACTTCCAGCTTTTTTGGTATTTAGCGTCTCATGGATTTTCTTAACCAGGCTGTCTTTGAACTGGGATCCTTAGATCTCTGCCTCCCAAGTAGGTAGGATCGCAGGTGTGAGGCGCCAGCACCTGGCTTCAGTGCTGTTCATGGTAGTGTTTCTGAGGCAGAAGGGTCACACCATATGTGACTCTTGAGTTGAAGGGCCAGGGCCCCCAGTGGCTGTAGTGCAATCGCTCAGAGCCCTCTTGAGCTGTGCTTTGAAAACCTCTGGGAAATGCAGTGGGTCCTTCAGTTACCCCTGCCACCACCCCAGGGCAAGGGGACAGGTGGCCCCAGTGGCCTGAGACACACGTCTTTGAAGTAACAAACAGCTGGAGCTGGAGATGTGGTCTGAGGAGCCATGCTGACATGTAAGATGCTGCAGGGAACTTTGTATTGAGGAACAATGAAGGCATTCGTGGAGATGTACAGAGGCGCAGAGAGGGGCCAGGCTGCCAAGCTATGAGCCAGCAAGCTGTGTGCGGCGGTGCATTGCCCATCACTGGTCCATCTGGAGAGGCCTGCACTGAAAAACAAAGAAAAAAAGGGGCCACCCACAAGGCTGTCAAATTGTGGTGAGAGTCAAGGCCCTCGGTGCCCTTTTGCAAACCAGGGATGCCTTGAGCTCAATTGTCGTTCTACTTGCTGCCTAGTCTGAGAAGAATCCAGCCTGGCCATGAGGCTAAGGCTTTTGGGCCATCTGGGAGGCATTGCACTTGAACCCTGGTACAGTGTCACTCCCCCAGAAAACAGGCTGGAGCCTTTCTGTGGCATAGGGTTCTGCTATGCAACAAGCCACCCTAATCCTTCATTCCTGCAGTCCTGGCCACACAGGCTCCCTCTATGTACTATGCAGGCCAGCAGCTGGTGCCTCTGCACCCATTTCTAGCATTGTTTCCTGTCTCCCCTTGGCATGGGGCCCATCAGAACACAGGTTAATGCAGAATTTCTTGAATGGAAGAATGGGCAAATACACATCCCAAGACCTTTGACCTCCAGGAGTTTCTAAACTGGAAACTGAACCTTAGGGACTCCGTGAGAAGAACATGGAAGATGAGCACTGAGAATTTCAGAATGATGGACCCAAGAGGAATAAGAGATGAATCTGAGTAGTCTGTGAGGGCCACATGGAGGAGGGAGCATTTAGGGGTAGCATTGAGGAAGGAGAGGCTTTAGCTAGAATGAGCAAGAAGGAGGGAGATGGAAAGGCCACAGATAGGGCTGCCTGGACTACAGCCAGTGCCTGGGGACTTCAGGGGGATAATTAGGGTCATCCCAGGTATGGCTGAGGACCGTAAGAGGGGGAGTGCCTGAGACAAGGGCTCAATCTCAGTACCTGCTGCATTTGCTTATTGGCTTATGCTTCAGCAACTGTGCCTTGCCTCCAACCTTGTGGGATTTGGGGTTTTTGTTTGGTTGCTAGGAACAGATTTTGTTTTCTGGCAAAAGAGCTCTTGAGAGATTGAGAAAGGAACATCAGAAGCCATTTGAATACGAGGCCAGCAGGTGAAGAGTTGAGCTCCTAGCCAATTGGAGAGGTAGTCGTGGAGGGACCAATCTGAAGCCGCACAGCAAGAAGCAAAAGAGTGGCAGATCCACGCTTTGATTACTAATGCCAACTAAATAATCACAACCACCACATCCAGGACATTTTTTAGGCTCTATGTAATATGCCAGACAGTGTGTGTGTGTGTGTGTGTGTGTGTGTGTGTGTGTGTGTGTGTGTGTGCGTACGCGCATACTTCCCTAACTGGATTGGTTTCAAACCATGATCCTTAGATCTCAGACTTCTGAGTCACTAGGATTATAGATAGGAGCCACCAGTATCCCGCCATATCTCATTTACTTCTCCAGGGAAGCTCAAGAGGGAGGGCCTATCTATATCCCCATTTTGCACACAAGCTGAAAATAATGTGATGTTACAAGTGGATTACAGTTGCAGAGCCAGAATCACTGTACTGGCAGGATTTGAACACGAAGCTTCTGTCTCATTGCCCTCTGTAACCTCTCCTGCCATACAAAGCTGTCATGAGAAATCTCTTTAACTCTTTCTATAAGGAGTGGATGCAGAGGACTTTCTGTAACGGAGAGATAAAAGAGCCTGTCAGGATGGTTTTTATCAGCTCAAGGGAGTGGGTTTGACTTACAAGAAGAAGCTGATTGATATTTGGGGAGAGCCATGTGAGAGAGCATTGGATAGATGCATAAATAAATAGTCAGCAGCCGAGGGCATTGTCTGACCCCAGCCGTTCAATGCCAGGCCCCTATTGACACCAACAGCCCGATCTGCACGTCACAGCTGCCCTTTGGACAGCAGGTCTGCTTGAGTAAGAGAAGGCTGCTCTAATGCCAAAGAACCCGTCCTCCCACCTGGCTTTCCCCGGGCACAAGCCAGCCAGCCAAGTCAGCCTGTTTACCAAGGCTGCCGGTGGGGCGTGCCAGGTATGGAGCCTGTGGGCGGAGCCCAGGCAGTCTCTGCCCTCCTTAAAAATCCCCCAGGGAGCACTGGAGCTGGTCCTGGGGCCTCAGCAGCTGCCTGCCTGTTGGACACCCATCTCTAGAGGCAACAGTGGTGGTGTTCAAGCCCTCCCATCAGTCCTTTTCCTTTCTGGAAGCTTCGGTCCTTCGGTACATGCAGTGGGTCATAACTTCCTTCACGGGTTATTTTGAGAATGAAGGGAAAAGTCTCCAGTAGAAAATATTAGGGGCCGGGAGTTTGGCCTAGTGGTTAAAGTGCTTGCCTAGCATGCATGAAGACCCGGGTTCGATTCCTCGGCACCACATACATAGAAAAAAAGCTGGAAGTGGTGCTGTGGCTCAAGTGGTAGAGTGCTAGCCTTGAGAAAGTCCAAGGACAGTGCTCAGGCCCTGAGCTCAAGCCCAGGACTGGCAAAAAAAAAAAAAATTAGGCGTTCCAGTCCTTGCCAGCTGGACGAGTGATTCTGGACCAGTTCAAGAGTAGCTCATGTCTGTACTCCTAACTGCTCAAGAGGCTGAGATCTGAGGATTGTAATTCAAAGCCATCCCAAGCACACAAGAAAAAGATTCTCTTACCTCCAATTAACTAGCAAAAAATCTGGAAGCAGACGTGTAGCTCAACTGACAAAGCGCCAGCCTTGAGTGAAAAAGCCAACCAAGAGTGTAAGGCCCTGAGTGTGTGCCACACACACATGTACACACAAGCTCTGGGACCTGATGCCCGTTGAAGGGCTGGGGCCCGCAGGTCGTAAGGGCTTGCACATTCCCCCTCACTGAGCTGGATGAAATGTAGGCTGTTGGATCCGGCCTGTCTCCTGAGCCTGCCATCTGTGGGGCAGCCATCCCCTATCCCATCTCGGCTCCTCAGGTTCCTGGGCGTCAAGTAGGGACGTTGGGAGTAGTTAGGAGGATGAAATATAATCATGAGTGGTTTGTGCTCAGTGTAGAGCTGGCCCCATGGTGACTGCTCATAAATAAATAATGCCAGTGATATTTATTTCAAGGGAAAAACCTATTTTCAAGTCAGAACACTATCTATTAAGTCAAACATTCTCCTGATTTAATTTCAGAAAGAACTAAATAACCCTAATAACCAGGGTTTCTTGTCATTAGAAGATGCCCTGACTGGGCCTGTCGCCTGCTACATGACAGTGGCCCTTCATCACAACCCTGTACCTAGCTCAACCGTTCTCTGTCTGGTCATCAGAGCCTGCCTTATGTCCAGCTCTGGTGTCTCTGGTTAGATGATGGTAATTCTGTCCTTGTCCCATTTGCAAATGTGTTGCTTTACACTGTCCCTGGCCTGTCACCGAGGGCCTGGAATGCACTCACCAAGGTCACCACAAAGAGGGGACCTGTTCACCCAGAAATGCCCTGGCCTTCACACTCTGGGTAGAGTGAGTCCTTCCCCCTCAGCTGTCCTTGGTTCCCTGTCCTGGAACCATCTGGGGTCCCTCGATTTCTGCCCTCAGTTTGAATTGTTCCCTAGACAGCCAGACAAAAGCTGCCCTGGATGTGTCCCACGCTTCGTGACTTGGGAACCTGTCTGCTTTGCTGCCTAACATGAAGGTGGGCCCCCAGAGACCAGATGGGACCTCAGTCTTAAACACATTTTATATAAGAGGTCAGTACTGGTGGCTCACACCTCTAATCCTAGCTACTCAGGAGGCTGAGATCTGAGGATCACGTTTCAAAGCCGGGCCGGGCAGGAAAGTCTATGAGATGCTCATCTTTAGTTAACCAGCAAAAAAGCCAAAAGTGGAGCTGTGTGGCAGAGTGCCAGTCTTGAGCAAAAATGCTAAGAGATAGAGCCCAGGCCCTGAGTTCAAGTCTTGGAACTGACACAACAATCCGACCAGTAACCTTTATAAATCACAAGTGCTCAGAAAGAGACAGACAGGCTGGAGGGGAAGTTCTGGACTGCAGGATGGGAGAGGGGTGGAGTGGATAGCACACACCAAGGATGAGAAACAGAGGCCTGAGTGGCTGGGGGACAAGTGGGCCAAAGACTGAGAATGAGGACACGCATGCATTTCCGCTCTGCTTATCCTAAGAGCCAGCCAAGCTGCCCAGCCTGCTGTGGTCAGGGGCCAAGTATGGACATGGCCTATAGCTGCTGGTGGGTTCCATGTGCACTATCATGTGCTCAGGGGCACATGATAGTGACATCATCAGTTGTTTGTACCTCCATTTTGGTGGCATGAATGGGAGGTCTGACCCAAGCTCTTGATCTTTCCCTGTGGGGAAATATCCCTGAGAAATAGCACTGGCTATCACAGAGGAGGGCAGAGGATGAGGGATGCCAGAGCTGTTTCCAGGGGTCTCCCGTCCGTGGTCTTTGCTCTGATCCCGGGTAGTAGCAAAGCTGCCTGCAATGAAAGGGGCAGAACTAGAGATGATAATGAAATCAATTGGACTGTTTCCCCAGTAATTCTAGAGACTGATGCATCATTAATGGTGGTAATACAGTGCCTGTCAGATCACAAACTTCTCAATAAATGTGCAGCTGGCAAGCTCTGATAGAAATTGCAGGCAAGCAGAGAATGAGATTTGGGGCCTTTGATATATGGGGTGTCAGCGACGCGGTGAAGTTTTTATCAATTGCTGTCACTTTGGGCCTTTGTGCTTACTACGTCTGTGGTCCTGATGTCCCTGTCTGTGGGCTGCCCCGCCTCCACAGTGTGGGGAGAAGACACTACCAGAGGGGCCTCCACACCCACCTGAAGCCTTTCCATGGGGCTTCCCAGCCATGGACAGGCAAAGCCAGTTGGTTCAGACCTGGACTCACAGGTCAGTTGATCACTGAGCCAGCAACACTATGAGCTTCTGTCCCATGTGGACCCTTGGTGGTCAAGGGACATGGGATAATGGAAGGCGCATTGTGGGCAGTGTGAAAGTGTCTGTGGACAGACTAGGGGGAGGAGATATTAGATCAGGAAATTGAGTGAGGCCAGGTCTGGAGCCTCAGGCAAACCTTGGCATTTGTGGGAGCGCACATAGTTTAACCAAGGCCCTGGTGGCATGGGACAGGGACAGGAACCTTTGCATATGACATATTGTGGCCAGGCTCATGCTGCTGGACCCCTGGAACCCTGGCTTGTCACCAGCTACCCTGTGCCTCAGTTTCCTCATCTATTAAGTAGGTACAGGAATAAGAGGACCGCCTACCTCAAGAGCTCTCGTGAGCATAAATGGATGAATATGAGAAACTCATCCCTGTGGGCAAAAGCAGAGGGTTCATTTGAACCCAGGTAGAGATGTAATGCTGAGGCTCCCAGTGGAGAGAAAGGCATGGGATGGGGTCCAACTTCCTCAGTGGACTAGCCTGTAAGGAGACTGTTATCAACAAAAAATTCATTGTTGTGGGGTTGGGGAGGTGAGTGGGCTCATCTTTCCTGCCTCGGCAGTACTCTGGGGTCCTGGGGACCTGAGCAGTAACCTCTAGAGACTTGCTGGGCTCCCAGGCTTGGGCTGAAGGTGTTGATGAGTGACAGAGAGCCACGTTGCTTATGAACCCTAGAGGTGAATTGAGGCCTGCATGCCTCTGGTGTTTGAGCCTGTGGGGAGCAGCCCCCCCCATCGAGAGCCAGCCTGGGCCCACCCCCTGTTTAGCAACCAAAGTGTCAGGCCTTGGGTGGGAGGGTGGCTTGTAATTCACCTGTGACATCATTAACCTGCTGAGAGCTGCCATGAGGGCTTGCTGTGCTCCTGGGAACTTTCTGGGCAACAGGGACCCCCACACTCCTCTGGATGTGGTACTTCCCCCCACCCCACTCTCCTGGCAGGCTCTGCCTGTGTTTGCTTTTATGGGCAGGCAGCCTGCTAGGCCCCAGGGGATCTTGGGAAGAAGGAAACTTCTCCTCAGAGCTGGGTGTGTTAAAGTCAGAAGTGCCTGCTCTGTGCCCAGCAAGGAAAGGTGGCCTCCTGTGGTTGGTCCCAAGGCCCCTGTCTCTCTCAGAGCCTCTGTGATTCCCTGGGGCCTTCCTGCTATCCAGCATGGGACCCTGCACTTATCTGGGGACTGCACTTTCCAGTGACATGCCTGGAAAGAAGGTCCCCCTGTGGGCTCCCAGGTGACTGGAACTTGAGGAAGTGTCCCCTTCCAAGAGGGAGGTCATGAGGAGCCATGTCACAAATGTACTGGAAAGAGCAGGGCCCTTCTGCTCACCCCCTGAGAGGTGAATGTGGCCCCGTTCCATGTGGACCGAGCCACTCCTGCTTATTCCACTAAACAAGCCCCTTTGCCATTTATCATCGGATGGAGAGTCTCTCTGCCCACCTGCCTCAGGTGTGGCCATCCTAGATCTCAGAACCTCTCTGTTGCCCAGTGCCAGTTTCTGGTGACACAGCCCTGCAGGCTGAGCTGCAGGCTTGAGGAGCCTCTCAAAGCTCTTCTTCTAGGGTCCCAACATGACAGGAGTCCCTAAAAGAAAAAAAAGAGGTAGAGCTATACTCCCCCCCCCCCCCGCTTTTTTTTAAATCACTACCAGGGCTTGAACTCAGAGCCTGTGTACTGTCTCATAGCTTTTTTTTTTTTTTTTAATTCAAGGCTGACACTCCACTTCCATCATTTTTTTTCACCTTAACGGGAGTTAGGAGACTGATGGACTTTCCTGCCCAGGCTGCTTTTGAACTGTGGTCCTCAGATCTCAGTCCCAGGTTTCGTGGAGATGAACTGATTGGATCTTAATGTAGTTCAGGACCTGGCCTTCGCTTGTCTCTCCTGCCCTAAGCAGAGCTTCGCCTGGTGAAGCAAAACCTTCTACTCTGCACTTTTCACCCCCCCTGACCTAAAAACAGCCCGAGGCAGCAAAGCCAGCAAAGTGTAGGGAGGCGCTCCCTGAGTGGGACATGCCCCCACTCCCCAGTGTTGTAGTAAGTCCCCCTCACCGGCCCTGTGACCCAGAGCCTGGAGCCCAGCTCTAGACGGGTGTAAACATGGCTATTTTTAGCCCTCCCAGAGCTGTGGGTGCAACAGCCATGACCCGAATTTGGCTCAGTCCTCTTGTGCTGCCCCACCCAAAGTAGGAGGCCACTTTTGCCCCCTTTGTCAGCCCAGGGCAGGCTGGGAGCTACAGGTCCCCTGAAGAAGAAAACTGGGCCTGGCCAGGGCAGGGTCTCTGCCAGGGCGCCCAAGTCCTGGGGCTGAGGCCAGCACACAGGGACAGGATGTGGTTTGCTGTGAGGCGACATTTCAAGTTGCAAGAGCAATATCAGAACTACAGGGTTTCATGCCCTTCCTGGGCTGGTAGAAAGTTGGACTAGTGCCCTACCTGAAAGAGACTGGGCTAGGTCTCATAGGGTCTATGCCCTGCCCTGTATGTGTGCTTCCTGCATTCAGGGTCTTAGCATCTCAAAGCCATCCTCCATGAAGTACAATCAATCATACCCAACCTGGCTAGCCTGAGGTAGGCAGAGAGCTTATGAGACATGGACAATCATTCAGTCATTCAGCAAACACCGACCACGGATTTTGTGCTAGCCACTAGATGTAAAGCAGGAAACCAGACTGACAAAGTGCTAAACCTCTGGGGTTGATATTGGTGGGCAGAGTTGGGGGTCAGAACACAGGGAAAGAATATAAACAATGTAAACATACAGGATGAGAAATACAGGAATATTGTGCAATTACAGTAATTCCCCACTCCTTTTTCCCCCCTTTACGCCAGCACTGGGACTTGAACTCAGGGCCTATGCTCTGTCCTTTAGCTTTTTTATTCAAGGCTGGCACTCTTCTACTTGAAATATAGTTCAACTTCCAACTTCTTGGTAGTTAATTTAAGATGAGAGTCTCATGAACTTTCCTGTCTTGGTTGGCTTTAAATTGCCATCTTCAGATCTACGCCTCCCGAGTAGCAAAGATTACAGGTGTGAGCCACTGGAACCCAGCTGAAGATGGCTTTGGGTTCAAAGCCATCTTTGGGACAGTTGCTGGACTGCTGGGGGCAGTGGATACCGAGGGGCTGGTGGAGATGGAGGGAGAGCAGGGCAGTGGACAGGAGATGGAAGGCAGTGCCACTCTGAGCACATGAAGTTGTGTTATCTGCTGACTTCCCAACAGGGAGGGGACTCTAGGGAGGATATATGGGCACTGCAGGCCCCTGGCCCCATGGAAGGGAGCGGGAAGGGTTGTGCTTCCCTCTGGGTGGCTGGTGTGGGCCGAAGCCTTCCCCAGTCCCTGGCCAGTACATGGTCAGTGCATGTTCAAAGAGGGCCTCCTCATGCCCTGTTTGCATGTGGCCTGGGCACAGAAAGTCCAAGCTCTGCCCCTGCCATGACCGGCCAGTGGAATAGAGGCAGATCCTAGTGTCACTGCTTGTTCTCAGCTGCCTTGAAATCTTGTGGATTAAGACTTGTCTCCGCCCCACTCAAAGATCAGAGGAACTACTACATGTTTGAGGATTCCTATAGCAGGTCTGATTCCTCCAACATCAAACCTAAGGATGTCCCTTCCTCTTTATGGGCCTTGAATTTCCAACCTGACACCCCAGGGCCTCCTCACAGGAGACACTAGACTGCAGTGCCAATCCTTTGGTTAGTTCGGGTTGAGTCAAGGCCCACAGCTTGAGCTCTGGAAGTGCTCTCTCAGCTCCTAGGTTAGGTGTGCAGCCTGAGACAAAGATGTTCAACAGACTGCAGGGGGAGCCCAGGCTACCTGGGGAAGAGTGCCGGGGGGTGGGGGGCCCGTTTTATGCTTAGAAGAATCTCTCCGCTCCCTAGATGCCCAACAACTGGTGAGTGGCTCAAGCACATGTGTTCTGTATGCATCCTGGAATATTACTTAGCCATAAAGAAGAGTAAAATGATATCATCTGCAGGAAAATGGATGGAACTGGAGAGTATCACAGTTGGTGAGATGAGCCAAGCTTGAAACGCCAAATACTGCATGCTTTCACTCATGATGAAACCCACCAAACACTGTCTTGAAATGGGGGAAGAGATGGGATGAGGGGGCGGGGAGGGTTGAACTTGTTCAAAACTCACTGTGAGTAACTATGGAACTCTCATGATCAAACTCGCTTGTACTATTAATCTCTCCCAATAAATGTACTTCTTTTTAAAGATGGAAAATCTCAGTTTGTTTAAGCTTGGGTTTTGTTATCCATGCAGAGGAGGTAAACTAAACATTCCCAAGCTGCCAGCTCTGCACCTCACCATAGAATGCCATCAGTGTCCAGGGGTTCCTTTCCTCCCCAATTTCAGAGCTAGAATGCAGATCCTGAAGTTTAGGGGTACCCTTTTTGCTGTTGAGATTGTGAGAGCCCCAATTCCAGCCTGAGCCTCTTAAACCTCACTTAAAGACTGCAAATCTTGGAGGGCCCATGGCTATAAATGTCAAGTTTAGATACTGTTCATATGGAGATGAGTTGGGTGTCAAACCATGGGCAGAAATGTGTGTCATGAAGTCATGGTGGATCAGGTTTTCTTTCCCAAAGAAAAGACAGGTTTTGATTTTCACCAGTGCGGATGTGGTTGCTGTTGTGGTGTGTGTGCGTGCGTGTGTGTGTGCGTGTGTGTGTGTGTGTGTGTGTGTGTGTGTGTGTGTGTAAGTAAATTGCTCTGGGTTTTAGAGCTGCTGGAGAATGTGTGGAAAATAGCAGATGCTGCGTCTGATTGCCACCAAACTGTCTTGAAATGCTATAAATATTTTCTAAAAAGACCAGCTTCCAGAGCTCCAATGTGTTACTTAACTTTTCCCAGAGAAACCAATTCCTGAAAATTAAGACAAATAACCTCCTAAAATCATAGTTGTTAACCTCTGGCGTAAAAAAGCTGTCACCCTGCCAGCCTTGGGTCAGGGTGACTCTGCCCTGTCTAAATGACTCTGTGGCACAGATGGGGTATTACCAGTCCCAAGGAGTGACCTTGGACATACTCTGGAGGCTGGGTCAGGAGGCTGGGTCAGTGCAGCTCAGCCACACACTGCTGTGTGACCCTGGGTCAGTGGGCTCACATAGCTGATCAACTCTGGGTTTCCTCATTTGTAAAACATGGCACCATTCCTGGCCCCTGTACCACCCCACCAACTGGCCTTGTCCTCCTCAGGGGAAGATAAAGGTTCCCGTGCTGTGAGCCTCTGCCTGTGTGAAGGACACAGTCCAGTAGCTGAGACCCTGCACAGGGTGTTAGGGTCTGAACACTATGATGCAAAGCCATCGTTCCCACACCATTTCCCTGTTTCACTTCTGTCTGTGGTGAGCAAAGCTCGTTCTGTGTTTTAAGTAATGTCATAAAACAAAACAAAAAAAAAATAAAGTGTACTTGCGTCAAGTGTCAGTGGCTCATACCTGTCATCCTAAGCAACTCAAGAGACTGAACTCTGAGGATCATGGTTCCAAACCAGCCTGAGCAGAAAAGTCTGTGGGACTCTTTTGTCTAGTTAACCAGCAAAAAGCCAGAAGAGGAGCTGTGGCTCAAATCATAGGACAATGGCCTCATATATAAATGCTAAGGACAGTGCCCAGGCCCAGAGTTCAAGCCCCAACACTGACGCTGTCTGTCTGTCTGTCTGTCTGTCTGTCTGTCTCTCCCTCTCCCTCTCCCCCCCCCACACACATTGTGATTTCAGGAACCATGTTTTACAAATGCCAATCTAGATGATGAGAGGAACTTCAAAGCCCAGGAGGCAGGCTGGGAAGCCCAGGGCCTGAGAAACTATTCATCTGCCCCTACACCAGCACTCCATGTTTGTCCCTTACAGCTGCTGATGGACCGGGCTATAGGAAGGACATTCTTGTGACCATCTCCTGTACAAAGGGGCTACAGAAATCCTTAGCCTGGAAGAAGCCCCAAACCTGGGAGAATTGTATAAAGAATCAAACTCCCACCTGCAGACCCTCTGTCTCCATAGTTCTCAAATTGAGGGAGGCCCAGACCTGGCCTCTCCTGTGATAGGTGAGGGCAGCCCCAGTAGAGGGCAGAACTGGGTGGTTGTTCTACCCATGGGGAAGCCCAAGTCCTGCAGGCTTTGTTTTATACTGCCTGGAATGCTGTAGAGAAATGTACAGAGGCTGCATTGGAATTCTATAAGAATGGGGGCATCGATTGGTAATGCCTGTCATGGATGTAGTAGAAAGTTTGGGAAGATATGCCATCACTTGTCACCCAGAGAGCTGTCCCACGCCTGTGGACTGTGTGCTGCCTCCTGTTGCCCACTGCAAACTGGACATGGTAGCCAGGGAGTGATGGAGCCCAGAAATTCCTTTTGGGATTCAGGGTGTAATGGCTCCCGCCCATTATACAGGAGGCTGTCCTACACTGCATGGCAGGTTCCAGGGGGGTCAGCACCCAGTCTTTGAGCTTACGAAGCCCCTCTGTCACCCCCTAGACACCAGAGCTAGCCAGGACTGGAGACAGGGTGGGTGACCAGGAAGTGTCATCCTATGATGGGCACCTCTCTTATAGGCATCGTACTGGTGGCTGAGTGCCCCAGATTTTTTAGGACAGCCCATATCAGGCCCCTCATCTGCTGCCCTCAGGGGTCCCTGCCAGTCAGGCAGGCCTTGGGCTGAGGTTTAGGAATTGTGCCCGCTGACTGCAGTGTTACCTCAGCTACAGAATTAACTTTGCTCACTGTGACAACCAGTGAGGACAAGCCTTTTGTCATTTCCAGAGTTCAGTTGGCCTCTGCTTTCATGACGGGCTAGTAAATGGGAAAGCCCTGTTCACCCCTATTTTACAAGCAAAGAAATAGAACCCCAGAGTCAGCAAGTGACTTGCTCCAGGACACACAGCTGGATAATAGACCTGGCCTGGATACTTCCTTTAGTCTCTCTGTGCCTCCGTTTCCTCATCCCTCAAGTGGGCACGAGTACCACCTGGGGTGGCTCTGTGGGTCCTCAGGCAGATGAGGGTATGGAGATTCCAACCAAACAGAGTGACAGAGTCAGGTTGGCAGGTGGATAACGATGTGGCCAGCCAGAGACCAGGTCAGCTCTGGCAGAGCAGTGTTCAGGTGTGGGGATGGAGCCATAGGCCATGGGGACGTGGACCACACACACTCCTCTCACTATGGGGAGATGGTGGAGCCTCTTTCTATGGAGAGAGCCTGCTTGGAGTGGGGACAAGGGAGGCCACCAGCCAGAGGTGCAAAGTAGCATGGCCCTAGATCCGTCACGGGCTTCTGGATAGAAGGGCATCCATGCTGTTCCTGGCAGAGGCTCTGGGCTCCTGGAGGCGGGAGGGGTGGTGGTGGCAGGCAGTTTTATCCCCAGGGCAGGCAGGGCAGGCACACAGAGTCCTCCTGAGAGCCTTGACCCCAGGGACTGTCTGTTGTTTGCCCTCTGGTGAACCAGCTACCAGTGTCTGTCTGCCTGCTTGCCCACCTGCAGTCTGTCTGTCCTCTCTGAGCATGATAAACAGTCCCCCCCCCTTGCACACAGAGGCTTTGGATCTGCTCAGGGAGGGATTGACACCCACAGCCCATCCAGACACCCATTTATCCTACCGCTGGGGCCCAGGCCCAGTTTTAATCATCCGTACTCCACCGTGAGCTGCAGATGGTTGTATTATTAATAGTCATAATTAATCAGCATCCACCGAAGGGCTTGTCCCAGGAGGTCCCTGTCCCATCTCCACCCCTCCCCAGTTTATAAACAGGGGAGGGGTGGAGATGTGGCGGCGGGGGGAGGGGAGGCCAAGGCTGTGTTGCTGATGTTGTTCCCAGTCTCAGATACCGGGTCTGATGACTGCATTGTAGTGTTCCTGTCTAGGAATTGGATGGTCCAGCCCCTGCATTCTGAGCCCAGTTCAAGGTGGGGGCAAAAGAGGGGGCAGGGGAGAAGGTCGGGGGAGGATGAGGAGGCGCTGGCATTTGGGAGAAGCATTCAGGCTGCCATACTCTCTGGGACTGGGCTGAGCATGGAGGAAGAAAGGCAGGGCCTTAGCAGGCTGGCAGGCCCCGGGGGCAGGGGTGTGTCAGGCTGGGGGGCGGGCGAGCAGGGTAATGGCCAGGCTGGAAGGGATACTGAATACCCAGGGCACCCCATCCCACCACTGGTAGGCAGAGCTGATGCTGGTCTTTCTTAGTCCTGCTTGCCGCATCCCAGGAGTGATTTAGAGCTTGTGGTGGCAGCTTCTTGATTTATGGGGCTGTGTGGACGACACCAGCACGGCAGAGCACAGCTCCTTCAGACCTGCAGATGGCTGTCTGCCCACTGGCTCCCGTGCTGTCTCCTGGCCCAGCTGCTGCCAGGTCCCCTGTGTGTGTCGGGAGGGTGGGGGCCGGGGGGGAGTGTTGAGTGGGTTGAATGGTGTTAAATGTATCCTAGGGCCCACACCTGGGTGGGCACACACGGGACCTTGTACCATGTACACCAGAGTTGTTTTTATCTGTGCCCTTGGCTTCAGTACAGAACACAGGATAACCCAGCCTGCCGACACACTAAGGGTGTCTTTCCATGCTGCTGTGTCTGTTGGGCAGCCTCTGTCCATGTTCTTTTGATCTTGGCCTTTTAAAATTGTGTGTGTGTGTGTGTGTGTGTACACACGCACACACGCGCACACATGAATCTACATATAATCTTGTAGAGAGAGGTTACCATTCACCATATCCGTTTGTAGGTCTTGCTCAATGCCACCCTGTCCGTCATTCTCCCCCATCCCTCCCTACCTCACCCATCTCCTTCCTGGATTCATAGGCCATTAATCAAATATTATGGCTACATTTTCCCTGCTTCCTCTCTTCATTCATCTGCCCCCATCTGCTTACCTACCTCTAGAGGTGTCACCCCACCATGCCCATGAGCCCCTGTAGGGACTGCCACGTCATAAGAGAAGTCCAGTTCAAAAGCAGGACACAGATTCTGGTGTTGCCGCTAGGTTGTGGCCCCTGGCAGTGCCTGTGACTCTTCTGTCCTCAGTGCTCTGCCTCTGTAAAACCCCACAGGATCATGTTGAGAATCAGAAGGTGCATAACCAGCTAGGTAAGTCCTCCACTCCAGCCTCCCCAGTATTAGAATGATACAGGTGTGTGCCAGTGCATCTCCATGCCTGGCTACATGGGGCTGTTTTGAGAATCAAATGAGCAAAGGGCCAAGAAGAGGTCCAGGTGATGGCCACGTACCTCGGAGCACAGGAGATAAGGGGCAGCACCTGGGATATAAGGCCAGGTCAGACATCTATGTGTAAATCCCTACTCGACCACACTGGCCTGGGGATAGGGGTACCCTACACCCCTGCCAAACCTCCACGAGCACTGCACCCTTCACCTTTCACGCTAGCACCACACACAGGTGGCCACTGGGCCCAGATGCCTGGGTGAGTGCATTGTGAATGAATCCATGGTGGCACAAGAAGACTCCTGCTGAAGAGAAGAAATCTGTGTCTCCAGACATCACGTCCATCCATCTCGGTGTAGGAGAATCCAAATCCTTCTCAGGGTAGCTTCCCAGGATGGGACATGACTGGCAGCCCAGCCTGCAGGCTGCCACCACGGGGAGGAGTTGATCGGCTCTGATCTGACTAGGGAATTGGCACCCTCTGGGTCCCCTGTGGGAAAGCCAAGGTCACCTTTGCCTGCCTGCCTGCCTGTTTTGGACCACATGACAGCTGGACCCAAGGCCCCGAAGGGAGTGTACCAAGCGGAGCAGGGAGGGGGGGGGAGATTGGTGCCCCCCTGAGCTGGGTGAGGGCTGCAGCTCCCTCTAGCAGCCACTCGGGCTGCCAGCCCTTACTTCAGGAGGAACCAATGGGCAGATCTCCTGTCTTGTGGTTTCCCAGTCTGTTCCTGCCTTTTCCCAGCTGCTGTGTGTGTGCACACAAATGTGTGTGTGCGTATGCACGCACACACACGCGCATGCGCACACACACGAACACGGGAGTTTCCATTGAACACCTGGTACCCAGGACCTGGCAGAGAGAAAACAGTGCATAGGTTATGACCAGGACTTTAGGAATCTGGAGGTCATTGGGGCAAAGGTAGATACAGGTAGGCAGGCCAGGCTGGAACTAGACTTTGGGCAAAGGGGAATTAGCTGGCTGGCTGATGTTCTAGAAGGATACAAGTGTGAGGATGAAGCTTTGGGCTCCCACAAGACCTCTGAGCTCTACGCTGCCTTCAGCTCTTAGTGACCAGTGGTTGTAGGGTGATGCAGAAAGCCAGAGGAGGCAGTGGAGATGCCCTCAGTCCTGAGCCAAGCAAGGCCAAGTGGCCCACATAGGCTAGAGCCTGAGACTTTGGCACCAGCTACATGAGTCAAAAGTTAATGATTCATTTGTGGCCAATTTCTGCTACTATTTGCCTGGAAAGTCCCGAGCCTGCCTCTTCCCTCAGCTCTGGGAGCTCCAAGAATACTGTCTCATTTACACCTGGATGAGATAATTTTATCCTCTCTTTCCCTGCAGGGAATGGTTTTGAAAATTACAGTGGGAGCTATTGAGGTTGGCCATTAGGAAGAACTGGTCTGTTAGGTAGCAGGCTGGGGGCTGGGCTGGTTAATCTGAATATAGCCAAGTTGAGGTTTCTGGGTGCCAAGCACTAGAGAAGGAACCCTGTGTGCATTCATGATGTCTCCTCTTTAGACTGGAACAGATGTGACTAGAATTCGGGCTAGTGTGATTTGTTAAGTGTGCAGCATTTACTAATGGGGAGGGAGTCAAGTCCTGGAGCAGGACTTGGAAAAAGCAAAGGCACCTATGCCAAGGCCCTGGGGGCATAAGAGTCTAGGTAATGTGGAGGGATTGTTGTGTGACTGAGGTATGAAAGATGTGAGACCTGTAATCCTAGCTACTTAGGGCTGAGATCTGAGGATCACAGTTCAAAACCAGCCTAGGCAGAAAACTCCCTAAAACCCTTACCTCCAATTAACCAGCAAAAAGCCGGAAGTAGAATTGTGGCTCAAGTGGTAGAGTTGCCATCTTTGAGCAAGAAAGCCAAGAGTGCAAGATGCCCTAAGTTTAAACTCCAGTACTGATGCACACACACGCTCACAAATGTGAGAGACTTTCTAGGACTGTGAACACAACTCATGCATGACAGCCTTGGAAATATGCCCCTGCGAGTGCTGACAGCAGAGGTGGGGATAAGTTCACAGCAGGGCTAGGTGTGTTTGATTTGTGTTATAAGGTCATTTGCCCATATGGGTTTTTATTCTGCTGGACACCTGCTCTGTGCTAAGCTTGGGCCTTTAAGCTCTGCCTGAGGCAGTGGAGTATGGCCTAGTCAGAAAGGGTCTTGCAGTAACCTAGGTAAGGTGCAAGGGATGCTGGAAAGGCAAGAGCCATTGGGATGGGCGAGGGTCTATGGTATGAGACTAGCTGTCACTTGTGTGAGTCTGGCAGAGGTGTTAGAGTTGGCTTAAAGAACTCGGTGTTCCCTAGCAGGCTCTGCCAGACAGACAGCCAGTAGTTTACCCCTGTCCCATGGGACAAGGAGCCTGAAAGTATATTTGTCACTATGCAGAGGAGCAGTGTAAGCCCAGAGAGGGGCAGGTGACAGCAGAGAGCTCAGACAGAGCTCAAGGCCCTGCCAGACCCCATCCCGGCTTACTGTGTCCATGCCCCTCCCCCCACCACCCCTCCCCAGCTCCTGTGGCTGAGAGGATGAGAGAAGCAGGCAAGTGGAGGTTCAGGGAGAGGCTCCTTTGTATTGCTCACAAGTTTGCAGATTTCATTTCTTTGTATGATGTCTTGACTCTCCACTGAATGGCCCCAGCACAGTGACATAGCTTTCTCTGACAAGGTTGCTCCCCACACTTGCCAGGACCTCTGCTGGTGCAGCTCACCATCCCCCCGGAACCCTCCCCCCCCAGCTCTTGAGAGCCATGAAGAAGCAATCCAAGCCACTGAGCCCACGGTGAGTGTGACTGGGCCAGGCCAGGCCCCAGAGCCTCAAATGGCCCCTGATTGTGGATGGCCTTGAGCAGTGAGACACAATAGTATCAGATGTTCACTGACTCCCACAGCCCCAGTGCCCAGGTCTTTGGCACCCGAAGTGGCAGGAGCAAGCCTGCCTCCTGAAGAAAACTGATGCCCAGGCCTGTCTGTGGCAGAGAGCAGCAGTATCTTGGTCTTACAGCCTCTGTGGCTTGCGTCACACTGGCTTAGGTGTCCTGAATCAGAGCCAGGAAATG
This sequence comes from Megascapheus bottae, assembly GCF_031878675.1. Classification (NCBI taxonomy): domain Eukaryota; kingdom Metazoa; phylum Chordata; class Mammalia; order Rodentia; family Geomyidae; genus Megascapheus; species Megascapheus bottae. The sequence goes on from NC_143523.1 coordinate 49,972,156, forward strand.
GATCTGCTGTAGGGGGGTGGAGGTGTTGCTGGCCCAGGCAGCTGGGGGTGAACCCCAGTCTCTTATCTGCTCATGCCTGATGATGCTGGCTCTTGAATCCTTTTCTTGGCTTGGCCTTGAGTCCTTTTCTTGGCCTGGCCTGGATTTGATCATGGTCTGGAGGAGAGGTTGGGAATATCCAGCTCTGCTGTGCCCATCTTTCATTGTGCTCAAGTCCAATCCTATTGGGCCAGCCTCTGTCACTCAAGACAGGCAGAGCTGTGATTGGGGTAAGGGGGAGCATTGCTGGGTGCTGTTGCTTGGCCCTTTTTCCTGGGCCACATATTAGAATGCCACTATTACTTGGCCCCAGGACACTCTTTTGCTCCCCTTCCAAGTATGTACCTAAGAATGACTTGTTTGGCAAAGTCTTCCTTGTCAAGCAGGCAGACGCCCCTCCATCTGGGTCTGTCCCCATTTCTCTGCCCTTGCCATGGTTTTCTGTTCAGGGCTTTGTCACTATGTGATACAATCCCACTTTCCCTGCAGCAGGCTCTCCCTTTAGCCCAAGTGAGGGCCTTCAGCCTTGTTTATTGTGGATCCTGCACACCCAGATATATTATAGGTACCTAATAAAAGCAGACTGAACTTAATTAAGGGGCAATGTTAGATGGTATTGGAGTGTCCCTTTTGTTAGTGAGAAAAGAGAAGACAGTGTTTGCGATTGGTGAGCCTGGCCTTCTGCCCCACCCCTCCCCCTGACCCAGCCCTTCCCAGAGTGACTGGGGCGGGGGGGGGGGGGGGGGGCATTGGGCAGCCCTCCTATCCTCCAGCCCTGCCTCCTAGCTGCCTTCCTCTTTCTCATCTTCCTGGCTGGCAGGAGCCTGCTCCCTGGGTTGCCTGAGCGATCGCTCTCCAGAAAACACCCCAGTGGAAACTGCATGAATGATTGATAAGAGCTGAGAGCTGTTTAATTTTTCCCCCTGTTTAATGGCTATCAATAATTTAATACGCTCTCTGTATGTTTTTAAGAAATAGCACCCATTTGCCGTCTCCGGTTTAGCGGGCTAAATGATTTAAGTGTTGGAAATGTGCTTGGAGAATGGAGGGAGGAATCTGGAGGCTGAAAGTGAGTGTGTGTGTGGGGGGGAGAGTGGCAATTCAGAGCCCGCTATGGCATCTTGGTGTGTGTGTGTGTGTGTGTGTGTGTGTGTGTGTGTCCTCTTGCGCTCGCGTGTGCGTGTGCGTAAGGGAGGAGGAGGAAGGAGGGAGGGAAGGGGCGGGTAAAAGCCAATGCCTCTCAGCTAAGAGCAAGATAATTGCTTTCCCTGGGCCTCTCTAAGCAGTAGCCGAACAGCTGTCACCCCCTCCACAACGCTGAGCTTCTCTGGGCAGCCCTAGGGCTCAAGGGGGCTAGGAAGGAGCAAGGCTAGCACCATAGGTTGAGACCACCCCCCCTTCCTCGACATTTTGACCCCCTTCTTAAAGCTTTTAAATCATTTTTAATGATGCACCAGGCCACTGCCCGGCTGGTGTCTTCCAGATGGGTTTGGGTGATGGAGGTGGGGGTGGAGACTCAGAATCACTAATCTCTGGGCCCAGAGGGATCTGGAAGGTCATCCGCCATGCTCTCCATGGTTTGCAGATGCAGAGGAGCACCTGGGAGGACTGGTTAACAGTTTAAAGTTCTGGGCTGGCTTCCAGACCCCACGGCTGCTGTTCTCAGGGGAGGGGCCTAGGGGGATGTGAGCTGTGAACTGAGCAGTCAGCCTGGTGAGTCTGAGAGCCAGGAGGGTGCAGAGAATGTGGGGTCCAGCTTCCTTCTGGTGCTGACCACACCACGGCCCCAGCCTATGCTCCAGATGCTTGCTGGCCTTTTGTAATGGAGTACTCACCCCTCTTTCCTGGTAGGCTACTGCCTTCCCAGCTACCCTTGCAAATCCCCTCTGCTACAGGACAAGACCCCTTCCCCTTTCAAGGACCTGGTGTCCCTCCCCTGCTATTCTCGGTCACTTTCTGGCTTATCCATGCCTCTCTGTTGGGTAAAGAAACTTCTTTTTCTTAGCAAAGGGGGTACCTGAGGCAGAGAACAGGTGCCAAGCAGGTGCTGTGGCCTGCACCTGGGGCCAAGGGTAGCTGCACCAGCTTATAGCCATCAGGCACAGTCACTGGTTTTGTGGGGACCCTAAACAAGGCAGGAGGGGGCTTCAGCCTGGCCTCTTGGGATTCATGCCCTCCCTAGAGAGTCAAACTAGGACCTAGAGGAGTTGATTGACTTAGCCCATCACTCTGATGACAGAGAAATGGCTTACCAGGAGGCTCCCTGAGGTTCTGCCTGCATAAGGACAGAGCTGGGGCTGTGAGGATGTGGGCCAGAGGGACATCCAGGCCAAAGCCTTGGTATCAGGAGTTCACAGAGGCCTGACCCCCATCATCCACCCTAAAATGCCTTACCGAAGAGAGGCACTGCGCAGAGGGATTGTGGCTGTGCCAAGTCTCTTCCTCTGCTCTTCTGGGGTAGTTCCCATTACTTTGGCCCTGGGTAGAGCACTTGAGGCCTGCCAATTGGCCTGACAATTTTAACAGATAATTCTGAAGGGAGGAATGGCATACATTGATGAGGTCATGATCTGCTGGGAACCCCCATATGGCCATGCACTCTGTGAACTCTCTTCCTGTCTCCCCTTGGTCTGTGTAGGAGGAACTGGGCTCTGAGAATTGCCCTGTCTTGTGCTGGCACGAGTCATTGTGTCCCCGGGCCCCTGGTGCCTGTTGGTCAGCACAGGGTGTCTGTGGAGGTCTCTACACTGGGAAGGAAGAGGAGGGGTAACTGCTTGATTCTGACAGGTCCTCTCTCCTTAACAGGCATCAAAGGATGGGGAGATAGAAAAGAAAAAAAAGCATAGTCTCACCCAGAGCCAGGCCCAGCCTAGGAGCTATATGTATGAAGTCTTCAGCATAATCAGGGAGGAAAGTCAGGATAGGCTTCCAGGAGGAGATGCTGCCTAGTTGCAGGACGAAGCATAAGAATTGGGCAGGCTTGCCGAGTGTGGTAGCTCACACCTGTAATCCTAGCTATTCAGGAGGCTGAGATCTGAGGATCGCAGTTCAAAGCCAGCCCGGGCACTAAAGTCCATGAGACTCTTATCTCCAGTTAACCACTAGAAAATGGGAAGTGGCACTGAGGCTCAAAGGATAGGGTGGTAGCCTTGAGCTGAAGAACTCAGGGACAATGCCCAGGCCCAGGGGTAGAATGGTAGTCTTGAGCTGAAGAGCTCAGGGACAATGCCCAGGCCCAGAGTTCGAGCCCCACAACCAACACACACACATGCACAAAGGAAAGGCTTTTCAGATAGAGGAGAAAGTGGGGGCAACAAGCCAAGGTGGGGCTGGACCTACCTGCTGCTCCCCCAAGCAAAAGGGATCTAGGTTTCCCATAGTGTGATACCCATTGATCCATCCCAAAACTAGGGGCCTTAAGCAACTCCCAGTTATGAAATCTCCCCAGTGTGTGGTTGGGCTGAGCTGTCTGTCTGCTTCTGGGTTTCTCTGGCAGACTGGCTGAAGGGGAAGGCCCAAGATGGTTTTTCTCATAGATAGCAGCTAGTACTGGCTATTGGCTGGGCCTTGATTCCTTCTCCTTTGGTCTCTTTCCATGGCCTGGCAGTGGTCCATGAGTCAAGGTCAGCAGTGGGAGACCTTTTGGGGCTTAGTCTCAAGTTGTTACTTTTGAGGCCTTATAAAATGTTACCTCTCACAGAATGGAAATTTGCTTGATGAGCTAGGTACTTACTAGTGGCTCACACTTATAACCTAGTTATTTTGGAGGCTTGAGGTTTGAGGATCAAGGTTCTAAGCCAGCCATGGCAGAAAAGTATATGAAATTTTTGCCTCCAATCAACAAAAAGCCAGAAGCAGAGCTGTGTGGCTCAAGTCATATAGCATTTGCCTTGAATGAAAAAGCCAAGCGAGAGGCTGAAAGCCTGGAATTCAAGCCACAGTATATACATACATACAGATACACACACACACACACACACACACACACACACACACACACACACACTTTGCTGAATCTAAATTCAAGCTCAGGGTAGAGAAGAGACCTCCACCCCTTGATGGGAAGAAAAAACTAGTACAGGGACTGTGGTCCTGTTCCATCTGCTGTAGGCATTGAGTCCATTTGCTTCTTGACCTTGATATAAATGGATCTCATAAGTCTATTGTCTTCCAAGTCTGGCTTTTACCGTTCTGGGGTCATCTGGATTCTATAGTTGTAGGTCTTTCGTTCTCAAGGCAATGAAGTAACTCACGTGGAACCACGAATTTATCTGTTCTCTGGCCACTAGGCCTTAGAACAGCTGGTAACAAATGCAAGCGTCTCTGTGAAAATAGAGTTTCTGGGCCATGGGAGAGACCACAAGGCATGAGATGCATCCACACTGTTCTCAAGTAGTGGTACTGGTATTAGGCATACCAACAGCACTTAGGGGCCCTGAGGCGGGAAAGGGTTAAGAAAGGCCTATCAGCTGAATACAGATTGGAAGGGATGTCTCTGGCCCTGGGCAAGTGTGGACTTGCTGGAGGGAGTTCCCTGTGATGTCCCCTCCTCCTGCTCCAAGCTTCAGGTGTCCAGGCTGGGTGTCCATCTGATCAAGTGGCACTGTTCCCAGGGTGATCTTTTCTGTGACACTTTTTGTAGCCCCATGGGCCTTTTGTTGTTGGACTCTGTTACTAAAAGCTGCCTTCTACTGTTAACTGGGTCTTCAAAAGACAAGGGAGCCATATGGCTGGGGCCACAGGACCTGACATTTTCGGTCAGTGGGCGAGGCTGGAGACTTAGGTTCTACTCCTGACCTTGTCTCGCCCCTCTGCTGGCACACCATGGGAAGAACCCTTCCCCCACTGGGCCCTCAGTTTCCTCATTTGGAAAATGATAGAGAAAAGCATCAATAACACTGTCTGTCTTCCTACCAACCTAGCCCCTGTTCTAGAACTGGACAGTGTGGGGTGCTTTGCAGGTTTCAGCAGTATTCTTGAGTTCAAGCCAGTTGACTCCCTTTGTCTAATTTATTCATTGAATATCCTGTATACCAAAATTGTGATGCTTCCATCCATCCATTCATTCATCCATCCATTTACCCATCACCATCCATCCACCCATTCATCTATCCATTTATCTACCTAGTCTTCCTTCCATGTATCCATCCATCCACCCATCATCTAAAACACCTGTGACCCTTGAGACTAAGCCCAGTTAACTGATAAACGGAAACAGACACCCAGGTCTCTGGGAGCGAATGGGACAGGCCTGTGGAAAGGTGGAAGAGACACATCAGCTAGGTCTTAAGCTCCTGTGGGAGTGGGACAGAGGGCCCCATCTGAAAAGGGGCTCAGAGGCTAACAAGCCTTGGAAAGACAGAAAAGTGAGGATGAAGAATCATGGGCTGGCAGGCTCCGGTGGGAGGTGAAGAGGGCATAGCTGCTGCTGTGGATGGACTGTGGAGGCTGGACCAGGTTGGTTCCAGTTCCAGGGCTTCAAATGTGAAGCCCAGGAGCCTGTGCCTTTCCTGGAGGAGCGAGCATCCCCTGGTTTCTCCAGGGCTCCCCCTGGGTGGGTTGGCCAGAGGAACCTAGATAAGCTGTATCTTGCGTCTGGGGAAGGGGGTGAAAGGCTGCCTGCAGACCCAGAACCTGGAGCTCATTGATCCCTCTGTTCTCTTCTTTAGAACTTCCAACGACTGTGTGTGGATGTAGTGGGGCTAGAACTGCTGCTCCTTCTCCTTCAACCTCTCCTTTCCTGGCACCCAACAGCCTCAAGTTCTGGTTGGTTGCAAGAAACCTCTGCAGGTAAGTGGACTGGGCCAGCTCTGCTGGTGCTGAGTACCTCCCTGTGTGAGTGGATGGGGTGTGCGTCTGCCCTGAGCAAGTGAAGAAGCTGGTCACTTTTCTGCTTCCAGTTCCAAACCGAACAGTGGAGAGTGGGGCACCATGGTTTGGCACTTGGGCATTTGATTCTATTCTGTTGTCAACTCCCAGTTGTAGCCTCAGGGAAACCCTGTATTTTGGGTATTTGTGGGTTATTATCTTTCCATCTTCATAACTAGCCTGGAGGGAGTAGCTATAACCAGCTCTATGGTACAGGTGAGAAAATAGCCCGGGGGTCAGGAAGATACTTTGCCCAAGGTCACATGGCCAGAGTTTAAGTTCAGGTCTCTGTGTGTCAGTATCTCAGCCCCACATAGCAGGGCCTGGGCCATATGCTCCCTGCCCTGCTGCTGCTTTTTGCAGGTAAGGATCGGGCAGTGGGAGATGGTTGAGGGGGCCCCCAGAAGTGCTGAGTCTTATCCCGATGCAGGTGGGGTTCAGAAGTTAGCTGGAAAGTTCTGGAAGGTGCACAAGGTAAAAGAGTAGACAGATGGGTGCAGTAGACAAAGTGGGAGAGCCTGGGAAGATGAGGAAGACCAAGGCAGGGGATTGTGAAGGCTGCAAATACCAGGCTGGGCATTGAATCCCAAGGGTGGTGGGGAAAGCTCTAGCTCTTAAGTCAGGTAAGTACTATTGTAGATGTGCTTGAACCAGAGTCCTGTGATTGCCTTAGAAAGGCTCCATCTGGGGCTGGGATGTAGCTCCGTGGCAAAGCACTTGCCTAGCAAGTGCAACGTCCTGGGTTCGATCCCCAGTACCCAAAAAAGAAAAGACAAAAAAAAAAAAGGAAAAGAAAGGCTCCATCTGGAAACAGGGTCACTAAGGAGCTGTTCCAAGGACCCAATGGAAGGTGGGAGAACTCAGCTGGGGCTAGAAAAGAAGTACAAGAGAGGCCTAGTCCAAGTGGCTCATGCCTGTAATTCTAACTAATCAAGAGGCTGAGATCTGAGGATCACAGTTCGAATCTAGCCTAGGTAGAAAAGTCTGCGAGACTCTTTTCTCCAATTAACCACCAGAAAACTGAAAGTGGCACCGTGGCTCAAAGTGGGAGAGTGCTAAACTTGAGTAAAAAGTTCAGGGACAGCACCCCAGCCCTGAGTTCAAGCCCTAAGACCAGAAACAACAACAACAAACACACAAGGAACTAGAGGAAAGGATATTGGAAGTGCCTGGGTACCATTGGAGGAGAAATGTCCTGATGTGGGATGGGGGTGATGTGGGAATTCTGAGAGGAGCCTGGGAACCAGAAAAGCTTCTTGGAGGAGTCGGAAAATGCCTGAAAGGTTTGAGTGTTGAAGAAGGGACTTAGGTGGCACTGTGTTTATTCTTGAACTTGATGTTCTCACATAAATATAGACACACAACATGCAGGCATCTTCACACACTCTCAGGCCCCCTGTACCAACTGTGTGCTCATACAGGCATGCTCAAATGCACTTATGCAGACATAAGTAGTACCTCTAACTGTGCTTGCAAACATACCGTGCATGCCAAGTACATACAAATGTGCATACATGTATATGCACGAGCAATCATTTGTGAGCAGCTATGTTAACATGCATGCCAGTGCAGGAACCCCATGTACATGCATGCACAAACCACTCATATCACGTGTATGCACATACACGTGCAGGCTCACAGACACACAAATAGGATTGCACACTAGTGCATAGGACTAAGTTTTCACAGACAGATACACACACACACACACACACACACACACACACACACACACACACACACACACACACAAAGGAGAGATGTGTTCCAATAAGAAGCAGGTTAGAGGTTGATGGTTTTGACCCTGCAGAAACATCCACAGCTCTCAGGGGTTCTGGGAAGCTCTTGGTGAAGGCTGAGTCAGGGAGGGTAGCTGTTGTGGTTTTCAGGGCTGCAGTGGACTGACGGGACAAGTCCCTCCCTCCCTGGCTCTCTGTTTCCTCATCTGGACAAGAACACCCTCCCTCTACCACATATGCATGGTCAGACGGGACATAAACTGCTGAGAAGAGTCTGGGTGCTTTGCTGAATTGGAAGCTTTGTTCTCACAAGGAAATGGGTCGTGGGGGAAGTGGGGCTTCCTGAAGGTTACTGTCCTGGGATGATTGTGGGGCCCTGTAATAACTTGGGTGTTCCATCCAAGCTGTCTGAGGCTTGAAAACCCTGTGAATCAAGGCGCAACAGGTGACCCTTACCTGCCCTTTCCAAGCAGTAGGTCTCCGCCCACCGGTCCCTCCCTCCTTGTCCATCCTCCCTCTCCCCCCCTCCCCCGTTAACTCCAGGGAAACTGGGACTACAAGCATGGGGGTGCCTCATTACATGAGGCTGGCACATTCCTGTGAGGACCCTCCACCCCATCCTTAAGGCCAAGAGGGAAGCTTACTGAGCCATTTCCAGGTGAGAAAACTTAAGGCACAGAAGGGTTAATGAGAAACATTAGGAGTGGGCACAAGGCCAAGCTGAGTGAGAATTTTTCCTCTTTATTCCAGCTATCTCCCCCTGTGGTAAGATCTTCTACAACCCACTTGGCAGAGGGGGAAAAGGAGGCTCTGAGAGTGGACTACACAGCCAACATGTGATAGGGCCAGAATTCGTGCTTACTAACTGCCCAGCATCCCAGATTCACCTCCTCCCTCCATCCCATCAGGGCCCCTCATGTTGGAGGGGGACCTGAGGCCACTGTGGGATTGGCTGGCCTGTAGTCCTGGCTCAGTGTTCCTGGCATGTCTGCCAGTTTCTTGCAAATAAAGAGGTGGATTGTTCCCCGGGGCCCGTTATCAAGCCTGATCTGGAAACCTTTTCTCCAAGACCCCTTTGTTCAGTGTCCTTAAGATTGTCCTTTGGAAACTTGGCCAGCAGGAAGCTCCAGGAGGGGGCTCTGAGAGAGGCAGGCCTGACAGTCAGTAGCAGGCTCTTCAGCCTGCTTGTGTCAGGCTCCCGGGCCCTCATACAGGGAGTGGAAATCTGCCTGGGAAGGGAGGAGACCTGAGAAGGGCCCCAGGAGGTGACTGTCAAGCTGGCCTTGTAGTTAATGATTTCAACATGGTAGCAGCAAACATGGGGGTCCTTTTACACTTGAGGGCCTTTGCGACTGCCCACAAAGCCAGCCTTGCCTAGAACCAGCATGACAATTACGAGAGGAAGGGAAAGAAACAGCGTTTTCATGCCAGCCCTAGCACTGACCACTCTGGTGCACCTTGGGCAGATCTTCCTCTGCCAGGGTGAGGGCTGATCCTCTTCTCCTGAAGGCGGCAGTGAGGTGGGGGGGTGGGGGCACAGTCAGTGGTACTAGGATCCAGCTTTATCCCTAACAATTTAGAACAGAAGTTTCTTTAGGGTGAACTGGAGCCCCTCCCTGCAGGCTATGGTGTTGGAGGCTCCCAGGACCTGGCTCTGTCTCCTTTTCTGGCCCTGCCCCTGTGTACCTTGGCACCTGGGTTTCTGTGCTTTTCCAAGTGCCGCAGGCCTGTTTGTAAATGTAGGCGGGGCAGGGGTAAGGTCTGCTGTGCTTTATTTACAGAGCCTCCTGTCTGGTCTGCCTGCCCCAGGCCTGTCCATCTCTCTTGCTTGGCACATTCTCTTTTCCAGATCGGCAGTCCAGGAGCCTTCCCCACTCCTATGGCTGCCATGAATTCTTGCATTGTGGGACAGAGTGGGCAGAGCTCTTTCATCCTTTGTGTGCCAATACTGAGGCTTGAGCCCCAGGGCCTGTTGCTTACTTGTTTTTTACTCAAGGCTGCTGCCCTGACACTTGAGTCATGGCTCAACTTCTGGCTTTTTGTTAGTTAACTAGACATAAGAGCTTCACAGATTTTGCTGCTCTGCCTGGTTTTGAACTTCAGTCTTCCCATCGCAACCTCTTGATTAGGTAGGCGTGAGCCATTAGTGCCCAACCTTCAGAGAGCTCTTGCCAAATAGGACAGTAGCGCCTGAGCTATGACCAGGGTGAGAGCCGAGGGCAGATAGTACTTGGGCCTTACCTGTGCAGACTTATATTCTAGCCTTCTGCGGAGACTGCCTTGTCTTCTAATGGAAAGAGATCAACTTGTTATATCTTGGCCCAGGAGAGGCCCCCAGTGTTGAGATGCTGAAGAAAGGACTGGACTCGATGGACTCCTGCAGTCTAGCCTGTTAGACTAGATCAGCTTCCAGCCCTGATCTTCCTTTCAGTCAGCATGGCACCAGGTGTGAGTTGCTAGCACTTGAGTGAGTAGCACAAGAGGTAGAGGTGAGAAAAGCCTGTGCTGGGCTGGGCTACTGCAGCTAAGAGAGACTGGACACGGGGGAGAGGTGTCTCATTAGTGCTGTGGCTGGTAAACGGGGCCACTTAGTAGATGAAGGGAAACTACAGGATTTAAGGGGGTGAACTGCAAGGCTAGATTTGGGACTGTTCCCATCTCTGCCTCTCCTTCCTCTATGACTTCAGGCCCTAATGGCTAGGCCTCCCTCTGCCCCACTTCCTCATCTGCACACTGGGAAGAGTTGACTCTGACTCCTGAACGGTGAGGAGCCAGCCGGGCCTGGCATGTGGAGGACGCATGGACAGATGGTGGGTAGTAGGCAGCAGAAAGGGTGCCTGGGTCTGTAGGCACGTGAGGGTGGTTCCTGGGGGAGAAGCCTGGTCACACAGTCAATTACACGAGACGCAGGGAATCAGGGTTAGGGTTCGTTTCCTCAGGAGGCCATTCCACACAGCTGCTGCTGCTGCTGCTGCTGGGAGGAGCGCAGTCACTGGGTGAGGGCCAGCGGCCCGCCCTCACAGCCCTGCCAGCTCTGCCAGCCGCTGGGTGTGGCTTTGAGCCTCCAGCTTGGTTGCTGTGACAGGGTTCTGGGTGGTATGGGCTTCCTGCAGAAACCCTGAGTGCCAAGGCCAACTCCGGAGGGCCTGGTCCCACCCAGCACGTGGTCTTGTAGAGTTGCAGCACGCCTGTGGCATGCCTGTCCATCTTCAGCACCAGCTGAGAATGCACACTCACCCTGGACTCTGCTGACTGTCACTCAGGTCCCTCTGCCACTAGCCTGTGCTGCCCCCTGCCATACATACACTCAGACCTGGACCTGGAAAGAGGCCATCGCCTGCTCCTCATTCCTGCCCAAGGGAACACACTCCTGTGTGTCAACAGGGTGGGTCGATGGCCTGGCAGGACCTCTGAGAGGACTGCTGAGCTTTCATGTGGACCACAGGCATGCAGTGTGACCTTGGATAAGTTGTTGTCCCTCTCTGAGCTACCCACTCATTGGTCTATAAAACCCAATTATCGTGTTGGGCAGATGAGGAGACTCACCCCGGAAAGACTGAGAAACCCATTCAGAATCACACAGCTATTGGTTGGTAGAGCGGGGATCGAGGCCCATTTCATCGGAAATCTTCACTGCCAGAAGACATGAGTTCACCAAAGGCAGAAGGATGAAGCCCTAGGAGCCAGTAACCAGAGGTCACCCTCTGGGGCCACCATTTGCATTCCTCATTGCATTCCTCACCCCTTGTGGGTCTGATCTCAGTTCAGGAGCTTGAACTGGATTTTATTGTGGCCTAGTGGTATCAGAGAGGCTAGAAACCAACCTAAAGATACACAGCATTAACATAGACACAGAAGACTGTGGCTCAGGCAGGCTATATCTTTCCCAAGGTGGAGGCAGTCCAGCTGTCTCTGTGGCTTTCCCAGGACCTGGAGGTTTCTCCTCGAGTGTGTCTAATCACATGTGTAGGTAAGTGGGGAGTCATAAGAACATCACTGGTGTTAAGTCTGGCCAGTGTCCCTCGATTCAGGTTCATTATCCAGACTTTCCAGGGCTTTGTAGTTTGTCTTCTGCTTGTCCAGGACCATAGATCCATGCCTCACACTGAGCCCTGAATCCCAGGACTCAAAGCCCCCAGGCCAGGAGCAGGTGCTGAAGGCCAGGGGGTAGAGGGGAAGAGATGGCTTAGACACAAGATTGCCTTTTAGGTCATAAGGAAGTCACTATTGGAGCCGGGAGTTTGGCCTCGTGGTAGAGTGTTTGCCTAGCATGCACGAAGACCCGGGTCGATTCCTCAGTACCACATACATAGTGAGCCACATGCTGTGGCTCAAGTGGCCGAGCTCTAGCCTTGAGAAGACCCAAGGACAGTGCTTAGGCCCTGAGTTCAAGGCCCAGGACTGGCACACACACACACAAAAAGTTATCTTTTCCCAAGGAGGAATTCTTTAGAAATCAGCTTGTCTATCCCCCTTGTGGCATGGCAGGGGGCCTGAGGGACTCAGATAGGAACACATACCTAGAGTAACGCAGCACAGGTGCTAGGCCTTCCCTCAGTGCACTACCAGCCCTAAGTAGCTCTGGCTACATGGCAAGAAGAGCTGCTGGTAAGACAGGGACCTGCATGCCAGAGGATGGAGAATGCAGGGAGCAGGGGCTGGGGAGGGCATGGCCTTGTAAGGGCAGAGTTTAAGAAGGTGGGGTATTTGGGAGCGGGGACTGGGGAAGAGCAGATCCAAGAACAGGACAGGCTTCAGGATGTCCCATACACACTCTGCTGCTGTCATCATTGGCTTCCCTCTGCCCACAGAGTCCTGGAGTCACAATCTTGTGGTCAGGGGTTGGCATCACACCTTGGGCCAGCAGCTGACAAGGTACAAGGGAGTGAGGATATAAACTAGGCTCAGGAAATCTGAGGCCACTCATGTCCCCTCAGTCTCTTCCATCAAGGGACAGCCATATAGCCAGTTGGCCTACAGGACAATAGCCACAGTGCATGGGGTACAAAGTCAGAAAGGACTTCCTGGAGGAAGTGGGGATGCAGATGGTCCTTGAGGAGTGAGTCGCACCATGGGGATCCAAGCTAGGCGAGGCCTAGGGAGGTAGACTTGGGGCTGTGAATTAAACACTGGACAGGGAAAGGAGGCTGCAAATGCACCCTGAAGTCCAAATGGCAGAAGAAGGCAGTTTGCGCTTTGCTCCTAACTTGATAAATGTCCCTGAATAGATTCTGCCCCGCTTCTAAGCCTCAGTTTCCCCCAGATCTTCTCCAAGTTCTAGGTTCCTGGGAGCAGGTCAATGCCGAGCTGGAAGGGGACGTCTTTTAGGGGGGTGTATACTGGTGCCAGAATTCTAAACTGGGGGAGAACAGTGCTCCTCGGGCAGTGGATAGCTGACTGAAGAAGCTGCTGCTGGGCCAGAGGCTTCGGTGGCAGTGAAAGTTGGACCTAAGACTCCTCAGGCGGCTGTGTGGCCTTCCCAGCCCTGAGCTCAGCCCGTGTGTGTTTGCTGAACCTCATGACCTATAGTAGCCTCTGTCTCTCTCTCACCTCTCTCCTTGGAACTCCAAGTACCCAGGATTGCACAAATCACCCCCCACCCCCGGCAGTGTGCCTAGCTCAGGCCTCACCAGCCCAGGACCAGCCCAGTTCCTTCTCAGGAAGTCCAGAGTTCAATTCCGGAATAATACAGCTGCTCTCCCCCCACACCCAGTAGGGGGTGACAGATCTCGGTAAACTCAAGGCCTCTCCCTGCCCTCTGACTTGTATCAGCCTCATTTATCATCCAGTGGGAGAAACGATAGTCAGAGAAGGTGTAACACTTGACTGGAGTCACACAGCTAAGCCAGGATCAAATTCAGGATACAATCACCTTCTCCTCCTTTGGGGGACCCAACCTGTGTTTCCTGTTAGGGTGGTAGGGGCATGAGGCAGTTGTACTGAAGAGGAGCCCTGCTAGCTGAAGCCACTGGGGCTGGGGAGGGCGGTTGAGTGAGCAAGCCGGAGACAGGGGCCCCAGCTCTGTCTTTCTAGCCTATGCTTCAGCCACTTTAATTGGCTGTATCTGCTGGTGGCGCTGACATTTACCTGGTGGGGAGGAGGGCCTCTCCCTCTTGAATCAAGATACTAAAAATAACCAGGTTCAGCTTGCCAGGGCCCTTGTCCAGCCAGTGCCTGCTGCCTGCCTCTTTGACCTTTTTCCTGGGTGCTGGAAGCTAATTGCTCTGCTACCGGCAGTTCCTGCACCTAGGGGTCCTAGGGGGTCTAGATAGGAGCCTCCCTCCCTGTGTGTCCAACTTCCCAGTCTGTTCAAGGCCCTGTGTGCCTCCAGATTTCCTCCCTGAGAGCAGCTGCTGCCCAGGGCAGTTAGGCCCCTTCACTGAGCTTCCAGGTGCTCCCAAGCTAGGTACCTGGGCTTCCAGAGAGAGGGGGTGGCAGGGTGGGGGGAGGAGGCACATCTCTCCTGCTCAGTTTTCCAACCTAACTTCTAGGCCTGCCCTGTGCCTCGCCCAGATATGCAGGGTGGCCTCCTGCCCTGGCGCTGCTTGTATGCATTAACAACTGGGTGCTTGAAGCTTGATCCTGTGTGGCCTGTGTGGCCTCTCCATTCCCATCTCCAAAATGGGCACTACCGTCTGATAACGTGCAAGAATGAATGAAGGCAGTATTCCCCGAAGTCTCGATCAGGAACTGGACACCCCAGGGGCATTCAGAAGCAGAGGTAAAGCTGTCTTGGAACTTTCCTGTCTCTTGTTCTGCATCTACACCCTGAAAACCTAATAAATCAGATTGACATGTGTAGCTAGGAAGCAAAGATCTTGAAGATCTGAGCTTAAGGATGGATGGCTTGCCCACTCCTGGGGTACCTCTCAAGTGTCTTGTCTTCCCCACCCAGCCTCTGTTTGTCTGGTTCTTACACTGCATCAATGTGAAAAAGACCATGCGGCACTGGCCCTCATCCAGTGGCCAGCTGCCTTTGGAGTCAACCCAATGGTAACAAGTGGTTTTCCAGCCCTCCAGTCTTACCAGCTGTGAGACGTGGGGCATGGGGCCACCCTTGTGTGTCTTGGTCTGAATGAGAGGAATAAAGTGAGAGTGGTCCCCTATGGAGATACTACAAAAAGCCACGATGTGTGTGCAGCAGCACTGCAAAGAGTGTAGGGTGTAGGGTGCCAGTGAACGCCGTGGTTCCTGTTGGTGGGTCTCATAGTAGTGAGCCCAGAGGCCCTGTTGGAGGGGGGGTATGGCGGCAGCCACCTGCCGTGTGCTGAGTGATTCATATCAGATGTTAAGTACTGTACATACATTGTTGAAATCCAGCTCCTCACTACCACACACAGGGAGCTGGTTCATGCTCTACATTCCAGAGGAGGAAACTAAGGCACAAGGGGACACCCAATCTGAAAGAACCAGAATTCAGTCATTACAACTGGCCTTGCCTGGGACCATCCTAGTCAGAGCCTGAGAATTCCAGATCCTGGCAATCTCTTCCTCCGGGCATCCAGAGGCAAGGAGCCAAGTGCACCCTGCTTGAATTCGAAGATTCTCCTCTTGTGCAGGAATCTCCCCCACCCCACCCCCCAACCTGCCCTTCTCCCCTAACCCCATACACACCTGGCCCTACGACTTCCTGGGGTCTCCTAGGCTCAGTCCATCCACACATCACCCATCCAAACCACTTTCCTTGCCCTCCAGGCCTGACTTGTTTCCCCCTCCGGCTCTGTCGTGTGTGTGTGTGTGTGTGTGTGTGTGTGTGTGTGTGTGTGTGTGTGTGTGTCTCCCCTGCTGCCTGGACAGGGAGGCAGTGTCATGGTTGGGCTCTTTGTCCTTGACTGATGGACCCAAGGGACTGATTCCCCTTGCCAGGCCTCAGTTTCCTTGTTTGCATAGAGGACTTTATCAGCCCTCCCCCCAGCCTTCTAGAGAATTCAGAACCTCTTCCCTAAGGAGGGGACAGCCCTGGCTTGGCAGTACCATTTGCAGAGAATATTCTGGTAGAGTGCAAAGGTCACAGGGGACGGTGGCAGGGTTGGTAACTTCCTGGGGGAGGAGCCATTGCTCCCTGAGGTCCTGGGTTCTGTTTAATGTTGATGGAGGCAGCTGATGCTTCCTAAGGTGAGAACCTGGGTCACCTATGATACCTCCCACCCACGTGGGTTTGTGTGTGTGGTGAGTGTGGAGAGCTCAGAAGTTACTGAACAAGCTCAGGACGTCAACCATGGCGTCTGCTCCCAGCTCCATCCCTTTCTAACTCTGTAGCCTCCCTGAGCCTCAGTCTCATCATTTGTAATAATAGCCCCTCTTTCACATGCTAATGTCAAGGAAATGATACCTATAGTGTGTGCAAGGTTGTAAAACAGTGTAAGGATCAATAAAATCAACTTTCCATCATCATCATCATCGTCATCATCATCGTCATCACAGTGGGTACCATATTCATGACATGGCAAACATCTTCCCAGTTCTTTGAAGGACCTTTACCCTACCCTAACACAGTCCTCCCATTTCTCCCTCTCTGGCCCATTCCCATAGAGCAGCTATTAGATTCATTAGGATGTCCCCTTCCCCCCTCCCAAGTCCTGTACAGATACCTGGACCACAGCCAGGCCGAGTCACAATTTCTGGACTGACCTTCACCAAGAACATTCATCTCCAAGAACAGCAGAGATAGCAGTGGGCAGGCAGGCCTCTGGGTCCATCCAGTGGTGGACACACCCATAGAGGGAGCATGGAGTTCGCTCCGCAGCAACTTGGAAAGTGATGCCAGGCTGGTTGGACTCCCTTCCCTCCGGGCTGTCTCGCCATGTTGTCTGCTTGGATTCTTTCCCCACCCCCATGGTTCTCTTGTTAAATTGTGTTATTATATTTAAACAAATCAATTCCATTGCAGAGTTTTTCCTGTCCTAATGATGAGTTTGCAGCACAAATGCCATTGATTTCTCACAGCCCTGAAAAGCAAGTTGATGAATAGCACCGGTGGGTCTTTGGAGAGATGCTCAGGCAGCGGCAAGAAGCTCCTCACCTCTTTGATTCCCCCCCACACCCATAATCTTCCACCACCCCCAACATCTTCAGCTGCCGCCTACAGTTGAGGCTGAGGTCTCAGGATAAAGGTAGATTGTGAGCATTGCTCTGGGCAGAAGAAATGTCATCTCCAAGGCTGACCCTTGTCTAGCATAAAACCATCAGCGTGGATTTTTTTTTTTTATTATTGATTTCGGCCCAAGGCAGGAGCATGACTTACAGAGCAGAGAAAGCAAGTGGTGTGATCTTGGTCTTCCCGTACAAGTCCAG
Organism: Megascapheus bottae; assembly: GCF_031878675.1. Classification (NCBI taxonomy): domain Eukaryota; kingdom Metazoa; phylum Chordata; class Mammalia; order Rodentia; family Geomyidae; genus Megascapheus; species Megascapheus bottae. The sequence goes on from NC_143523.1 coordinate 49,989,096, forward strand.
AGTGTCTTCCTGACAGCTCAGACCTCGTTTCTAGACCTTATTTCAGTCCTGTGGGGGGGCGAAAGGCATGTGAGTAATGCTTTTGTAAAGTAAGAGGTTGGAGGCCCCAGGTCCTGGAGACTGTGGGGTTTCCCTTTGGGAAATCCTTCAGATCCTGCAATGTCAAAGTCAAGTTCAACCACCACTCAGGGCTTTGAGGTTCAAATGGCTGTCGTGTGTGCGCTCGTATAGCTTCTTAAAGCTTCCGTGGGCAGATACTGGCATTTTCAGTTTAGAGGTGGGCATGCTGAGTCTGGGCTGTCCCTAAATTGAGCGGGGGAGTTGGGGAGGGGGCGGGCAAGAATGGCACACTGCTGCTTATCCACTGAGGCAGAAGAGGCATTCTGGGCCCTGAGTGCCATGGCTCTCAGCTTTCCTCCAGCTTTCTAACTGGCTCCTCACCAGCCTGGGCTCCTTCCTCGCTGTCCAAGCTCAGGGAAAAAGAAAGGCAGAGAGCACAGCATACTACAGAGTACCCATCCTGCCTGATGCCTAGCTATGTTGGTTATCCTGGTTATCAGCTAGTTATCCTGGGGCTATAGCCAGATTTCTGCCCTTCCCCTTTCCAGCTTAGTCTGCTCTGAGGACAAGGCTGTGCCCCTATCTCTCTGTCTTGGCAAGGCTCCTAGGGCAGTCAGGCCCCTTGCTCAGTGAGCCCCAAAGTAGCCTGATGTGTGTGAGCTTTTCCCTTCACTCAGAGCAGCTGTCCTCCCTCCTGCCCACCCCTGCAGACAGACCTCCTGCTCCTGTAATCAGGTTAGCCTCAGCTCGGCTCCACACTTGCTCTGCAGAGCTGGGCCAGCTGCCTCTAATGGCCCATCCACCTGGCTCTCTTCTGTGGCTTTGGGTGGGGGAGGGGGCCTGAGAAAGAACAGTGAGTAGGAAGTGCCTGCCCTTTCCTCCAGCCAAACCTCTCTCTGTGTCATCCAGGATCAAGACCAAACCCTTAGCCTGGCATCTAAGAGCCCACTTACTCCGGCCTCCCCAAACCTGGTATACAATTAGCTATAGTCATGTGATGATATTTCCCATCTTCCTGCCTTTCACATACAGGTCCCTCTGCTATTTCTGGTCTTCTCAGAAAACTCCTATGCATTCTTGGAAACCCCCAGTTCTCATCTTGCCACCTGGGAGGGCAATTATTCCTAGATCTGGGTTCCCTTGAATTCCAGGAAGAGAAGAAGAATATCCCCTTTCTCTCTGCACCTCAGGGGCAGCGTGGAGCTGCTCAGTGAAGGTACAGGGCCAGCAAAGGAGAGAGGTGGTGACCAGAGGACAGAAAGAGACCCATAGGAAGATGAGAACAGCTGCTTCAAGCCCTCACACTGCTCCAGCCCACTTCCTGCCTGGGAGGTCCTGTTCCTTTCTCTCAGGGACCTAAGCCAGTCCTGAAATAGACACACAGGGGGGCCTTGGTGGTGCATTTGCAAAGACCCCCCCCCTCCCTGCTTCCTGAGCCCTGCCCCAAAGCCAGGACTGCCCCTCCCCCAGCAGGGCCCAGGCCACACCCTCTGTTCTTGCTAACTTTGTTTTATAAATAAATTATATAAATAGGCTTCTCTGGTTCCTGGGAGCGGGCTGTGTTTAAGGACTGGGGCGCTGCTGCAGGCATAATTGTACTATGGAATCCATCAGCTGCCTAATTACCATTCATTTTGCATTTATTCCTGCTAATTAAAAAGAGAGAAACTCCTAACAACTTTTACGTAAATACTATATTTGTTCTATGTAAAGATGGGATGCTAATTTGCTGGTGATTAGCTGATTATTTGATTTTATATCTGTCACACACAATAGCCCTGTCTCCCCCTTGGCACCAGGACATTCCTGGAAAGGCCTCTGTTTAGGTGAAAGGGAAGTGGGGTGAGGGAGGCCCATGATCTCAAGGCCTGGTAAGGTGCTTAGGGGATCCCAGTGTGGCTGGAACTCCTGGCTTGAATCTCTGTAAAGAGCGAAGTACGCAAGGCCCATTGCTTCCAGCAAGTCAATGTCCTAGACACACACTCCATTACAGATGTGTGGGTGTCTATTCGGCGCTCACCAAGAATGTCTTACAGTCGACAGGAACAATTGACAGGGATGGCAGAGTCTAAACTGCATCCCTGAAGAGAGGATGAGGCAGCTTGATCTGAGTCCCTGTGCCCTTTCAGAAATCTCTACCTACTTCCCCATCCAGCATGGATTCTGTGCCCTCCTTTTCCCCTCTCATCTCCCCCTGCAGTTAGGGGCTCTCTCCCTACCAGCCCCACCTTCTTCACAGCCAGCCTATACTCAGATCAGACCTTGCACACTGACTGGCCCGCCAGAACACGTGGGCAGGTCTGAATTTCACATTTTAATGTTATGTATTTATTTTCCTGTGGATTAGAAAAAATATATAATTAGTATATCAAACCCGTGATTTCACAGATGATACTGCTTTAGATGAGGCTAAATAGGAAGAAAGTGACTGGTTTGAAGTGATTTAAATAATGATACATAAATAATGAATGCAGAACCCAGATGGGGCTTGCTGTATCTGTTGGAGCATACTGGAAGAGAAAAGCCACATCTGAGAGTTGGGACAGAAAGGCAAGGACCAGGAAAAACAGGGGCCAGCAAGGCCCTCACTGCTCTATCCCATCTCAGAACCCAGCGTCTAGACAGCACCACCCTCTCCTCTCCCCAGCCCCTCAGGCCCCTCAACAGAACTGTTCACCCTGCACAAGATGACGCATAAATGGCTCTGGGAACTTCTGGCACCTGCTCACTTCCGGCCAAATCTCACTTCCTGGACATGCCCCTGCTCTGCTTTCCTGTCTAGGCTGAAGATGACTGGGTCTCCAGGTAGCAGGAGAATGGCTTTGATAAGGTCCTGTGCTGGCTAGGTGGCCAGACTTCCAGATGAGGGCTGGAGGCTGTGAAGGGGGAAGCCAGGGTTCTGTCTCACCCACTGCTTCACACTCAGCCTCCTCCTCTGTCCATTGGGAAAAGGTGGCGCTTGGAAGGACTGAGAACCACAGGTAAAGCACCCCCTGGGAATGTACCCAGTGTGGCCTTGGTGTGGTGCACGTATCGGTGCCATCGGCACCAGAGATCCCTGATCACCAGCCCTTCGATGGCACTGCGTGCAATCTGGGGAAGCCCGAGGAGGGCCAGGGGACAGATGGAGGACACAGAGAGAAAACAAAGGTACCTACCTGCCTTCTCCATCCACTACCACCTGTGTGGATGGCTGCACCTGCCCTGCAGAAAACAGCCTCATATTCCACACAGGTGCTCTACGTGTCCAGACATCAACTTCTCGCCAGTTTATCACTTCCTGTCAGTGAAATGAGGGCTCTGGACAGCATGCTGATGATCTTGGGCAATTGTTCCCTACCTCGCTGGGATCAGCTCAGCTCCAGAGCCTGTGCCTCCCCCCCCCCGCCACAAGCCGTGCCAGCCAGCTTAAGTCCAGGCAGTGCCTACCTCTGCCTCTGCAGAGAAAGCTAGCATGCCCAGCGCAGAGCAAGACAGGCAGGAGGCTCTATTCTGCATCCAGGTTGCAAGTGTCTTCTGAACACTTGTGTGGTGAATGAATGGGGTTGCTCATGAATGAATGAATGAGCTTACTTAGTTTCAGCTTTGGCTGCCTCTGGCCCCATTAGAGTCTCTCAAGGAGGGAAAATGATCCCAGCTTTCCCGAGAGCTAGCAGAGGGACTAGAGGGCAACTAACTATGCCAGTGCAGAAAAACATCTGTTTTGGTTGTGTGATCTTGGGCTGGTTAAACTTTTATTTTTTTGCTTGCACTGAGGCGTGAACTTGGTGCTCTTCTGAGCTTTTGTGCAAGTGCTCTACCACATGAGCCACAGCTCCACTTCCAACTTTTTAGTGGTTCATTGGAAAGACTTTTCTGCCCAGCCTGGCTTTGAACCATGATCTTCACATTTCAGATTCTTGAGTCGCTAGGATGACAGATGTGAGCCACTGCGTAGTTTCTAAATCTTTTATGTGTCAAAATGAATGCAGTCTGTATCTCCATGTCTAGTGATATTAAATGAATTGATTCATATAAAGTACTTGGAACAGTATGGCTGAAGGCCCTTTAGAGTCAGGTATCATGGCTAGTTTAATCACTGCTATGACAATTAGAGAGGGAACCTACTGAGAAGCTCATGAAGCTTGCCAGGGAGGGCTGGGAGTCACTGGGTTCTATGAAGTAGTCTAGCTGGGAAGGTGTGGCAGGTTGCTGTTAGGAGACTTTCATTATAAGCACTTTTTGGTAAGTTGTTTAAAGCAGCCTCCTGAGAAAGAAGCTCGGGTAGCTATCTTCAGGAATTTAGTACAATTTATTTTCTTATTATAAATATGTAGTTTTGATCATGTGTGTACATTTATTGTTTTTGTTGCTTTTGTTGTTCTTGGTGTGTGTGTGTGTGTGTGTGTGTGTGTGTGTGTGTGTGTGTGTGTGTGTCCTGGGGCTTGAACTCAGAGCCTGAGTGCTCTGTTCTTGGAATCCCTCTCCTCCAAAGCTAACACTCTACCACTTGAGCCACAGCTCCACTCCTGACTTTTTTCTTCCTTGTTAACTGGATATAAGAGTCCTATGAACTTTCCTGCCTGCGCTGACTTCAAACCACAATCGGCAGATCTCAGCCTTCTGAGCAGGTAGGGTCACAGGTGGCAGCCACCAGCACTTGGCTGTCTGCATATTTTTCAAAAAGAGGACTCCAATTTGTACAAGCTTAGCTGGAAGCCTAAAAAGAAGCTCTGTGATCTGGGCCTGTGCCACTTACCTCGGTGACTCCAGCAGAAGGAGGATCTAGTACAGGGTTGGTGGGACCTACGTCATGCTGTGTACAGGTTGGCATCTCTGCCCTGGGGTCCATTCTGCATACACTCGACGGAGTCCAGGGGACAGACCGGGATGCTGATACCTCAGGGAGGCTCTCCTGGAGGTGCCCAGCCCTGCTGACCCTCACTGCTCTAGACCAGGTGATCCTATATAAGTATGCTAGGCACTGGAGGGCAGCTGGGCCTTGGGTCTATGGTACCACAGGTGTGTACCTGAAAGAATGGAGAGCCAGCAGAGGAAGATGGGAGCAGAGCCCCCTCATACTAGGCACCTCAGAGGGAGCTGTGCTGAAAGCCTAAGAGTCATAGAGCTGGCCACCTGAGAATGAACTCTGAAGGTGATGGAGGAGGCCTTGGGGGGAGCACTGTGCCTCCACTGGCAGCTGGGCCTCTTGCCCCAGCTCTGACTAGGACATTTATAACTCACAGCTGTGCGGTCCTGGGCCCAACTGACTGTGGTAAACCGATCTGGCTTCAGGAAGCCTCGTCCTGGGGCCACTCCCCACCCGACCCCACACTCTCACTCACCTCCGGATGCCTACATCCTGTTCTTGGCAGGAGGGGCAGGCAACAGTGTGTGGGGTCGCTAGCAGAAGAGGACAGAAAGTGCCAGCGAAGTCCAAGAGCTCAGTGAGCACCAGCATTACCATCCTAGCCTGTCCCTAAGGCACATACTGGGAGGTCTAGGGAAAGTTGTCCCCCTGCATCCCACAGGATCAAAGACCAAAAACACAGGATGTAGCACCTAGAGGTACATTCTCTGCCTCCAAATCTACCTAGAGTGGAAGGGAGCATGCTTCTACCTAGCCCTTGCTGACCAGGCAGGCCCCAGGAAGCTGAATGGAGCAGCAGAGGGAGGCAAAAGCCTTTAGGAATGCTGGGAAAAGATGCTTTCTTGGACTCCAGGCTTCTGCAGTCCTGCACTTTCTCAGAACGCTCCATCATTAGGAGACCTGTGTCTCCCACCTGGATCTCACAGTGGAGTTCTAGTACTTCATGACTGATTTCCTCACCTTGGTCTTAGGGCTTGAGCCTCATCAGCCTTCTAAATTTCCTCCATACCATACTGCAGTGAACTTCCTAAAACGTGATCCAAGAATCTTTAGAAGTTTGTGACAAGTGTCTAGACGTAGGTGATCCAGGAAAGAACATGTTTTTGTTGTTGTTTCATTGTGTATTTGTTAAATCTACAACTAGCACAGCAAACCCATTCTGTGGGTGTGATTACTTTGTATGAAATCACACTTATTGGAACTCAGAAGAATTTAAAAAGAAGAAAATCGGGGAGAGGAAAACTGGGAGAAAGGCGTGACATTGTCCAAAAAGGAATGTCCTCTTTACTTGCTTTATGTAACTGTAATCCCTCTGTGCATCACTTTTATAATAACAATAAAGAAAACCAGGGCCAAAAATGAAGAAAAGCAAAATAAAACAAAACAAGGTGAATAGTAGTAGAATAATCTCAGAAGTAGACTTGGTCTGGCAGGAGTCGTGAAGGACACAGGAGAAAGTCTGGAGTTATGGAGACACAAAGTAAATCAGTCAGAGTGCTTGTCTGCCTTAAATTGTTTCTGGGCTTTCAATCATAAGGAAGATAACAGTCTGAACTCACCCATGCCTGCCCACAGGAGGGTGAGATATGGCCATGGGTTGATTTTTGTGGGGGCTGTGTGCACATGTCAGATGGCTCCAAGTGTCAGCCAGATAGATGGAGAACAGTTCATAATGAGGAAAGAATTCAAACAGGGTCAAAGAGTGGCTTTAGAAGTGTCTGCCGGATTGGCCATGTGAGATAATTCCCCCGAAGCAAGGCCTGGTACAGGGAGAAGAGCAGGCAAGGGTTGTGTATGCCTAGCTAAAAATACCCCAGTAGCTTCTCCTTGTCACCCTGCCTGGGGGCCACACAGGAAGGTGATGGCTTTCTGTTTCTCTCATCAAGAAAAGAAAGGCAATCCAAAACTCCTGACCTCCAAAAGAAACAAAACTTATTTTAAAAATAAGTAAGCGCACGGAACTGGGAGTTTGGCCTAGTGGTAGAGAGTTTGCCTAGCATGCACGAAGACCCGGGTTCGACTCCTCAGTCAGTACCACATACATAGAAAAGACAGAACTGGTGCTGTGGCTCAAGTAGTAGAGCACTAACCTTGAGAAAAGTCCAAGGATAGTGCTCAGGCCCTGAGGTCAGTTCCCAGGACTGGCAAAAAAAAAATGAATAAATAAAATAAGTAAGAGCAAAAAAATAATAATAAGTAAGAGCCTGGTGGTGGTGGCTCATGCCTATAATCCCTAGCTACTCAGAAGGCTGAATTATGAGGATCATGATTCAAAGCCAGACTGACAGGAAAGTCTGGGAGATTCTTATCTCCAATTAACCACCAGAAAACCAGAAGTGGCTCAAAGTGGTAGAGGGCAAATGTTGTGTAAAAGAGCTCAGGGACAGCACCCAGGTCCCAAGTTCAAGCCTCCACAACTGACAATAACAACAACAAAAGGAAGGAAGGAAGGAAAAGAGGGAGGGAGGGAGGGAGGAAGGAAGGAAGGAAGGAAGGAAGGAAGGAAGGAAGGAAGGAAGGAAGGAAGGAAGGAAGGAAGGAAGGAAGGAAGGGAAGAAAGATCCCACTGGGAGGAACTGAGTTGCCTATTTGAGTGGCTGGGTGGGATGAATTTATTTAGGGCTCTGATGAATCAGGCAGCATACTTACTGGCTCAGAGAAAACTGAGATTCTCAGAACAAGAATGGGTGGGAAAGACAGCTGCTTGTGTCCCTCCCTGGCCACTCACACGTGTCTCTCTCCCCAGGAAGAGGAGGGAACCCGTGGGTACCAGTCCAATGCTGCCAGGGGTGTGAGGAGAGGAGCTGACACCTGTCACTGTGCTGCAGACCAAGAAAGGTAATCCAGACCTTCTGGAGCCTAGACAGGCTGAGCCAATCATCCCTGATCTACATGCAGTTTCTCTGTAATGCCTTGGATGCTACCAGCCTCCCACAAAATACTCTGGGCTTCATTTTGTCTGTCTCTAAAATGGCTATGGGACTCCAGTTCTCTGCTCATTCCAGTCTTTGAGGATGCTGTAAACAAGTGCAGACTGAATATTCTTTGCAGTTGAGCCATACTAGCAGCCAAGCTCTGTTTGAAGGTGGAGCCACAGGGCCCCGCCCTTGTGGCTATAACATTCTGAGGCCAGCAAGGACAGGTGAAGCTTGAGGGCAAAGGCAGAGCTCTGTAAGGCAGAGCTGGCTGAAGGTGCCCTTCCCCAGAGAGATGACTGAGGTCTCCTCTATGCTAGCATTTAAACCCCAAAGTCCTTTCCCTGCCCCAGGAATTTCTATCTACATGTTCAGACCCAAGACCAAGGCCTAGGGGAACTCGTTGGCCTGCCGGGGGCCGCTTAGCAAGCTCTGGTCATACTAGAACTGCTTAGCTTAATCTTATTTGATAGATAAAGCATGT